>NC_089815.1:14852714-15165214 GCF_029633855.1 Hoplias malabaricus | reverse complement strand
CTACAGCCTTAAAATTGCCACAACAGACACGACCACTCTCTTTGCAAATTGGCCAACACACTGAATTGATCACTTTGTTCTTAATCAGTGCCCCCCATTTGCAGCTGGTACTGATGCACCTGGCTGCAGCGTCATAACCCTCGCATTGACTGGGCAACTCGGTCGGTAACAGCCTGGGGACCTCAGTGCCAGGGGTCCTGTTTGCAAAAGCACCCCACTTGTCCTGGATTCATTTCATCACTCTCAGACATTCCAGGTCTATCTCGAGTTCCTTATGACTACCTCAACTTAAAGGAAGTATTTAGCAAGCAAAAGGCCCAGATTCTGCCCGCTCATCGGTCGTATGATTGTGCCATTAACCTCCTCCCAGGTACCAGTCCTCCTCTGGGAAGATTGTTTTCTCTCTCCGGCCCTGAGCGGAAAGCTATGGAGGAATATATCCAAGAGGCATTAGCTTTAGGCTTCATCCGGCCTTCCACCTCCCCAGCAGGGGCTGGGTTCTTCTTTGTGGCAAAGAAAGATGGGGGCTTTCGTCCCTGTATAGACTACCAGGGTCTGAACAAAATTACGGTGAAAGACCGCTACCCCTTGCCCCTCATGACCTCCGCTTTTGAAGCACTCCAACAAGCCTCAGTTTTTACTTAACTGGATTTGCGTAGTGCCTACAACCTCATCCGTATTAGAGAAGGTGATGAGTGGAAAACGGCTTTCATCACTCCATCAGGCCACTACGAGTACCTTGTTATGCCATTTGGATTGATGAATGCTCCGGCTGTCTTCCAACGCTACATTAATGAGGTCTTGAGGGAGGCATTAGACCAATATGCTTTTGTGTACCTGGATGACATTCTCATCTATAGCCAATCTATGGAAGAGCACATACTTCATGTGAGAAGAGTCCTTCAGCTACTCCTAGAGAACCATCTCTACGTGAAACTCGAGAAGTCTCTGTTCCAAGCTTCATCTGTGTCCTTCCTTGGATTTGTTGTATCCAAGGGCCAACTACGCATGGATCCAGCTAAGATAAAAGCAGTTGCTGAATGGCCACGCCCCACTTCTCTCAAACAAGTTCAGCGCTTTCTGGGCTTCGCTAATTTATTTCGCCGTTTCATCAGAAACTTTAGCACTGTGGCTGCTCCATTAACCTCCCTAACAAGAAAAGACATAGGAAGGTATCTATGAACTGAAGCAGCACAGTAGGCTTTCGAGGAGCTTAAACATCGCCTGGTCACTGCTCCAGTATTACAACTACCAGATCCTGATCTCCCTTTTTTGGTTGAAGTTGGGGCAGTGTTATCACAGTGTTCTGGAGCTGACCAAAAACTACACCCTTGCGCATTCTTTTCTCATCGCCTTATGCCTGCTGAGTGGAATTATGCTGTGGGTGACAGGGAACTCTTGGCTGTGAAGTTGGCCATGGAGGCATTGGCTGGAGGGAGCAAAGCATCAATTTCTAGACTGAACAGATCACAAAAACTTGGCTTACATTCAACAAGCCAAGCGTCTGAATTCCCGTTAGGCCAGATGGACATTGTTTTTTGCCAGATTTGATTTTGTTTTTATCATATCGACCAGGTTCTAAAAACACTAAGCCTGATGCCCTCTCTCGCCAGTGGGACCCTCCATCCACTGTCCAACCAACTGAACCAATGATCCCTGAGACTTGCATCATTGCTCACCTATGCTGGGGACAGGAGACAGCAATACAAAATGCCCTCCAGAATGAACCAGATCCAGGTGGGGGGCCCCCAGAGCGGCTCTATGTCCCCACTTCAGTCCGGCCGGAGGTTCTACAATGGGGACATGCATCTCCTAGAACACGACCTAGAACACGACCGACAGGCTTACTCCACCCACTTCCTATACCTTCACGTCCATGGTCCCACCTCTCCTTGGACTTTGTCACAGGTTTGCCCAAATCCCAGGGCAACACAGTGATATTGGTCATAGTCGACAGGTTCTCTAAGGCCTGTAAATTTGTGGCACTCCCCAAGCTCCCGTCAGCCAAGGAAACTGCCAAACTGGTGCTACAGCACGTGGTCAGGGTCCATGGGTTCCCCACTGATTTAGTCTCTGATCGGGGCCCCCAGTTTGCTAGCAGGTTTTGGAAGGCCTTTTGCCAACTACTAGGAGCCTCGGTGAGTCTATCGTCGGGTTTTCATCCGCAGTCTAACGGCCAAACAGAAGGGGTCAGTCAAGACCTAGAACGTACCCTCCGGTGTCTTGTCTCCTCCAATCTGTCTTCCTGGGCTGATCACCTGATCTGGGCAGAGTACGCCCACAATACTTTATGGCACTCTTCCCTGCGTATGTCTCCTTTTGAGTGCCAGTTTGGTTATGACCCTCCAATATTTCCAGAGCAGGAGGTTGATGCAGGAGTCCCAGCTGCTGAGCAATTTGTTCGACGATGCCGTTGGGCATGGCAGAAAGCCAGAATTGCCCTCCGGGCCACCTCAACAGCCCAAAAGAAAGCAGCAGACAAGAGAAGACAACTTGGGCCCACCTTCCGGCCAGGCCAGCAGGTCTGGTTATCCACCAAAGATTTACCCCTTCGTGTTGAATCCCGGAAGCTGGCTCCGTGTTATGTGGGTCCTTTCAAGATCCTCTGCAGAGTGAACCCGGTCTCTTATTGTTTGCTCCTCCCTCATTCCATGCGTATCAACCCCACATTCCATGTTTCAAGCTTGAAGCCTGTACTTTGCAATACCCAAAGGGAGACAGAGACACTCTTAATTTGGGGCAATTGGTTCCACACACACCTCTGTGCTCAGTCTCGGGTTTCTCTTTTCAAACGAGAAAAACAAGATATAACCTGAGAAATACTCCGGAGCCAAGAAGGACTAAATCTAGAGGCAAGAACAGAGAAACAAAGCAAGAATTCTGTAAATATGAAGACAAATTAGAAGGAAAACAAAGTGGCCGTTCTTCGCGTCATTAATGTCCAAAAACACTGTTTAACACAGCAAAGCGCCTCCTTCACCTAGATGTTCTTATCTAGAACCTACTAAAACACATAACTGATATAAAATTAATTTTTTCTCGTTTTTTAACATTTTATTTAATACATTTTTAAAACGCTCATGTCCCATACATTGTGTTTAAAACATTCAGTTTAGACCTAGTTATTTGTTTTCACTGAATCCTAATTTGTAGTAATTAAAAAAATAGTTTAAAGCATGCAATTTTCAAGTAAGTAAAAGCAACAAAAACAAGCTAAAATTCAAGAAAGACTTATGTCCCCCACCTACCCCTGGAACAGAAGAAGAAATATTTCTGTGGTAAGACTCATAGGTGGTACTTGGAGGTTTTGGTTTGATAATGAATGGTACTCGGTCTTAAAAGATTGAGAACCACTGCATTATTCATTCATTATTTGTAACCACTTAGTTCAGGGTCGTGGTGGGTCCAGAGCCTGCCTCGAATAAACCCTGGAGGGAGCGCCAGTCCTTTACAGGGCAACACACACACACTCACACTTTTTGAGTCGCCAGTCCACCTACCAACGTGTGTTTTTGGACCGTGGGAGGAAACCAAAGCACCCGGAGGAAACCCACGTGGACACGGGGGGAATACACCACAGTCACCCTGAGCGGGAATTGAACCCACAACCTCCAGGTCCCTGGAGCTGTGTGACTGCAACACGACCTGCTGTGCCACCGTGCCGCCCCACCACTGCATTAGAAGATCCAAATTATGGATATGTTAGCATTGCACACAGTGACATGGGGACAGGAATGCCATCGTACACACCCTGAGAGCGAGGGTTTTGTGGCTAGGTGGTGCTTCAGAAACTGTCAGTGAAGTTTCCTTCAGCTGCTCTGGTTTCCCACAGTCCAAAAACATGTGTTGGTAGGAGTGTGTGATACCTTGTGATGGACTTGTGAAGCACTCTTAAGGGTGTGTTTCCTGCCTTGCACCCAATGATTCCAGGTAAGCTCCAGATTCACCAAAACCCTGATCAGGATTAAGCTGTTACAGAAGAATGAATGGATAAATATTTCACTGATTTTCCTGTGGCTACCAGTTTGAGAATAGCTGATGTAAAGTAAAAAACAAACAAATAAATAAAAGGAAAAAATCTATGTAAAGTATATGTAAAAAATCTATTGTCTATTTTCTGATATAACAAGTAAACATTAATACTAATCATGTCTTTCATTACTGATAATGTGTTTGGGGATTTTTTTGTTTTTGTTTTTTATTATTCATTAGGTAACCCCAATACCTGTGCCAGCACCACATCCTCAGTTCTTTCAATGTACTTTAAAGGAAATCAGGTGGCCCTGGTGCCAGGAACCCCCTGTTCTAAAAACCAAGGCTACTGTGATCACTTCCAAACGTGCCGCCTGCTGGATGCAGATGGCCCCATTGCCCGGCTGAAAAACTCCTTTCTGCACCTAAATGAGTTTGATGACTTGGCAGACTGGATGAAGGTTTGTTTTTGTCTGTTTTGTTTTTTCAACAAGCAATTTAATAGTTTATGAGCTGTAAAAAACACAACGTCAAAAAATTTGAGTGCATATGACATAATTATGTTATAATAATTAATGTATATTTAGGGTGTTACTTAGATGGTACTACCTCTGTCTTCCACATAACAGACTTGTCTGAGTCCCTGGCTATGCAGCAATATTGAACGTTTATTTATTTATTTATTTATTTTCAACACTAAGAGCTAGTACACATCATGTTAGTCATACATTTATTTTTTCTGTATTTGGCAGGCCCAGTGGTGGGTGATTTTGCTGGCCATTCTCACCATCTCAGCGGTGATGGCTGGCACTGTTTGTTTATTCGGACACACATTGGAGAGTGATGACACCACTCCATCAGCCTAAAAGCACGGACAAATCAAAAGAGTCAAAAACAAGTTTAGATCAAGTTTAAATCTCGTCTGATGCATTATGTTTAATGATCAAGCCAGGGAAAGTCTAATAATAATAATAGTCTAATAGTATTCGCCACAATACAAGGCCTGGACCTTTACTTATAGAATGAACACCCACTCACTACATGTACTTAAACTAGAAGAGATATTAATATATTTTAACTCTCTAGGATGCTTTCTCTGACTAGACACTATTGTACATCTGGATGTATTGTACTTTGGATAAAAGCATATACCAAATGCAGTATATGTAAATGTAAATTTATCAACAAAACACAAGTAGATATCTTTCCCAAATGATTCAGCCTAATACAGGGGTCTAACATCTCAACAGGATTTGCTCAACCATGGAAATGAAGATTTTTTTTCAGAGGAAGAAAAAGAAAAAATCTTCACCTGTTCATGTTTACCAGTAGAATCTTCCTTTTTGTATACTTGTCAATTCATTCATTCATTGTCTGTAACTGTTTATCCAGTTCAGGGTCACAACGGGCCCAGAGCCTACCCAGAATCACTGAGCGTAAGGCGGGATCACACACTGGAGGGGGCGCCAGTCCTTCACAGTGTGACACACACTGACACATTCATACCTATGGAGACTCCTCACTCCTAACAGTCACCCGGAGCAGGGCTCGAACCCACAACAACAGGACCCGTGTGACAACGACACTACCTGCTGCTCCACCGTGTCGCCCCTTGTCAATTCAAACCATTTTAAGGGAATTAATAATGAATGCATTTGGCCTTTGATGAATATGAAATAAAAGGGGCTGCCCTGGAGCAGCTGCACCAGTGTTGTATTTCAGTCTTATTTTCTGTTTGGTTTTGTATCTATCGTGGTTCTTACTTTCTCTTTTTTCATGATTTTGCTGTACTTTCTCTGTTCCATGTGGTTTTTTTTTTTTGTTTTTTTTTTTTAATTTTTGTCTCCTTGTGCTTGCCCTATCCATGCCACATTCAGACAAATAACCTAAGATCACCAAATGTTAGCAAGAGGGGTATAAAGCCCCTTCCTCATTTTGTATTGTGAGAAACTATGGCAAAACTTTCCTTTAAATTACATTCAAAATTGAAACACATTCCTTAAAAATGATATTTTCTTGTTTAAAAACAAACAAAAACATCGAATGATTTATGTTTTTTCCTTTGGATATGTTTTATTGTGAATGTGAAATGTTCCTTGGATGAAACATTAACACTAATAAAGAGAGCCTTTACACACTAGTGAAATATAACATACTCTGTTTATTACAATATCATTTTATACAGTGCATTGTGTATTAATATGATAAATGAAGGTGATCCAAATGGCAATTAGATCACTCCATCAAGCAGTCTTCATCATTAACACTTTCATTTTATAAAAATATAGAGGATGTGCATAACTCACATAGAGATAGGAAGAAACATAAACCTGGCATTGTAAAAGCCCAATGTACAAATATATACATTCAATAAATAATCTTGCTGTATTCATGGATATTATGTGGGGTCAAAATATGATACCTGCCTGGATTTGGATTGGATGGATTATCAAAACTAAATTTGGCTAATATTATTTTACACTATTGTGCTGATTGTCCCTTAAAAAAATTGGGCTTTTGGGATACTATTGGACAAGATATCAATAAAAAAATGTATAGTACTGATGAATTCGCAGTTTACCTATTAAAGCCACAATTGGGATTTTTGAATAAAAGCCTCTTAAAATAATGAATTAATAGTAAAAAACAGTTAAAACTTGTTTTATGTGGAATTTGAATGGTCAAATATACAAATGTACAATTATTTGTCATTTTACAATGTACAGTGAAACCATCCGTGGCAGTGAACAGACACAAAATAGTGCACTTGGGCAGTGAACAAAGGTCTCATTGGCATTTATACAAAAACTTTATGAATCTCTGTTTGTGGATTTAAATGTTGAATAAATCAAAAGTGGTCTGCACCTACAAAATTACGTGTGCCAGATACAATAACCAAATAAATTGTAAGTTATTTCATGATATATAACAATTAAAATATTTACAATAAAAATTCAGCTGAGATTATTTTGTCCAGTAATTTTGGTAGCAGAATGCAGTCACCAAATGCGGGCATTTATAATTTTCTGTGGCGGGACAAACAAAGAACTTTAGTGTCAACTAAAAGGTGAGTTTCAGTGGAAACCGTAAAGGTAGATTTCACAGTGCAACCAATAGTAAAAGTGAAGAAACATTTGAGTAAACTCCATTAAAGATCCCATTACTTGAATAATTCATATATTTTTAATCTTTCCCCTTTTTGTAACAATATTCAATGTAGCAGTGAGTCTTTCCTCTAACATGTCAATATGACCACTCTCTTTTACACATAAAGCCTGCCATCACATTATAACTTCACAGAGCATTTTCAGTTGCTTCATTGTGCTTAGGGAACACTCAGCATTTAATTTTGAAATCCAGATAGATGTCCAGGTCTAGTATGTTACTTATTGACAGGATATTAAAGATCCACACTGTGTTTCCCTCATGAAATCTAGTCTAATAAGGGACAGTGGTGTTTCAAATCTAAATAACACCTGTCAATTAAGTGCAGCTTAACGCAACACTGACTTGCTTTCTGCAAAAGCAGTGCATTATTTATTTATTACCCATGCTTTGGTTTGACCAAAGCAGACAGAGATTCAGTACACACGTTATAACAGTGTAACAGTTTACTTACATATAAGTACATATATATTGCATAACAATAAGTCTTCTATCTTTCATTTGAAAAAATATTTCAAAGCCAAATAGGATTGAATCCTTCCATGATTCAGCCATTGAATCAGAATATAAGCTTGATGGAAGGACATGAAATAGCATAACAGTTTTCCAGCTCACATTCTTGCTTTGCCCTGGGATCCAGTGATTTGTGATAATCGTATTTTCATGAATAATAAAATACTGAGCGTATTAAAAATGGCGTTTTTTTTTCTGTGTAAAACTGCTCAGCAGTTAAAAGAGTACAGTTCCTTGCAGGATGTGCTTATGGATGAGGATATTTTGTATTCATATATACTATTTCATTGGCAGTCTTAGGAATCAGAACATACAAACTGCAGGGTCTCTACCAGTCTAGTTCCCTGCAGGCTCCTCTTAGGCTCCAGCAAAAGTGCTGTTCTATTCTGTGCTCTTCTTGAATGAACTGCCATGCATCTTCAACTTGTGCAACCTGCCATCAATGTCCAAGCAAACAGTCAGAAAAACCATACATAAACAACTAGAAAAATATTTTTAAGTTAGTACAAACTCACAACATTGTGACTCAAGAAAATGTCAAGAACCTTTCATTTTTGTGGCTTGACTGGGCCTCTTTATCTTTCACAAAGACAGCAGCATCTCCTCCACGGGCAAGGTAGGAAAACTCACCTTTAGCAATGAAGATTACTCTGAAAAAGAAAACACACATTTTTTAGGATATTAGGCTTGTTATTCATTTCTTAACATTATAATTATTTGGAGATAAATGAATATTAAATAAAGTGCAGCTATAAAATGACTGTGTAGGTGCTCAATTCTCTTTGTTTGAAATACATAAATGAATAACAAATAACGGCTTACTTAAAGTGTCTACATACAGTGAAATCCATGTGGTAGAAAGTAGATTTACAGGGCTATCAATCTATATTAGTGTATACAAGCTATGTTATATATGATTACCTAGACTGTGTTTCTCCAGATTTGATGCGTAGTTTGCGGATGTGAAAGGTGTCAGGGCTCCACCATGGCCAGCTGATGAGAGAATCCTTCTCCCAAACCAGCTTCACCATCAGCAGTTCACCAATGTCCACATCCGTGGTCAGCAGGAAGGAGATGGTGGTGTTTGTGTTGAGAGCAGGCCTTCAGAATCACAGAAAATGTACTATTACCACATTGTATTATATATTTTTTTCCTCTAACTCCACTGGTATATGAAAATCATCTGAAAATATCTCAAAATGTATACATTTCTTTGTATGTTGATTTACACTCTGCATATTTAATCTAAATTTGAGAATATGTTAAAGCCATTCAACTTCATATCTTTTGACACTCTGGAAATTTCTTTCTGTGCACCATTTTTAGCAACACTTGTTTATCGAATCCCCTACCGAGACATTTAAATGTGTACATAAACTTACACTTACATAACATAGGGAATGTTTTCCTTCTCTCCAGAATATCCATACAGGGAAATCTTCATGGGTTGGTCGATATAGTTTATTGTTTTCTTACTGAAGAAATGAACTTTTACTTGGTAGTGGAAAACTATTTGAAAGACAAAGTTATTTTTAGAAGCAGTTCTGGTGGCATGTCCATTCTGAAAATACAGGCATGGAAACACCTGCAATGGCCATTACACAAAAAAAGATTTTTATGCAGCCATTGTGAGGTGTTCCCAAGAACAAAAAAAATGCTGTCCCCATAATTTTCTAGGCCTTTGTCACTGGCTGATCTCATGGTTATTTTTTGCAAACAAACTGACCTGTTCATCACAGAAGACTAGCTATTGCTGAATAACTTACCCTTTAATCATGTAACACACAACAAGAATAACAGATTAGTTTGGTATTTGGGTATTAAAACTGTTGTAAAAAGCCTGTGTCATAGGGAATGCAAGAAAAAAAAAATTTAGCCTTCAATTTCTTTAAAACTTTATTCAAGACCAGTTTTTTTGAGGCCTTACCTTTGTATGGCATCATATCTCTGGTCTTCATAAACATCTTGCTGTTCCTGCGGCTTCGCACCTTGGAGATATCATATCCCACCTTGTTGCAGCGATTCTTTCTACAGCTGAGACACACCCCCTTGTTGAAGGATTCCTTGGAGCTACAGCGGTAAGCCATGCTTTGCTGCTCTATGTTGACTAGTGAGTCAATGAAAAGGTGGATGGAGCGCTCGTGGGAACACTTCACAATCTGGTCCATGTCTAATAAAAAAGGAAACCACTGATGTACAACAAAAGTATGGATATGTAAACAAATAATGTAATAGTGAGAATCTGCTGTCTATATTTTCATATTCACATATTGTAAATAATTTAAGTAAGCCCTTTTAAAGGAACACTAGGTAAAATATGGGTATTTTGTTCTTGGGACTTCTCTCTAGTTCCTCTCTAATTCATATTTACAATAATGTACTAAATTCAATGGGGAGGGTTTCCTAACCTCCTCCAAAGTTTCAAAGGTTCCTTAGATGTTTGCATTCTCTACATTTTACATGTGTACTAACTAACAAGAACTCACTTCTTAATCCTGTGGTAGCCACCATCATCATGGTGTTCTGCAGATCACACCCTGGCTGGAAAGTTCCTCCATTGGGATAAATGTCCACATGGCCCACGGGTCTCTGGATGCCAATGCTGCGGTCAGGGGACCCACGGGTATTAGTGTGAAGTACATCAACAAATAGTGCATCATCAGGGGAAAGAGTGCTTTGTGCATCAGCATATTCAAAGCTTGGGCCAGCTGGGTCCAAACCTGGATGAAGTCAAAGACAAGAAAAGCCAAGTATTAGCAATCAATATTAGCAGTGCATGTATAACACCACAACAGATGAATTTTTATAGTCACATACCAAATTAACTCACCATAGCTTAACTGTATCCCTTACAATTTTAACTTGTTTAAACTGGTTTTAAAAAGTTTAAATCTGTGATTTTGAATTTATATTTACCTGTGATCCTGTGGACTTTATTTTGCGTGAGAAGCCCTGCTATTCCTGCTACATGAGCACCAAGACTGTAACCCAAGAGATGGAGCTTCTCCCAAGGGTATTCTAGTTCAGCCTTTCAGGAGCATACAAAGAGATTAAAGTTAGATCATTTAAATTCATGGACTGAATTAAAAATCAGCAATCACAATTTTTATTTGGTTTCTATTTTGAATGAATTTTCTATTTTTACTGGATTTGAAATTCATTTAGGGGAAATCCTTTAACATTCTTTCAAACCTTCTTTCAAATTTCAGGGTTCTTATCTGACATTATAAAACATTGTTAGGCATTGTTAGGACAGCCGTAATAAAGCCTATTATGGTTAAAGAATTAACCTCACAGCTGTATTAAATTGTAGTAACACTGACCTGTAACCAGTTGACAAACTTGGCCACATCTCTGCCTACAAGTTTGGTGTATGCAGCTGAGGTTGGGTAATGCTGCTGGGCTCGTGTGAGCCAGTCTACTACAATGACATTGGCTGTTGGCTCCCGCTCATACAGGGCTGTCACCAGCTTAGGAACCCAGCTCTCATACATTCCAGTGACCTGAGTGTAGGGCAGGCTATTTAGTGTTTGGAAAAACTCCTGAACATCCATTCATATTTACACTGAAAACAATATGCACAAGCTCTACAGAAAACATATCTGGATCCTTTCATTTGAATATATTACGGAAAATGTAAAATGTAGCCTGTGCAAACGGAACATATTTTTCCAATACAATACTTTAAATAAATAGAAACTTAAAAATAAAAGAAAAAAGTGCCATATTAGATGACGTGTTAATGTATATTCACTTAGTAAAGTGTATTAATTCAGAAATGCTAATTTTTGCACACAAAATACAATTCTACAACCCTGGGTAAAGTCTTGTGATTGACACTTACCGTCCATCCATGAATAACTACAAAAGTCTTGGTTTCTGGATTGAAATCACATGCTTTAATAGTGTGAAGCTGGCCAGGAACTATGTAGCACAAGTCATCTTCAGGTTCTTCACTGCTTCTTAGAGCAAACTTGGATTCAATATCACTAAAGTCCACCATCCAGTCTGTGGTGTTTGCTGTGATGTTACCTGTGCAAATTCGACAAGATTTATACCCCATTTTTTCAACCCCTCTGCTATATTAACCTCCATTAACTTGGATAGGATGTTTGAGGGGTGTTGTTGCCTCTTAATAATGCATACAAGAAAATGAGTTTTGAGAGCCATTGTTCAAATATCTATTTTATCTGTTATACCTACATAATGCAGTTATATAAAGAAATGTATGCATGTAAACTAAGCTTGCATGCACCAGGCCCTCTATTACACTCTCTTTCTGTCTTTTATTCAAGATCATGAGACCTACTGGTGAAATGCTGTCATGCTCCACTCATGTTACTGTTATTTCTGTTAATGTGCTGAATTTAAAATACTACAAATAGGTCAAATAAAGTGTGGTCTGTGCAAGAATCTTGACATTTTATATGTACGATATTTACATTTGTACCATGCAGAGGCTGTGCTATCTTCAAATTCAAGAACTTCAAGAAATATAAAAGCATATAATCTGCCTTGATTTCATGCATATATCAACATAATAATAAAGTCTCCTCCAGGTAATTACAGGGCGTTTATACAACGTATTAAGCTAGTTAAGGGCTAAGATGCAGTTTATCCCGGCGACATCGCATTGTGCTGCAAAATGCACCAGAGACTGAACTAAGGTTCACTGCAATCTGACCTCATAGAGCATATAGAATAGTTTATATCCTAGATCATCAAGCTAGTTTAGCGCATTGAGAAAAACTATAAACACAGGAGGAATACTTACTGAAAGTGGCGGTTTCAGATGTTGCTTCAACCGTTGGTTGAACTGTAGTAGCTAAGCTGAGGAAGGTTTTTGCAAAATGCATCCAAATAAAGAGTAATAAAGCGCTGTCTTTTCCCATGTTCTTAAGCTCTGAAAAACGTTAGTATTTAGTGGCTGTGAAGCGGTTTTACTCTAGTGAAAAGTAAGCAGCCCTGCAGTTGTCAGGGAGAGAAAAGTTCGTAGCGGTTCACTGCTGAGCTGCGTGATTTATACAGTCGAGCTGGGTGGGTTCAGATCAACTCGGAATGCTCCTCCTTATTCTCTTAATCCCGCCCCCTCAGTCGCAGAGCCGTTTACAATAGTGATAACGTGGACAACTGTTTCCTAAAGGGCTCGTTCACTTTTTTTGTCGGATACATAGTCATATGTAAAATTATAAACACCCCGAGTTATATGACAAAATAAAATTTTCATTTTCTGCAAAGCTTTTAATTGTTTGCTCATTCTTATAATACAGGATGGGCCAAAACCCATGTAGGAATGTGTGTTGTCTCATTTTCAATGAGAAAATCAATAAAACAAGAAATTTTTAATGAGCACACAAATTTCTGCATATATTTTTAACATTGTTAAAGTTTTAAAAAACCTAGCATTAACTCGTCCTGCCCAGCCCTCCCTGGTGAACATTTTATTTCAATAAAAAAAACACTGTTAATATAATCATTATTTATTTGAGATATGAGCATGTTACAAAGGCAAAATAATGTTTAATACGTATAATATAGTCAACAGGCAGTGTAGCTGTCACACAGCTCCAGGGTCCTGGAGTTCGAGCCCACTCCAGGTGACTGGGAGGAGTTTGGTATGTTCTCCCAGTGTCCGCAAGGGTTTCCCAGTCCCAGTCCAAAAATACATGTTTGTAGGTTGATTGGCCACTCAAAAGTGACTATTGGTGTGTGTGAGTGTATGAGTGAATGTGCGAGTGTGTCACCCTGTGATGGACTGCCCTCCAGGGTATTCCCATCTTGCACCCATTGATTCCAGGTATGCTCTGGACCCATTAAGACCCTGAATTGGATAACCTTTTACAAACAATGAATGAATGCATAATGTGTGTAATGTGTGTAATGCAGTGTGATGGAGAAAAGACTTGAGAGTTATTGGTGATAATTAGGGCACATTGTTCCAGTCTCCAAACACAATCTCTTCTCAAAAATACATTTGAGAAGAAAAAGTTGTTGAAAAAATGATGCGTCAAGGAGCTCAGTCCAGAAACACACACACACACACACAGAGGGAGAGAGAGAGAGAGAGAGAGAGAGAGAGAGAGAGAGAGAGAGAAGAGACCAGTTTTCTATGTATATAGCTTGAAATTCCTTATATAGTCTTGGTTTTCGTTTTGCTAACACAAATGAATGTTTCTAAACCAGTCTGTAATTTAATGATTCATAATATACTGTGTACCTGAGCTCATTAGAGCTGCAATTTATGATCATTTTGATAATTATTAATCTGCTGATTGGTTTTTAATGTCAATTAAAATTACTATTTTAAACAGAGCTTCAGTGTCCTGTGTATGCATTAAATTGTGATGATTGAATTGAGGTGTTGACAATGTTGCCCAAACAGCCTAACCACAAACTTTATTTTGCCAGCCACCATTACACTCCTCATATATGGACATAGCTTATCAAAAACAGCTTAAGTTGAACTCATTGTTTGGTAATGTTAAATTGGGAGAATCTAAAATGTGAGAGGAAGAGATACGTGGGAGAAAGAAGAATGAGGACTGAGAGAAAAAGTGAGAAAAAAGAGTGAAGAGGAACTGACAAGTGGAGGAATAACAATATAATGCTTTTCAAGTACTAGAATTAATATTTTTGGTACTAAGGACCATATAATATAATTTAGAAGTACAAGGTGTATTGGCATGTGAGTTCATAGAATGAATAATTGTTATTCATTATTAAGCACGTACTTCAAAGCACTGACATATTTTTTGGCACTAAAGTCTGATGTTGTCCTTTGCCCCCTTCTGCAACGGAAACTAATCGATTTGGCAGAAATTCACATATTCATTAACGGAAGAGTCCACATTCAGATTCACTAGAGCAAATATGAAATCAATGTGGAAAAACTGTGCTTTAAAAACTGCCTTAAAATTTGTAACTTTACTTAATATGTCAAAACAGTAAAAGTATTTTATTAGCAGTCCAACTGACCAGAATATCTAAAATAGCAAGTTAAATTAAAGAATTACAACCATTTTATTAAATCGCTGCTTGTTAGGTGCATTGTTCTAATCTCCATACAAGACAAAGAAAGGCCAAAAAAAAGTGTCAATGTCTTATTTTTCTCAACACACAATTGTTGTTATGATACTTTATCATACTTTATGGTTGTAATGATACGTTTAAAGTCACATTATCTATTGTAAGTTAAGTATTGTAAGTTAAGGTGTCTGGAAACAGGTCAAATAACTAAAATTATTGCTCTTAATATCATAACATGGAAATATTAGCTATATTTTTTTAGAGCCAATAAGATTTTATTTTGCAAATCTTTTTCTAATCAACACCCAATACACTCAAGTGACAGAGTCAGGATAAATAAATCCTGGGCATCATTCGTAAACACGTATGTCATAAGTACTTATTTACTATCACTCACTTCTTGTTTTGCATCTCATTCCAATACACATAGCCAGTATTTGTTTAATTGATCATGGTACAATATAGCCTATCCAAAAGAACATGGACATGGCATTGAACACTGAAGCCAAGGTCATCCTGCAGCAGCTGTGTTAACAGAACCACACTGAGTGGTTCAGTCTGCACCAGAGAGCGAGAGAATGTCATAAAGAACATCATTTTCATACAGGGAGATTGTCAAGGGGCGTGTGAGAAAACCTTGCTTTCTATTGGTCAGAGGTTGGCAAGCAGAGCATAAACAACTTTTTAAACCTCTACACCTTAAAAATGAGCTCATAACTAGGGGAATAAACAATATTTATCATTGTTTCTATTTGTCATTGTTGTTTTAGAAATAGTTTTATATCTTGCTTTTATGGCATTTTCTCTCTGAGAAAAGCAAATTATATGGATTATTTTTTGACAAAAGTTTCAAAGAACTGCTAATGGAACAAGACAAAAAAAATGTCTAGAAATTTGCTTATAGATTTAGTTAACGTCCTTGATATTCAGTCGTGTTATTTACTCAAAATTAACATCCTGTTTTACAGGTAGTTGAGTAATGTTTTTTTTTTTTTAATCAGTATACTCAATACGAGTTAATAGATAAGCAGAGTAACCTCCCTAAATAAATTAATCAGATTCCTCTGGTATTGATCAGTGGAACTAGTACAATAGTAAAATATCTTAAATATAATAACATTATTTTAAGAAATATTTCTATTACCACTTCACCTCTTAATGATTGTGGACACAGCTTGGACAGGGGCACCAGTCCATCACAGTGCACCACAAATTGACACATTCACAGACATAGACGTCGTTAGACCTGTTTTAGGAGCCCTGCTTTTTTTTCCTCTCAGGTGCACAAATTCTACACACACAAGTAAAAAATATAATACGATTTTGCTACAGTTGGAGCAGTGAATATAGTGCAAAACACATTCACACACTCATATAAAACATGCACAAAGGTTGCACGTTTGCAAACCAATATGTGAACCTGTGCAATGCGAATTACACACCTGTATTTTTATACAAACACAAGTCAATAATTACACCTGCTCGAATCTGCATCTACGAGTCAAAAATGCTGTCTTTTCGCTCACACATGACAACTTCAGCGCGCTCTCACCACATTTTCTTTGCACCAAAAATCTTAGTCAGTGTGGTGCAAAACTAATTCGTGCATCTGTAGAGCCAGGGGGTGGGTACTGTTTGGAGATTGGAGAACCTTTCTGACCAATCAGGGGACTGGTTAGGCACGTGTCGAATGCTATTGGCTCGGGTCTCCTGGTTCTGTCACTTTATCAGATTTCTGATGAAGAAAGTGGCATAGAGATAAAACCTGGAGTATCTGTAATGATGTAGCATGATTATGGGGAAGAAAAAGTGTTTTGTTGTTCTTTAGGAGTTTGAGAAGTTTGATTTTGATTTGAAATGTTTTTTTCAAATCGAAATGTGGCAGATATGTGAAATATGAGCATCAGACAGTCAGTATGATCTACAGGTTTGCAACTCCTAAAGAGATTTTCTCTGTGACTTAAAATTAATTGATAGTGTGACTATTTTCTACAACTACAAATTTCACATGTACTTGGGGATTTTACACCCCCACATTTTCAACAACGGTTCTCTTTCTCCATATTTACAATGTAATGAAACCTGGGTGCACTAGGACCTGGGGGAACTGCTGCTGTTATTGCATGCCTATTTGATGCCGTTGGCTATCTGTCTGATATTTCTTGACAGGGCACCTTTCCGTAAATTACGGAATCGTCCCGTATTTTGACACAAAATATAAGTTCCGTTTGAACCGTATTTTTGAGGTCACACTTATGGCGATGGTTTGAGACAAAAACACTCCGCTCCGTCTCAGCTGGAGCGAGAGGTTGCATTTCCACTGCTTCTAAACAGAGAACGCGCTTTACTTTGGTTTCATTTATTTAACCAATCAGCAGACAGAATTATCTGGCCATCATTCAGTGCTGCAGCTAATAGAGTCACAGTCATCCCTACAGGGGGCTGTATGTATGGGGTGGCGCAGCACAGCTCTGCTTTCAGATAGAACGTTAACACCGTGTCCTGGAGAAACTATATTTCGTTCTCCCTTAACACATCTTAGATGATTTTTTTTTAAATCAAAGCAACTATTTATACACAGAAATCACACAATCACATGCGTCTTCCGCATTTAACCCTATATAACCAAACGTATAAAATATGATACATGATCTTTAGAGGTGGCTCTTTCATAATCTAATGAAGAGAAATACCGAAACAAACTTCCATACTTTTGGGGCGAGTGTTCTGAGATCTCCACTGAACTGTGAATGAAGTGGAAGCATTTCAGTTTTTGCTAAACTGAAGCAATTCTAGGTATGATTTGCATGATGTTACTTGTAGTAAAACTAAGCATTTTTGTTCTAGTTCATAGATGTAGTGTATTCTACCTCTCAAATGCTCATTAATTATAATATGCAGAAAATTCACTCTGTTCTTTACAGCAGCAAAACACACACAGATAATTTTATAAGGTATTTTTATATGGAACAAAAATGTATTGATAGTTTTCCAAAAGCCTTTTTTTGCAAAATGTGTTGGCTCAATTGTCGACATAGATTTTGTGAGACAGGTTCAGAGGAAGAAGCTGATGATACAGGTGAGTGTGGGAGGACTGTTGAATGACCTCATACCTCAAGCCAAGGTTCAGACAGTTACAGGAGCAACTGCAGTTCCTCTAAATATGGAAACACCATTGTGCAGATCAACAAAAAAGAGTCTTTGTGGTATTGGTGTTTTATACCATGTATGAAATGTAAATAGGTCAGAATGAAAATACTAATAGGTTTAGGACCTCTGGAGCAGTGTTTCTTATCGGCTTAATGTTGTTTTCCCTCATACGTTCTGAAGAACAGAGACAATTATTTGATAATGATTTTTTAATTGAAATTAAGCAAAATTAAGAAAAAGATTTTTTTAAAAATCTGAAGAACTGTTCTAAATGAAAGACCAATTAAAAAAATAAAATTGGTAAACGCATTCAGAAATATGTTCCAAAATGTATAAATTTACAACATTTAGATTTTTAGTTAAAGGGCCAAATAATGTTTTATTGTATTATTATTTTGTGTGTCAGGCTTTAAAGGGTTAACTCATCTGTGGCAGTGAACACACAGACACGAACACACAAGTGCACTAGGGACTAGATAATTTCAATAATATAGTAACAATAACATAGAAACTATTATTACAGTGTAAGACAAATATGAGCCCTGAATAAGCAATTCATTCTATGAGTTTTTGACTGGACACATAATGAGGACTTATACTCTTCCACTTCAGATCTTACTGTAATTAATGAACAATTTAAAATAAAAGTTATTTTAAACTGGTAATACATTATTTGCAAAATACATGAACAGATTCTGCTTTGCCATTGTTCAAAAAGGCTACAGACAGGCACTAACAGTCCTGATGCAGCTGGCTTAATAAATGTCTGAAAACAAATATGTTTTATCTGTTTTACTAAATTCACATAGAATTTGCAAGTGCATGCTGGTCCCCCTGCTCTGGATTCCTTATTTTGATTTCAGATAGTTGGCAACCCTATGCACACGGTGCATGGGGAAGGAAGGTGTAGTGAGACCGTGAGTGTTGTTTCCAGACAAAATAAATAAATAAAATTAAATAATTGAACGCCTATTACAATCTTTAATTAATCACATTGAAAAGCCACTGATGCACTAGTTGAAATAAGCATTATGCATTAAGCTAGCAGAGGAAACCTGATTATTGATGAATGTAAAGTAAGCCTGCTGAAAATCTGTTAAAATGTTCTTTTATTAAACACTGTAGTATTTTGGGCTGACTGAACTGATGTTTTTGTTCCTTACTGATGTTATGACTGTATATTTTACATTATATAATATATTATATATATATTATATATATTACATATATTTTACCTGTGTATAATGAGTTAATAGTGTCCATAACTCAGTTTAGTTTTTCTTCCCTTATATGGATATTCAAAAATATTTTGTAAAGGCAGGAGTTCCTTGCCATTTTGCTTAATCTGTACCTCGTCATAGGAATTTACGGCTATAAAGCAATTACCCCAGACCCCCCTGGCTAAAGCATAATCATTAATCTCTAGTGATGGCCCTATTCACAGATATGAACACCTCTGAATAGCCAGTCCACCTTGTAGCATGGGTTTTTAAACAGTGAGAGGAAACTGTAGCAACAGAAAGAAACCCATGCGGACATGGGGAGAACACACAAAACTCCACAAAGACAGTGACTTGAGGTGGTCCACAATCCCTGGACTCTGGAGCTGTGTGACAACGACAGTTGTGCCACTGTGCCTGAAAGACAAATTTTGTTTTATTATTCACTTTATTAATGAATAATTGGGTTGTAAGACTCCTAACAACCATGTAAGACACAACCTGCTAAACCACTACTTTCAGAAAAACAGTAAAAATAAATCTCTTGCTTTAGATGCGAAAATATTCACAAGTCGTACGTCAAATTCTAATCAAAATTATCCCGGTAAATTTCTTAAAAAAAACTGAAAGCAAATCTTTCTAATCGTAAAATTAAAGGCAACTGTAAACACACCAAGTAATGAAAAACCTATTAAACCTATTTATATTTTATAATGTATATGTATATCTTTACATTTAAATATAATTTAATATTTAAAAATACTGTAAATAAGTAACTGAATATCTAAATCCATGACTGAAAACTAGTAGCTCTAGTAGTTGTATGCACACGTCTGTGTTATTATAATGATTACTCCTTAAAATCACTTTTTTAGATGAAGCCTTATACGCCTATAATCATTGTGTACATCTTGACGGTATATTGTTTATATCATGTAAATTAAATGCATTACATTTCTCAGTGTTAATTCAATCTGAGTAAAATATTTTGAGTTTTTGCTCATAATCATAGCTAAACATGGCACTTTGTGTTTGATAGTGAAGCACTCTTGGCATACTTGGTGGGGCACAACCACAGAACCCAACCCAGTGGTTTGTGAATGGGCAACAGCTAACATTTGTTGCTTGATATTGAAGGCTTAGCATTTGGGTAATTAACATTAAGCAAAAAACTGCTTGTAAGCATGTGAGACTGAAAATGAAGCCAGCTCATCAGGGACCATGAAAAGAAAGGCCTGGGGCAAACGATCTAGACTGCAAAGCCCAAGCTCATGCTCCTATGCTTCTATGGGTTTTTTTTATTGGCTGTAAACACTCCTAATCAAAGTTCATTGCAGAATGCTTCTGATCTAAACCATTTAAAACAAACAAGTCCATAAACACCAGCCTCTGCTTATACACAGAAAAGCTGTCAATGCTAACCATAAATATTTGTAAGATGAATCAAATGAAAACCTTCTGCTGAAACCTGTGGATTTTTGGAGGTCTGAGGCCTGCATGGCCCATGGCAGAAGGTGTTTGATTACACTAAGAAGGCCAGAATTTCCAGACTGGCTTGGAAAGGCTTCAGATGTGACGTCAGGTCACTCCCATTTTGAAACATTAGCACTGTAAGGCTTTCCCTGTGGACAAAAGGCCCAATGCAATATGCATCTGAGAATGGTGCAAGCGTGTCTGCCTGCAACTACAGCACCCTGAAGCAGGTCCTGAGGGAGTCTGCTCTGATGACCGCTATTACACACAGTGCTCAATCATGCGGTTACCCCTTTTAGGGTGAAGCCACAAAAACTAAATATAATTCGTTTTTTTTTTGTTGTTCTCTATAATTTGCTCTACACTCCTTTTACCTCAACCACATATTTGCACCCTGCACCTAGATGAATATTATCCTCAAAATATATTAGCTATGTGGTAAAGAGTTGAGAGTGCAAGGCATTCAGGCAAGTGCACCAGTTCAACAGAAGTCATCATATACCCACCCAGACACTCACATCTTCCAACATGTGTTTTTAGATTGTAGGAGGAAACCTATGTAGACACATGGAGAACACTAAATACCTCACAGAGTATAAACCAATGCACGGACTGAACATTGGCTACCAAGACCCAAAAGCTGTGTCTGATAATGCTGTGCCACTTTTCTGTCATTGGTATTCTGATATTGGATGGATAGATAGAAAAGCCTGGGGTCTTGTTGTGAGGTGAAGCTTGATTTTTACAAAGATGAAGGTTTACGCCATTTTTATCTGATGGTGACAGTTCTCAAATCTTCTCGTTTTTCACTTACTTTCCTATGATTTTTTTTTAACTGAACCGGTTATTTGAATCTAATTTTAATAACTTTCTGAGGTATGATCTACATTCTGATCGATAATTAAATACAAAAATGGGGTTGTCTCTTCTGCACAGTACTGTACATATTATCTGAGTAGAATTTTTTTATTACAGAAAAATGCTGATAAAAAAATGTCAGTGGAAATGCAATAATGTTATTATTTCTTTCTAAAATTCAAAAATGCCTGAAAGGTCCAAATTAGGCACAGTAGGCACAGAAATTTTACTGCATGCTGACCAAATGAAAAACTTTACGGATCTGATTGCATGTTTTAACTGAAGAAGGAGCTACTTCTTGGGTGCTGCAGACACTCAGTTAGGCTCTAGATATCATTGCATTGAATTCTGCACTGTTGTAGGTTACTGGCAAATACATGTTTTAGGTTGTATAGGCACAAACTAGGGTGCCACATTAAGCCACAGCTGATTAACTTACTTTGAAGGCAGGTTACTGATCTATGATGTCTGCAGAAGGCTGTAAATATTTCAAAGACTAGACAGCTGTTTTCTAATGTGAACCACTTGTGCAGATCCCTTACTGCACAGGATACTGACTACAAGGCTTGTCATAATAATTACATTATCGAATTATCCTACAATATATGGACATTACCTAAAACAAAATCTGCTGACCTCACTATCACCCACTGTGCTTACTGGCCTGTTTGTTTACATCAACACCCAAGTGGATGGTCAATTTACTTAGGTTTACAATGTACATTTTAAAATTCATAAAATATGATTGTAAAAAATGCAATGATGAGCATATCCAAAAGTTTCTTAATTAATTCAGCTAGTCAATGTGTAGCTATTGCTAACTCAGGTGTTCATCTTCATAGAAAAGTCTTGCTGATAATTTCTGTCTATCTGGAGCAGCTGACGACACGATTCAATATACTTCACTCTATATATACTCTGGAGTGGCTGTACATTCTTAAAAATAAAGGTGCTAGAAAGGGGTCTTTCAGCAATGATATAAAAGAACCACTTTTGGTTCCATAAAGAAAAACTTTTACTAATAAGTTTTAAATTGGTAAAGAACATTTACATCAATTAAGTTTTCTTCTCAATCCTTTAAAAGATTCTTCACACGCTCACATCTCAATGTTTTAAAACGTAGTTCTTCTATGGCATCAATCAAATAAACTTTTGTTGCACCTTTAATTTGATTGTAAATGAGCCTAGCAGTGGAATGGAGGACTGAACAGAGCCCCACCCAATATCTTTAAAATGAGTTCAAGAACTAATCATGCAACAACACAACCTGACCGAATTATGTCCTTGTGCCTTAATGTAATTAAATCCTCATATTAGTTTTCCAACATCAAGTGTAAATCCTCTTCCAAAAGTAGGAATTAACACAATTTCTATGAAAACCCTTGATTTCGGAAGACACTACACACTTTGACCAGGGCAAGAGCCATCTTAAAGCCAGAGAGAACACGGCCTGGGTGAGGCTTCTCTGTTCAAGCCTGTCAGTGAGAAGCAATGAGTTATGTTCCAGTTGTGTGATAGTCTGGCTGTGTCCTCTGTCTTGCTGTCTCACTTTACAGCAAAACCCCCTCAGTTCGAAATGCCAAATCTGTTCTGCCACATTTCTTACAGCTTCTCACATACCTCAGTGCAAAGCACACAAAGAAACGCTCAGCTAGAAACTGCTCTTTCAGCCTCCTATATTCTTGAGTTAAAATTGCTTTTAATCTATGTAAAATGTTAACATAAAATATGTACTTTAGAGTAAAATAATTGCACAGTAAATATGTGAGGTAAGAGCAAATATATAATCTGCAAGAGGGTCAACTTCAGTACTCATATAAACCTGCTCAAAAAATCTGCTCCAAGGTTTGTGCCAGATTTTGAACATGTGTTTGGTATTATGGAGCTCAGGCTTCAAGGTGTCATTATGTGCATTTGTGTAGGTGTGTATGCATGAATGTTATATATATATTGCCCTTATTTTATAGCAAGACAATGGGGAAAACTGAGCTGACCATTAACACCAACCAAACTGTCCTAACTTATTTTTTCTGACTTTTACATTGGGTTTAGGATTAGGCGTGGAGAATCTGTATTACATACAAAACGTTAAAACAGAATAAAAAACGTCCTTGATACCTTAGATGCAGGAGTGTAACTCTTTCAAGCTGCACTCCTGTGTACTCCCATCCAATTCCTTTTCTACTAAAGACTCAGTTGGTGAAACAGTCTAAAGACAGAATAATGCAACATACATTTCATAAAACAGCTCATCTTTATATAAAACAAGATTTCTACTAATTGTCAGTGATTACTACTAAACATTAGTGATCACTGTGATTAGTAAAAACCCAAAGTAAATGAGCACTCACATAGGTTAAAGAAGCATGAATTTAAAAATTCCCTTCACACAGTGCCAGCGGTGTGTTAATGTACAGGATATTGCACCACTGTGTTAATGAAGTAAGCTAAATTAAATGCCATTCATAACTCTTGGCCAGCAAAGTAATTCACAGAACAACATTTGGTGAGGGCTGCAGCAAACAAAAAATTGCAAAGTTAACAGTGAGAACCGGCAATTTCAAGAGAGGGAAGTATTTTCCATAAAATGTTGGATTTACGCTCTTTTGGAAGCGTATTGCTGCCACACATGAAAAATCCACAGCATGTCGTTATTATGAGATAAGCGTCTCATTTTCATGAGATATTCTCTCGTTAATAAGAGACACTATGTCATAAAAATGACAACAATTTCTAATAATTATGAAATATCTTGTAATTATGAGACACATATCTTATGTTTATGAGGTATATTATAATTGTGAGATACTTAGCTCATAACAAAATATTATCTCATAATAACGAGATGCTTATTTCATAATTACAAGATATTGTATTGTTTTTACGACATAGTATCTCATAATAATGAGATAATATCTTGTGTGTGGCTTTTGATATATTTCGTACTTTTGAATGCTCTAAAATGAAATTCAGTAGTTATAAGCTGTTTTGTGTGTGTGTGGGTGTGTTTCATATAAGAATTTTGATATTATCCAGTTCAGCGCCCTTTGAAATTAGTTTGGACACCCATGATATTAAGGTATAAATGCCTTTATATGTAAGTACATGTAATGGGATTTTTAAAACTCTCAGTGTCACAGCTAGACTAAGAATAGTCCAACTGTGCCAATGTAACAAACACTAACACACCACCACCTCATCAAGGTCATTACAGTCCTGTAGAGTTCCTGGCCACTGGAGAACAGGGTAAGAGGGGGCAAAAAAAGTATGCACAACAAAAGATGTAGTACACTAATTGTATAATCTCCTAATTGTAGAACTACAAAGTGCTCCTGTATGATCAGTGGAGTAAAAAGAATGAGCAGTGAGTGTAGAAACAAGGAGGGGTCATATTCTTACTTTATCAAGGGTTTTGTAACCCTGAGACATCATGTGAGGGTGCAAAAGCCTCTGGAATCACATTCCACACAGCAGGCTCCACTCTGTCCACTACTGTGAACAGTATTTCCCAACCCTTTGCCTTTCAGCAGTAACACCCAGGGGAGCCTGAGGCAACTATCTGCTCCTTCCCTTTCACAATAAAACCCCAGCAGTCTATTCTTAATACTTATTTTTGCTAGCAGACTGCCTGTTTTACAAACATTACTCCTTATTATTGGCCAGCTTTATCTTCTCGAAAGCGGCAACACTGTTATCCTATACCTTGCAGCCAAGTTTTCCTCAAGTACAGATTGCCTAAAAACACAACCAGGATGTTTTCACAGCTTTTGTTGTCTTAATGCTTTTGCCCTGGGTCTACAGCTGATATTTTATTTCTGAAGGTGTGGTACTCCTTCCAAATCCTGCAGCTTTACTGTGAGAACCAGAGCTGTTTATAGTTCATCCTGGTCTTCTTCAAGTCAACATAACACAGAAATGCCTTCAGGGTGCATGTCTACTTCTCATTGCAGATTATTATCTATACCATGGAGAGTTTAGGCGTAATTCTTTCACCTGCATTAATGTACCTCTCCATGTTTTCTGACTGCAGGCTTAACAGGTGAGTTTAGCAAGCTATTAAGAAGAGGGTAAACATGCATGAGAAATTTGACTGTTCTGATATGAATAAGAAACCTGGATTTGCCTGTGAGATTCCTGTGAGCTGCAATGAGAACTATTCTTTCAGATTGTTGCTTTGATTGGCCATCATCTTACAGGATTCATTGTAAAAACAGGGCACATCTAGAGAAGAAAGTGTAATTGCCTTAGAAGATAACAGACATACCTCAAAAGCAGCTGCATTACTCTAAAACATATGAATTCCTTTTTTGGACAAACAAACATGAAGAGGCCATGCTTGAATAGTGTTGCAAGGTTCTTTGTCTAAAGTCTAAATATTGTGAGAAAAATGATCACAAATATTCTCTTTACAATTTTACTCTCGTGCCAATTTTCAGTACATGACGTATGGCAGTTTTCAGACCCGACCTGTTATTTTCAGCATCACAACACCTACTGCTGGTGAGTTTGAGCACTAAAATTTATATGAATGCAAACTGAATAGATCGACTTCTTCACATAATTTATCACTTCATACCCTTAAAAACAGTTCCCATTTTCTGAAAAATTAAACCATACCCCTGAATAAACTTAGTATGTTCAGGTTGCATAAACAGACTCAATTAGAGATTGATTGATTCTTACCCGCTATTATACTGCAAAAATAAAGCACAAGATTCCCTTGGTGCCCATTCCTGAATATTCTACATTTTCTATAAATCTTGGATTGAGAAAACATACAGTGTTTTTTATTAATTATTGTAGTGTTCCAATAATCCTTTCATTATGAACTAAAAAGAAAATTTCATAAGAGAATAAAAGAAAAATGAATTTGAATTTCTAACACTTTGTTGCAGTTCTAAAACTAAGGTGTAGTTCCACCCAGTGTTTATTTAAGGAATTGCACATAGAATCTTTTGAAAAATTAAGCTAGGATGTTTGATCTATTTTCCTTCATGTTCCTCCTATAAACAGCATAGTCCAGAAACAAGTAAAAGACTTGTTTTGGATAGCAGAGTGTGTTACAGTTAAGAATTTATTTAGGTTTAAAGTTTAAATGCTACATAAGGTTAAAATACAAAGCAGCTAAAAACAAAGATTGACTTATTGAAATAATCAGGTCAACCTTAAATGAGTTTCAGTAACACTTTACAATAAGGGTATATGAAAAAGCATCCATTCATGCATTATTTCATAGTGAGTAATCATTAATTTCTACAGGTAACAGATCATGAATCATCATAAATATGCATGAAGTAAGCATGTTTCATACATGCCTTAATATTGTATGCATTAATGTAGTAATTAAGGTACAAATTTCATCAGGTGACGTGCAATTCATGATGTTCATACAGGCCTTCGTGATAGTTATCAGGTAAATTGTAGTAAACACTGACTGGCCAGTCATCACCTCAAAGACCAAACATATTGTGCATTACTAAATCATTACTTCTTCATGCATTCATGAAGTCTGTGGCCCTCAAAGTAAAATCATGAAATATTTAGCATTACTAAATCATTACGTTGTCATGCTTTCATGATGTTCGTGATCCTTAAAGTTTTTTCATGTCATTATCTGTAACCGCTTATCAAGTTCAGGGTCAAGAGCCTACCTGGAATCATTGGGCACAAGGCAGGAATACACCCTGGAGGGGGGGCCAGTCCTTCACATGGCAACACACACACACCCGTACGGACACTTTTGAGTCGCCAATCCACCTATCAACGTGTGCTTTTGGACAGTGGGAGGAAACCCACAGACAGGGCAACACACCAACTTCTCACAGACAGTCATCCGGAGCAAGAATCGAACCCACAACCTCCAGGTCCCTGGAGGTGTGAGACTGCGACACTACCTGCTGCGCCACCATGCTGCTGCAACCCTTAAAGTAAAGTAGTGAAATAATCCTTTAATACTAAGCCATTAATTGATTAACATTTCTTTATTCCTTGTCTGAACCGTGCACTTGGAAGAACTAGCATCAAATACAAAGTCTTTAAACGAATATAAGAAATTAAAATAAAATAATAAAACACAGTGCTGAGTAAACACAACCAACAGGAACATTTTAGCTATACAAGCTAGAACACTGGTTACATACACTGAAAAACTAAACAAGGGTATGAAGCTCATGAATAACTCATGTCACCTGATGAAGTTTGTACCTTAACTAATACATTAATTAATGTTAATGTAATTACTACTTTATTTACTAATGTGAATATGCTTATTTCATGCAGAATCATGATGACTTGGTCTGTTTCCTCTAGGAATAAATGATTACTCACTCATGAAATAATGCATAAATTAAGTTTGTAACTTAAAGGGTAATGAAGAACCTGTTTTCAAATATTGTTCTTCACAGCTGACAGTGGAACAAAGTACAGGAAAAAACATTTAATAACATGCTAACTTCTAACTATGCTAGTAAGTTGGCTAACAACATTTGAAATGATGGTAGACAAGGTCTTCAAAATATTTTGTACTGTTGAGCTGGAGAAATCAGTTACATTCATGACCAAATGAGAGCATCATAAACAATAAAAACCCAAACTTAATAACCTGGAGCAGAAATAACAGATTAAAAAGAGACAACAGCAAAACTTTCAGCAAAAAAAATTTCCTAAAAGAAAATATCCTGATGAAGATTCCTGTCTACTGACCCAAAGGCAAAGTTAAATATTACAGGATTTTTTGTTGTTGTTTTTTCAAACTTTTGCCTAAATTTTGACAACCAGAGCAAAACAAAGATAAATATTTGAGATGATACGTTTTTCAGGAATAAGAGCCAGAGAATGTAAAAAGCAACTGAATTAAATATACATAGACTCATCTATGTGAAAATTAACATGAACCAAAAAAAAAAGGGTATAGGATTTTACATAGTCATATACTATAACATAAGCAGGTTTTAAATTTAATAGCAGCTTGTGTATGATTTGCTGTTATAAAAAATAACAGATTTTCAATAGAACAACATGTTGGTGTCACAAAATGGATTTCCAGAAACCCAGAGTTGAAAATAAATAAATAAAAATATAAAAAAATATATATGTAGGAGAAGGTTGACCTTTGTTGTAGCGCCCCCTTGAGCCTGAGAAAAGGGAGGATCTACTACCAGTTAACCAAGATGCAAGTCTCCAAGCCTTATGGTTTGCTCTGTGCAATACTCTAAGCAGAAAAAGATTACAATATAGTTTCTAGCATTTTATGCTCAAACTCTAAAAAGAACAACCTTATATGAGCAAACCAAAGATGACTTTTGTGAGGAAAAATTCCCTCAAAAGATGGAAATCTTGAGAGGGACAAAGTCTCACAAGGGGAGCCCATCCTCCTTTGGTCAACCCATTTAGAAAACCTTCCAACTACAAAAACTTAAAAAAACTAAAATTAGACAGCCAGAAGGTACAAAGACAAAAAAAGCACCCTTAAAATGGATATCTGCAATGGAGGGGAAATGCTGTTTTCTGGTTTGTTTACAAATAAATTCAGATTTTTTTTAATGTGGAATTGTATATTTGAGGTGAAAAACATGGCTGAAGTTTAACTAGTCTGTAAGTTTTTATTTACTGTTTAAATCATCACAGAAACCCATTTGGTACTCACGTTAAGTACTTTAGGTCTGATTACTTTCATGCAGTTAGCGTTCTCCTGAATTTAGGGTCTGTTCCATTTACATTTAACCATTTACAGACAATGCTTTGTAAATAGGTTAGATCAGTTTAGAGCATGCAAGCAAACAGGAGAGCTAACATATTTTTTATAAATAGTTTTATAAATAGTGTTTATTATTATTAAAATCATGACTGTAACTATTAAATGCGGGCATTCCCAGCTCCACTGTCAACAAACCTGAGTTATTGTGTGTGAGTGGTGGGACAGTGCCAAGTTCTATTTAACCCAATCCCCTATATCAATAAACCCCTGGATCTACAAACTTTATAAAAGGTTAAACTGTAGTTACTAAAACCACACTAAACAAGAGGTTGTGTTTCCCATTTTTAAAAAGATGACCAGTGTGTGTGTGCCAGTTATCGTGGTTTCACATTCTCAGCTTCCTTGAAGGTCTATACCAAAGTTATGGAAAGGAGAATCTATTTGATAGCTGAAACCCAGGTTCAGGAGGAAAAACGCAGACTCAATTCTGATAAACTTTTCAGCCATTCTCAAATAATTGAGGGGGCATGAAAGTTTGTTACTCCACATATGTGATTTGGCTTTTGGACTGTGCCTTGTCTCTGCTCCTGTCCCTGATATTCATGGGCAAGGTGGCATTTGTATTTATACTTATATTAGATATCCTATGCCATCCATTTCAGCTTCAAACTGGGCCCAGCCCACTTTTTTTCCAACCAGCAACCACAACATACACTATAATGCCAAAAGTATTCACTCACTCATCCAAATAATTGAATTCAGGTATTCCAGTTACTTTCATGACAACAGGTGTATAAAACCAAGCACCTAGTCATGCAGGCTGCTTCTATAAACGTTGTGATAATTCCTTGCTACCAAATGTTCCACAGTCAACTGTCAGTAGTATTACAACAAAGTGGAAGTGATTGGGAACAAAAAGAACTGATTTCCATGGCCAAGCAGCTGCATCCAAGCCTTACATCACCAAGAGCAATGCAAAGTGTTTGATGCAGTGGTGTAATGCATGCTACCACATGACTCTAGAGCAGTGAAGATGTGTTTTCTGGAGTGATGAATCACACTTCCCCATCTGGCAATTCAATGGACAGGCCTGGGTTTGGTGGTTGCCAGGAGAAATGTACTTGTCTGACTGGAAGGGGGATTGTGGTGTGTGGTTGTTTTTTAAGGGGTTGGGCTTGGCCCCTTAGTTCCAGTGAAAGGAACTCAATGTTGCAACATACCAAGTGATTTGGAACAATTTCATGCTCCCATTTTTGTCGGAACAGTTTGGGACTGGCCAACATGACTACAAACCAGTGCACAAAGCAAAGTCCATAAAGACATGGATGAGTGAGTTTGGTGTGGAAGAACTTGACTGGCCTGCACCTCAACCCAACAGAATACTTTTAGGGTGAATTAGAGCAGAGACTGCAAACCAGGCTTTATCGTCCAACTTCACAATACTTTTGGCAAAATAGTGTAGCTGGTTCTTCTCAGGAGTCATCTGGTAGGCTGCCCTTCATTGATGTTTCAGTGAATTAACCTCCCATGACACCTACAGTGAGGTCTTGTGTCCCAGACCCACCCACCTCCAATCTAGATTTACAGACTGATCAAGCTCTAATATAGAGATCTACATTGGCATCCTTGGTGACTAAAAAAAAAAAAAATAATAATAATAATAATAATTTACCTTGCTCCACCAGCACAGTTAATACATTCACACTGCCACCAGTTTAATTTTGAGTCTACAACTCTGCATTCCCAAGCATAAACACACTACACCTGCAATATATCAATAACCGCGAAGACACACCGGTCTGATGACTAAGGCCATATCAAGCCCCACTGACATTGTCAATGCATGCTCAGTGTTACATGTTGTCTTTATGCACCTTTATCAACTGCCTGCACTGTCAGCAAACGTAAAATCACAGTGGCCTCCCTGGTAACTAAGGTGGTACCAGTTTATGAATGCTCAGTGCCACCGTTTCCATGTAAGTTTTATATGATACATAAACACAACATCCCATTCACCTACCTTGTACTCAATGTACATAAACGACCACACACCTCAGCACCTTTGGCATCTAATATCAAAGGTGTTGCCCATCACCAGTGACTGTGTGAGAGTATAATACTTACCTGTATGCCTACCTGTTAAACACACTTGTTGTCTGTTCTCCAAAGTTAGTAAAGAGAGGGGCTCCTTATGTCAGGTTCCTTTGATTAATTTGCCCATAGTTGATGTTTCATTCTCACACATTGCCTTGGACATAGCGGGACCTCTACCAAGAATTTGTGGGGGTAAAAGGTACATCTTGGTAATGCAATTAAACCGAGAAATGTGAAGACGAGAAAAACAAATGTTAATTCCATTTATTCAACTTTTCATGGGTAGGAGATTCAAAAGAGGTTTTGACAGACCAGGGGTCTAATTTTACATCCAGGCAGCTCACTAAAGTCTTTTAATTACTGGGGGCTAAAAGTATTAGAACCACACCATTACCATCCTCAGACCAATGGGCTACCTGAGCGCGTCATTCATTGGACATTCACCCTGAAGTCCAAGATCCGTCGTTTCATTTCCGTGGTTGGAGCTGATTGGGACACTTGGCTCCCATATGTGCTGTTCGCATATTGGGAGGTGCCACAGGCATACACAGGCTTTTCACCTTTACAACTCCTGTATGGCCAAGGGAGGATTCTGAAAGAGACCTAGGAGGGCAAGGACACAGAGCAAAGACTGAATATTTTATCTCACGTCCTTAAAATGAGAGTATTGTGAAGAAGACACTGAAAAAGACTTCTAGACCGACACCATTCTTTCGTTGCAAAATAATCAGGTTTATTACAATGAAAAGAACAGCATCTTAACAAGCCCCAATGGACAGCTTGCTGAGAAGTTAGCCAATGTCTTCTGACACTTGTCTTCTGAATGTTAACTCATAGGTTTAGCTTAAATAGGTTGGTCAGTGTCAACATATGATGAATACTATGGCTTTTGTTTACTTCATTTCCTCTGCTGGTAAAAAGAGATAACTTGTAAAGATATCCTGTCTTGCTACCTCCAGGAAAGCATACCCAACATCCCATTCACACAGAGACAAAACCCCCTTTCTGTAAAATTTCTTCCATGGCTGGAACCCCCAGGAGATTTGCTAAAAGTCTCTTTATGTTTCCTATTGCAGGCTGCATTTCCACCAGAAGCTCTTCCAACTTTGAAATCCAAGGATGTGCTCCATCTTGCAAAGTAGGCAACTTTTTCATGATATCTGACATATCTGTATTCTTGGGTGTAATGTATATGGTCTTTCAGATTTTTTTAATGTCTTCATTTCTCATTTCTTCCTTATATACCTGCAACTCTTTCAGTTGTGCCTCCAGTGCTTTTTCACATTCTAAGCTAAGAGCATTATCCAAGTATGATAGGTATTTATTTAGTTCTCTTTCTATTTCTCTTAAAGTTCTCTGTTTGTCTTCTTCTATTTTTTTACTCTATGCTGCAGGATGGAATCCTCTTGAAGAGAAAGGTCCCTTACTTTTCCAACCATCATCGCTGTCTTCATTCTCTGTTTCATCAGAACTTTCATCTCGAGTCCTCTTTCCTCCTACTCACATCTCCTATTTTTTTCTGCTTTAGCAAGTATTTGTCTGATTGCTGGGTCGTATCCACCCATGATCTCCTCCTGGTCACTCAGATCATCATCATCTCCAATGGTCCTCCTTCTCATTCTCAGGTCTCCTTCAGTCTGCAGACATATAGTTCTTTTTTTGCTTTTGGAACTCAGATACAGTTTTATTGTTGTCTCTGCTTGTCCTGCTTCTACTACATAGTAATCCTCATCTTGGATGTGATAGGATCACTGGCAGCTGAGGATAGATTTCCTAAGTTTTTCCTTCCTTCTCATAAGGTGGGGGTGTCTTAACTGAGTCCACATGTGAAAAAGGCACATTTACTTCTGCCATTTGTTTTTCTATTACCTTAGTACACTGACCTATTTCTTCTGCACCTTTCTCCCCCTTTTCTTTTGAAACCTTTATCAGTTTCTGACACTCATTCAAATAACTGGAGAATGCCAAACTATTTGTCCTTTTTCCCTATGCTTTTCTCCCTGCTTCCCTTTTTTCCTGCCCTGATATGTATATGGCCACAAGTACCACCATTGTTTTAATTTCATCTGGGTTAAATGTCCCCTCTACCGGCTGTGATTGATCCATGTTAGGCAATCGCTTATAAAATTTAGCAGATATTTCTGCAATGCCTTTTATTAAAGGATTATTTTTTCTTAACTATCTCAACAGGAGTAACCCCTTTTGAAACCCCTTTTGAAATTAGTGCTCATTTTTGGCATGATACTGGCTTAGTATGTCCCCTGATTATAAAATAATACTAATTATTAATTTTTAATCAGCTAACACTTACTTAGTTTTTCTCCCTCCTTTTCATATGTTTATGTCGTTTAAATAGAACGGAAGAGGATGGCCATTTCCCCTCACATTTCAGCACTCACACAGAGAGGCACTTCCCCCTTAAACACACACTCCCTTTTTGTGGACAAAACAAACAAACACCAGAGAGGGGCAAGTGAGAGACCAGCTCCACTCATACACACACAAGGGCTCTCCACCTTTTATTTTCCCAAGCGCACACACACTCAGTCACACTTACAGAACCTCTAACACTCCAAAGCACAAACCAAGCTTGAACATCCAACAATGCAACAGAACTACATACACACACACACACCAGTTACCCCAAAGTATACATAACACCACTATAGCATGCTTTTAATTTCACTGCCGCTCCTTATTTCCTATTGTAATTTATGCTACCTAATGAGGTGTAATAATTTAAAGACAGGCAGCATCAAACAGTGTTCATCAACAGTGTTTTGAGTGGGCACCCCAAATTAAACCTCAGTTTACTCCTCCAGTTCCTCTGAACTGACCCAAAAACCACCTAATGATTTTTCAGGATTTAGGCCCGGCTAATCTCGCCTCTATATAAAGAGGGCTTCATCCAAATAGCAGCTTCCTAATCTTTAACTCACTATTTTCTCTTTTTCCTTTATTCATTTTTTTCCTTCTATTTCTTCACTTTTAATTTTCTCATTTCTCTTCCATTTCCCTTATTTTCCTTCACTTGTAACCCTACATACATTTTTAACCAAATGCCACTGGTCCATAATAACTCAAAGCTTACTTTCACAGTGTCCAAAAAGTCATGCCTTACAATTTTAAGCAAAAAAAGGCCCTATTTACTAAAATTTGCATGTCATTTATTAGCTCACCTCATTGTTACTAATTAAGCTATACTTCAACTTTTCCTTTCCTTTTCTTTTTTTCTTCTGTTACATCTGCCTTTTTTACATTTTTACCATTACCTTATTCCCATCTTTACATTAATCTAATTGACCCCAATTTAAAACGAAGAAACTCCCCCAGCACAATCAACAAAATACTGCATACACTAATGAGTCTAATACGGTGCAGCCCTTCAACAATCAAACAGCTCAAACATACAACCAGCGCTCAAATTTGTGAACTGCTCACCTTATATTTGTCGGCTTTAAGCAGTAGTCTATATGAAGATGCTGCCAGATGATGAAGGTTACAACTCGAGATCCCACCTTTGTTGCCAAAATTCTTGTTATTTTCAGTATTGTGAAGAAGACGCTGAAAAAGTCTTCTATGCCGACACCATTCTTTCGTTGCAAAATAATCCGGTTTATTACAATAAAAAGAACAGCATCTTAACAAGCCTCAATGGACAGCTTGCTGAGAAGTTAGCCAGTGTCTTCTGACATGTTAACTTACAGGTTTACCTTATATATATGTTGGTCAGTGTCAACATGTGTCACGGTCAGACAGATTGCAGACACATGCGGAGCGTAAGAAGTACAAGTTTTATTAAACACAATTCCAAGAAGAGTAGTCAAAAAACAGGCAAGATTCTAAACACCAAAGTACAAGTAGGCAAGATGAAAAGGCGAAAAATGAAAAACAGGCGTAAGGTCAAAAACACGGAGATCAAAATAGACTTGGAGAAGGCTTAGTAAGGCAACGGAAATAATGTTGGCAGTAATCTGCAATGATTTGAACTGTGGACAGGGTTTATATAGGGTGGAGAACAGGTGTAAATGATTAGAACTCAGGGGAGTTAGACCGGTGTTTACTTCCGTTTTGTTTACTTCATTTCCTGTGCTGGTAAAAAGAGATAACTTGTAAGGACATCCTGTCTTGCTGCCTTCAGGAAAGCTTACCCAACATCCCATTCACACAGAGACAAAACCCCTATATAGGCAAAAATTTAAGAACAATGGGTCATTCCATATACTGCACCCACTTAACATATGCCTATGTAGACATTAAATTCTACTTAATTTTAATATACTTCAAAAACATGGAGAAGGCACAGCAACGCCAAAAGACATGTTATGAACATAAGACAAAGAACAGAGAGCTCAAGCCAGGTGAGAAAGCTCTGGCCCTTGTGCCGATATCTGACACCAGTCTTTTAGCAAATGCCTTATGAGGTGCTCAGGAAGGTTGATCAAACTACCTATGGGTTATTTCTCCTCATTCAGAGGACAAAAACACAGACGTTTCCCAACAGCATTGAAGGCATGGAAAGGAGTGAACTGCGGCACTTCAGAGCAACTGTGCATTCAGGCTTTTCATAAGGAGGAAGAAAACACAGAACAGTACTTCCCAACAGCAAGTGAGAACAGTTCAGCAACCAACTAGATTCACCATAATGATGACAAGCCTAAGGAACTGGAGAGTATCATCCCTCCAAGACTTATCAGAACAGATCTGTGTAGGATAGAGGCCATCCAGTAACATCAGACTGCTGAAGAATGAACCAATTTGAAAAACCAATTGTCGGTTACCAGCACGTCTGATCCCAGATCTGAAGAGGGAGGTAGAGACCATGCTTGAGATGGGGGTGATTGAACCTTCTGTAGTGGAGGATGGATCCAGATCAAGAAATGAAAAAACACTAGGATTCAAACTTTGACTTTTTTTTTTTTCCCATCAAGACCTCACATTCCCCCGAATGTGTGTGCTAGCAGCCACGCACACACCTGGGGTGGAATGTTTAATGACTAAAACACCCTTCTTCAGGACCCTGACAGGCTCAGAAGAGGATCAGAAGAGGTTTATGACTCCATTAAGCCTAAAAGATCAATCAGAGCCTGGGAGACCTGGATTAAGGAACCCTGGAACCCCCAGCATTTTTAATCACCCTCCGCGTTGGACTGTCTAACTTTTATCTTATTGCAAAATCGGCAGATGGCCCCGGGACTGGCTAATGGTGACCTCTAAAGTCAAGTTCAAACCAGACAAACAGCATGGACCAACAGTGCCCCCAAGTGGACGTTTGCGAAATCATATGCCACCCTAATCGTTTTCTCTCTCTCCCTCAAAAGAGAATTATCTTATGTTTCTGCTGAATCTAAGCATGTATTATGCAATATGTTATTAATGTTATCCTCTGTTATTCTCAGGTGACTGTCTACTAACTAATCGAGTGACGTGAATTAATGTTTTATCACGAAGAAAGATTCCTGTCTCAATTTAGAAGAACGTTAATTAATCTCTAACATCTAGAATAGTTGGTAATATACTTAATATATATTTGATAAATATACTCCAGTATACTCATTGTTATATTCAAGTATGTACGAAGTATTAATTCTAGGATTTTCTATTTTCGCCAAACCATAAGTGATTTTTATTTCTCTGGAACTTGAGACTGTCACGTGGACTCCCCAAACCCAGGAACGGCAATCTCCCAAGTGGGCGTGACCGGGTCACCTACGAAAAAGGAGTCGCCGCTCGGCTTTTGGACTCTCTCTCTCTGTTTTTTTTTTCTGATGTTCTCTCTGTTTTTGTTTTCTACTCTGCTTTTTCTTCTACGCTGAGGGAGCCGACTCTCCCAAAAGACTTTTAAAAGACCGATCTTCATGCGAACTAACAGGGGACACCTTGTGTCAGTTAGCATTGCAATACAGAAGTTAACACAATCCACTGTGTAGACGTCAAATGCGTTCCTCTTGTGAAAGTCTCAAAACATCACACTGCATAGGCTCAGTAGAAGGACTAGGACTGGGAATGAAACTTGAGTGCATCATTGGCCTTTTAGAACCAGGAACGGATTGACCCTTTAAGGTAAGGTGTCCCTGACACGAGGTCTTGGGCCTTTTCTTTAGAAGTTGATCAAGACGAATGGATAGGGAAATGAGTTGATCCAAAGATAATCCTTCATCCCTACAGGCCAATTCCGTAAGTATATCTGAGTTAAGACCATTCCGGAAAACATTTCTCAGCGATGGCTCATTCCACCCACTCCCTGCCGCAATAGTCCTAAATTCCAAAGCATAAGCAGCTGCAGTGCGAGACTCCTGCTTAAGGGTTAGAAGGATTTCACCACAGGATTGACCTTTATTTGCATAATCAAACACCTCCCGGAACATAGTCACAAACTCGAGATTCATTTTATTCATAATATTGCTCCATACCGCAGTGGCCCATTCGAGTGCTTTACCTGTAAGGCATGACATCAAGAAAGTTATTTTGGATTTATCAGTACTGGGAGGTGTGTTCTCAAAAAATATAAAACACTGTAACAAAAATCCGCTACATTTGGCCGGGTTACCCTCAAACATTTCAGGTTTACTGACGGGATAAAGTGAGGAGACGTTAAAAGGGACTGAAGGATGCTCAGGGTTAGGACCAAGAGCTGGAAAGCAAGCTGTAAGGGTTTTAACGCTCTCTAACACCTGCAAAAGTTGTTGTTGCTGGTTTTGTTGTTGCTGAGCGAGAGAGTCTATAACTTCACACTAGCTAGCGTTTGCTGGTGTTGACCTAGCATTTGGCCCTGACTGCTTAAAGCTGTTCTCACGGCATCAGAATCCGCTGTCTGCATGCTGCGGCCGAGTATTCTGTCACGACTGGACAGAAGGCAGACACTTGCGGTAAACAGTAAAAAGAGTTTATTAATCACAATCCAAAAGGGATCACAATCACAAAAACAAGCATGGGTAGAATACCAGGAACAAACAGTACCTTAGGAGGTAATCCAAAAGAGTAGTCAAAAACCAGGCAGAGTCCACGAACCGGAGAGTAATAACAAATCCAAGGGAGCAAGACAAAGACAAGAACCGAAAGACGAGAACCGAAAGACGGACAGTGTTGAGCAGGTGTGCATGATCAGAATTCCCGTGAGTGTGAATGTTATAGAGTCATGTGACTGTCTGATGCATTCTGGGATCTGGAGTTCTGAGAGACGTTCTGACAATTTTATTGGGTTATACATTCTGCACATTCAATTAATGTAAACATATCCAACCCTACTTTGGTAACCCAACCTGTAATTTAGTTTTCTGTATATCATGTTTATAGTATTTATATATCCATTGTATGTCATGTTTATAGCATTTTTCTACTCCATCTCCGTCTTTCTCACCAAACTATATTTCTTACTTTATAATATAGTCACATGTATATTTGTCCATATTCATGCTTATATCTTAGAAAAGAACACCCTTTAAGGTTCCTGCAGGGTATATTTATTATGTTTCTAGGACTAAAACTTGCTGAGTTGCGTTAGTGTTTTAGAGCAAGTTCTTATTTATCTAGCTGGCGGGAGAGCCAACTGGGATGAGATCACTAAACTCAAAAGCAGTCATCGTAAATGAAATTATAAATGACCAAAATAATTTGACGTTTTCTGTCTGAATAAAGCACTAAATGAAGTAGGCTATGTACATAGCCCAAGATTATCAGGTAAAGGAGGTGGAGTATGTGAAATTTACCAAAACACTGGCAACTCTCCACAGTGAAGTTTTTATGACTTTTTTTAATAATAAAAATTGAAAATATTATATATAATAGAAAACAAATTCAACCCACAATATTAAATTCAACTTGGTTGTCATCTGATGTGGCTGATATAACGCAATTGTAGAAGACTGGAAGCTTTTTACTCACTCCCACAGTTGGATCTAGAGAAGATTATAATCTCTGCAAATTGTACAACTTGCATGCTTGATCGCTTTTTACAACTGATGTTGTCACAAAGCAGCTTCACAGAGTTCCAATAAAGAAAGTTTTAATATGAAATGTAAAAATGTTAAAAAAATGTAAAAATCCCCCAGGAGAGCAAGCCAGGGGCGACGGTGGCATGGAAAACTCCATCTGAGCTGAGAAAGAAACCTTGGGAAGAACCAAAGCTCACAAGGGGGGACCTATCCTCCTCTGGTCAATCTACTGGTAATATTAGTTTGGAGTCCATGAAAACGTCAGTGATGCAATTCCAACAAAATTACTACCAGCTATTATCAAGCCTCTTTTAACTATAGTAAACTCATCCCTTAGCCTGAGCCATGCAGCCAAAGCATTTAAACTAGCAGTTATTACACCGATCCAATATTAGGATCAGATATCAATCCAGATGTTAGCTAAATGAGCTGGATCGGGTATTGGATAGACAAATATTTGGAATTGCTGTGTCTGCAGTTCATTTTCTGCTCTCACCATTGTTGGCTGTGGCAAATGTTGACTGAGGGAGTTTGTCATGTTTTGCTGCTGCTTTGTGGATAGCGGTTTGCTAACACTGGAGCTAGCTGCTGCTGATTAGACCATGGAGCATGTCTAGGTGCCAGCCCAGCAGGCACAGGACGTCAATTTGACGTCAGAAAGGCTTTGGGCTCTAACGTTGGACAGACGTTGAGTTTTAGTTGGAAATGAAAATCGGGTTGACGTCTAAACCCAACACTGATGTGACGTCAAGACTCAACGTTGGTTAGACGTTGAAATATGGTTAGTAATCAAAGTCAGATATTACTCAAAAATTTACGTCAGGATGACGTCAAACTCCAACGTTGTGTAGATGTTGATTTTAAGTTGGAAATGAAAATCGGGTTGACGTCTAAACCCAACATTGATGTGACGTCAAGACTCAACGTTGGTTAGACGTTGAAATATGGTTAGTAATCAAAGTCAGATATTACTCAAAAATTAACGTCAGGATGACATCAAACTCCAACGTTGTGTAGATGTTGATTTTTAGTTGGAAATGAAAATCGGGTTGACGTCTAAACCCAACATTGATGTGACGTCAATGGTTAGTAATCAAAGTCAGATATTACTCAAAAGCTCCAATGTTGTTTTAGTTGTAATGAAAATCGAGTCGACGTCTAAACCCAACACTGGTGTGAAATAGAGACTCAACACTACCGTACTTCACATTTACAGCATACTACTGTAATTAAATAATACAATACTTTACTGTAAAAACTGATTTACAGTAAATAACTGGCAGCTGAGCTCCCAGACAATTGCTGTATTTTTACAGGAACATTAATGTATTTCAACTTTACAAAATACTACTGTAAATGAATAAAACTTAACTGTAAATATTGGGATTTACAGTAAATACCTGGCAACAGAGTTTCCAGCCAATTACTGCATTTGTACAGGAACAAGATTGTATTTAAAATTTACAGTGTACTACTGTAATTGCATAATACAATGTTTTACTCTAAATATTTAAATGTACAGTAATATTTTCAGCAGAATTGCCAGCCATTTACTGCCTTTTTTCAGAAACAATACCTTTTTACAGAGGAACACTAATTACAAACAGTATCTAAATTACATTCAATTCTTTATATATACTGAACAATACCAGCACGTAATATTTTTGTATTAAGATTAGTGTTACTAATAAAAAAAAAAAAAAATCAAGTCTGCCAAGCATGAATACTTTAAAAATACTATAACCATAACATACACAAAAGAAGTCCAAATCTACATTCAGAATTAAAATCAGTAACACGCTTTATTAAAACTGAATATATGCAAAATGTGGACAAATTTCAAGTACTACATAACATGTTCAAATCATTTATGTTTTTACTTGAACTTAATATTTTTGCCCCTTATGATTTGCTTTTTTTTTCTAGCCAAAAATACTTCACAATATCCAATTACATTATTGCCTTGATGAATTACAAGAAAGGTGCCCAAATCTTTATAGTAAAACATTATGTTATATCACATGACTTTTGATCTTACCAGACAACACAAATAGTGACCGTAAAACATCATGAAAAATGTAATAAAAAAATATGTAATCTGGATTGCTAAAACTTTGTATTTCAAATATCATCAGTGAACCCAACATGTTACTGACTTAGAGTCAGTTTTGTGTTGAACATGACCCTTTAAATACAAACCGGATTCCAAAAAAGTTGGGACACTAAACAAATTGTGAATAAAAACTGAATGCAATGATTTGGAGGTGCCAACATCTAATATTTTATTCAGAACAGAACACAAATCACAGATCAAAAGTGAGATAATGTATCATTTTTAAGGGAAAAATATGTTGTTTCAAAATTTCATCGCATCAACAAATCCCAAAAAAGTTGGGACAAGGCCATTTTTTACCACTGTGTGGCATCCCCCCTTCTTCTTACAACACTCAAAAGATGTCTGGGGACAGAGGAGACCAGTTTCTCAAGTTTAGAAATAGGAATGCTCTCCCATTCATGTCTAATACAGGCCTCTAACTGTTCAATCGTCTTGGGCCTTCTTTGTCACACCTTCCTCTTTATGATGCGCCAAATGTTCTCTATAGGTGACAGATCTGGACCGCAGGCTGGCCATTTCAGTACCCGGATCCTTCTCCTACGTAGCCATGATGATGTGATTGCTGCAGAATGTGGTCTGGCATTATCTTGTTGAAAATTGCAGGGTCTTCCCTGAAAGAGATGACGTCTAGATGGGAGCATATGTTTTGAACCTGAACATAGTTCTCTGCATTAATGGTGCCTTTCCAGACACGCAAGCTGCCCATGCCACAAGCACTCATGCAACCCCATACCATCAGTGATGCAGGCTTCTGAACGGAGCGTTGATAACAACTTTGGTTATCCTGTCCTCTCTGGTCCGAATGACATGGCGTCCCAGTGTTCCATAAAGAACTTCAAATCGTGACTCATCTGACCACAGAACAGTCTTCCATTTTGCCACACTCCATTTTAAAAGACCCCTGGCCCAGTGCAAACGTCTGAGTATGTGGAGCTTGCTTAGAAATGGCTTCCTCTTTGCACTGTAGAGTTTCAGCTGGAAACGGCGGATGGCACAGTGGATTGTGTTCACTGACAATGCTTTCTGGAAGTATTTCTGAGCCCATTCTTTTATTTCCTTGACAGTGACATTCCTGTTTAAGGTGCAGTGATGTTTAAGGGGCCGGAGATCACGAGCATCCAGTAGTTTTACGGCCTTGACCCTTATGCACAGCAATTGTTCCAGATTCTCTGAATCTTTTGATGATGTTATGCACGGTTGATGATAACTTAAAAATCTTTGCTTTTTTACGCTGGGTAACACCATTCTGTTATTGCTGCACAACAAACATCTTTCTGCGCAACAATGGTGGAATTGGTGATCCTCTTACCATCTTGGCTTCGGAGAGACACTGACACTCTGAGAAGCCCTTTTTATACCCAATCATGTTGTCAATTGACCTAATTATTGTTAATTGGTCTTCCAGCTCTTCGTTATATGCTCAATTTCCTCCTTTTTGCCACTTATTGCTACTTGTCCCAACGTTGTTGGGATTTGTTGACACTCTGAAATTTTGAATGAACATATTTTTTTTTTAAACGTTACATTTACTCAGATTAAACTTTTGATCTGTCATCTATGTTCTATTAAAAATAAAATATTGACATTTGCCATCTCCACATCATTGCATTCAGTTTTTATTCACAATTTGTTTAGTGTCCCAACTTTTTTGGAATCCGGTTTGTAAATAAAATTTAATTCAAAGTCCATCAGTTTCTTTAAAGCAAGGATACACAAGGATGCATGGTTCAGGACTTCTTGGTTGCTCTCTACGTTGACCACCCCTGGGGATTTGTACCAATGAGGCGCCTATAAAAATAAAAATTCCACAGTTAGTAGCATAGCATGTGGAAATAAAGGTACAAAAAAGTTGCAATAAAAATTTTGTACACAAGAGGATACAGTAAGGGGAAGATCAGATGACATCATGGACAAGACAATTTTTAAAACTAAACATAGCACAAAAATAAGGATATTTTTGTTTGGTAGATTATATCTTTGTTGTAACAATGTTTCTTGGCAATAAATCTTATACTGTTGGAATCATGTTAATTTCCCTTTGAAATGGTGCCACATTTATAAGGAACATGCATTTGTGGGATGAGCAGTAGAGATGAGTATGTGGGTTGTGCCAATGAAACATTAGCCCAATCCTCTCTGCCGATGCCAAAGAGCTTATTCTGCCATTGACTCGTTTGGTGAGTTGTGACTGGCTGACTGAAGTTTGAAGAAACAAGACATATTGGCAATTTAACAATGTATTCTTTTAACAAATAGGAGCTTCAGTAGAGTGTGGAAGAACCATAAACAGCCAAAACAGCCCAGGACTTTCTCTTCATGATGGTCACCATCCTGGTTACACACTGCTGGTCACACATGTGGTTGTGTTGGTCACTGTGGCATAAACAGCACGCCCAAGCTGATCCCACAAGTGTTCATTGGGGTTGAGGTCAGGAGCTAGCAGGCCATTCCATCCTCTCCACTACCAAATTCTGGAGGTAGTCTCTGATAAACACCGCTCTGTGGGGGCAAGGGTTGTCATTTTGGAGGATAGAGTTTGGTCCCAGACTGTGCAGATATGGGATTGCCACTGGTTGTAGAATCTCATCTCAATATCTTTTTCTGCATTGAGATTGCTTGCAATGACGATAAGCCTCATTTTTCTTTTGTGCTTATTTGGTGCTAAAAATAAACACTAATACTTTGACATTGTATTTTGTTATGGCTTTCATAATGTCATATCGTACCATATATCTCCATTTCTTTTAGGCATATCGAGATATGAATTTTTGGTCATATCGCCCAGCCCTAGTTGTCGCTTGCTCACACTTTTTGTAGTGAAGACTGAGGATAGATATTAATACAAACTCAACAAAACCATTTTTTTCCAAAAGTACTGCAATTTCAATTTGATACCTGATCTAAAAGCCATGTATACTGATATGCTATGCAATATTTCAATGTATCATAGTAATCAGAAAATCCTGTATTTGACCTTTAAATTCACATATCAAAAGCACAAATTTCAACTGCATCAAATGACTCCCACAATGACCCTGATTAGAATTAAATGGTTGCAACAGATGAATGAATCTGTAAACAGTAACTGCCCTTCATAATAATCTCATAAAGAATTATCCAACAGAAACGGGTCAAAATATTAATAAGCAATTACCTTCAGATAATTTTAGAATTTTTTTAATCCATTTTCATACATGGGGTTTCTGCATCAGTAAAGTTATCATATTTCAAGGTTTTTATATATATTAATACTTTTAATTACAGGTAAGATAACATGAAATAGAGGCTAGTTTAATTCAGAGAAGGAAGTAAACATGTAGAGAGAGAGAAAGAAAGAAATTTCCTGTCGATATTGGAAATTGAAATTTTAGTACAAGGTGAATAGGGCTGCCTTTCCAGAAATTAATGGAGGCTTGAGCAAACATAGGTCACTTGTCCTTCCACTGTCAGCAAATATCTTGCATTGGTCAAAAATTCCAAAGTAATTAATTCAAATGTTGAACTTTTGTCATTCTGCAATTATATATACATACCCAGAATAAACATCTGAGGACTCACAAGCAGGTTAAGGGTTTCAAAATCAGCAAGTGTGGCACTTGCCTAAATGATGAGAATATAAATTATTTTAAGTCTTCAACATTTACCATTGCAGTTTTCAATGACATGTCAAATTAAAACGTATATGATATAGCCTAGGTCTAGTTTCAGTTTTCCTGTTTTAATGATACCTGTAAATGTGAGCCTTAAATGCAGCCAACTTCCTGAAACTCGTGGCATGACGAGACTCTCCACATTTAAAACATATAGTACAGAGAAATTAGATGTCATTTCATATGCATTACAAAAACCAACACACTACATTTGTGATCCCCTAAAGGGACTGGGGGAAAAATAAAAAAAGACTATTGATTTTGTGTTCCCTTGCAAGCATTATTGCATTCCCTCACAAATACATTGTGCTCCTTTGCAAATGTTTTATGATACACAATTGTCTTTGTTACGGAGCCCCTAAAGGGACTGGGGAAAAAACGACTTTGGCGTTCCTTCGCAAACACAATTGCGTTACCCCGCAAATACTTTGTGGGCTCCGTAGTACTGTGCTTGCTGTTGATTGTGTGCTTGCTATGCGTGTCAGGTGAACTATGGAGCAGCTCATTGAAATTTACTTTGATCTTGGACTGAAATATAAAGACATAGCATTTCCTCTCAGCAGAGAACATGGATATGTTATTGGGGAGTGCCAAATGAAACGTTTGATGCTGTGTTGTTAATTGCTTAGCAAAGAGGATGAGAGAATTGACATGGACAAAGGTTACGTGAACAGTATAAAGATACAGACAATGAACACAGTTTCCAATCAGTGGGAGAGAAAGGACAGTGAACACCTAAATAAATGTGTAGCTATTGGTAGTGTATTGGAGTAATGTGTGTGTGTGTGTAAAAGTCAGTCAGAAAAGGGTATCCTCTTTTTACTGCAGCTTTATTTAAAAAAAAAAAAAAAAAAAAAAAAAAAAAACATTTTCCAGATAAAACTAAATGCATGGTGTAGCGACCGGCTCTAGCTCCACAGCCGTGTCTGGAGTCAGCGCGCTGAGCCACGTCTCTGTAAAAATTAGTCCGCAGTGTGCCCTGAGATCTCTGTGTGTTGCGCCTTACACCCTTCATCTTGTTATTGAATGACCGGATTTTTAAGAGTCTTTGCTTGGTAAAGGTTTTTCGTTAACATTCTTAGCTTGACCCATACCCCAGTCAATAACAATAAAAAAAAACACAGCCTTCCCCACTTTTTCTTTCTTTCATGAAGCAGCCTACGTCTCATACACCTGTTACTATGGAAATACGTGGAACTACAGCGTTCTGACTAGAACTTTCAGGATGCTACATAACGTATATAAACCTGTTGCTGACAACTTCTGATGTTAGGAAGTTCCTTACAGATGTATTCCTTACAGACGTCGCACTGGCAACGAAACTGTGTGTTAGTAGAGATAAATAAATACATATATAATATCTGTTTCAAGTGGCTGGATTTCACTGGAAACTGCAGTGTCCCGATGTGTTGACTGAGCCACAAAGACAATTGTGTATCATAAAACATTTGCAAAGGAGCGCAATGTATTTGCGAGGAAACGCAAAATCAATAGTCTTTTTTTAATTCCCCCCCCCCAGTCCCTTTAGGGGCTCCGTAGAATGGAGCTCAAAATTCTGCAGCAAAATACAGTAGCCTATAATTCTCAATAGTGCACAAAGTAAAATCTATTTCACAGCAAAATCTCCCCCCATCTTGCACCTCATTCACACCTGACACTCCAAATATATATTAGCTAATAATCTGGAATGGATTTTGTCTGTAGCTAACATTACATGTTCTACGTTTACAATTCTCTGTTATAATGAACGTAGCTAATTTCACCAAACTGACCAATATCAATGACCAGAATCCCTGTCCATCTCTATGTTTATATTTCCCTCCGTTCTCTTCTTTAAAAAGCATTACTCTGCTAGCTAACTAAAACTCGAATAGTACCCGCAAGAAGCCCAAAACTGGACTTTGAGTTTACAATTGTTTGTACAGTTAAATTATCGTTCTCTACTACGCTAAATATAAATAAATAATGCTACGACTGACCCGTCCTTTCACCGGCAGCCTGTTTCCATGGAGCAGAACCCCCTCTTTGTTTTCTTCCCGCCTCTTCTCTCCTACCTTTCCCTCAGTCTCCTACTTGTAAGCCGTCACAAAACTGGTGATGTCTCCGGCTTCAATCCCCTCCAACGGACTAATTTGAGGGGGGGAACGCCAGTTGACGATATCTGCGACGATAAAACATTAACATTTTTTGGGAGCAAACAAGTGTGCAAATTCCACAGGAGTTATCTGGTTAAATGTTCGCGGCTATCATAATTAGCACGATATATCTTGCTAAAAAGCAGTACCAAGACAATGTGGTTAGAAACCTTTAGAGCTGTATGATTAAAACATACATTTACTCATTACTTTTGTTCCAAAATCCATAAAGTACGACGACGCTTGCAGCCTCTGGATACGTTTTGTCTCTTTCTCTCCGTCTCTGTTCTCGTCACCCCGCCCCCAGGGAACCGTTAGCCCCGTTCTCGCTAACCGCCCCACCCTCAACAAAATAATTTAAATAAAATAAAACAATATTAACGCAAATCATCATCATCATCATCTTTTAAGCTTGTCCATTTCAGAGTCGCGGTGTAACGAAATGAAAAAACACAATTCTTTCTCTTTTTTTATTTGGACGAAATGTATTCACTTGTCCTGTTCTGGTTTTGTTTTGTAGTGAGGCCTACAACTGACATTACAAAAATAAATTGCACCATTGCCTAAAAGGAGGGGGGGGGGCTGTATTTTGGAACGAATGTAATTTTGGAACTAAGCTAACTAAGCTGTCAAAACAATAAAATAAGTGATAAATAAATGGTGTAAATAAGTTACTCACCTTTAGATGCCATTTGCAGTCCTCAGCCTCCCCAGCTTACAATACAGTGAAATACTGTAAAGCTAGCTTCAATGCTGCTTCCAGTCTGTTACCCAAGATACATTACAATACACAGTAAAATACTGTATTCAAAAATATATTACAATACAGTAGCAAACTCGCTACAGCATTTATTTATAGTGTGTTTTGTATTCTTAAGACGGCAAGCATATACCTGTCAAATGGCTTGAAAATGTTGGTAACCCACTGATGGTAGGCCACTGCTGGTCCACCATTGGAACGCTCAGATTATTGCCCACTTAAGAACATCTCAGTAGTTTTTGATCTCCTAAAACTAATTTTAAATGATTTTAATGATTTCTTATTCTATAATTTTACATTTTGGTCATGGTATCTCACAACTGAATTTTGTTATGTTATGTCAATATGGCATCAGAATAATGTTTTGAACACACTGCATTTTGGTTTCATAACATTGCAGCTTGGGGCAGCACGATGGTGCTGCAGGTACTGTCGCTGTCACACAGCTCTAGGGTCCTGGAGCGGCAGGTGACTGTGAGTAGTTTGGTGTGTTTTTCCTGTGTCCACGGGGGTTTCCTCCAGGTGTTCAGGTTTCCTTCCAAGGTCCAAAAACACATGTTGTTAGGTGGATTGGTGACTCACAAGTGTCCATAGGTGTGAATGTATGAGTGTGTGTCACCCTGCGAAGGACTGGCGACCCCTCCAGGGTGTGTTCCTGCCTTGCTCCCAGTGATTCCGAGTAGGCTCAGGACCCACTGCGACCCTGAACTGGATTAGCGGTTACAGACAATTAATTAATTAATTAATTAATTTCAGTATGGTAGAGTATCAGAATGATGTTTGGAATTTTTTATAAAATTCAACTTGGGACTGCAACAGGTAGTGTTGCTGTCACACAAATCTAGGGTGCTTCAGCTGTAGGTTCGAACCCTGCTCCTCATGACTGTCTGTGATTAGTTGGGTGTGTTTTCCCTGTGTTCATGTGGGTTTTCTCTGGGTGTTCCAATTTACTCCCATGGTCCAAAAACACATGTTGGTAGCTCAGTTGGCTACTCAAAACTGTCCATAGGTATAAGTGTGTGTGTGAGTGTGTGTCGCACTGTGAAGGAAAAGTGCCCCACTGATTCCAGGTAGGCTCCGGACCCACTGCAACCCTAAAGTGGATAAGCAGTTACATTTAATAAATGAATGAATGAATGAATGAATGAATGAATATTGCATCTTAAACCAACTAAGTATATCCAATATTGTTAGAATGTCACATTGAGTTGACATTTAGATTATGATGTTTATCATACACTGGGTTTTGATTACCAATACCTAACAAATAAATGTACGTATTTTACATCAATATGATGTTAAATTTGAAGTACTAAACCCCACGACCTAAAACCAACAAAATATCAACGTCTATTGATGTAAGTCTAATGGTTACCAGGCTGGGTTTTGGTCACCCTATATTATAACTTAAAGTTGGCATTTTTTTATATCAACTTGACATCAGGATGTGACGTTTGGAAAATGTTGGATTTTGGTTACATAACATCACTACTTAAAACCAACAAATTATCAACGTCTATTGATTTTAGAATGGCAGGTTGAACTGACGTTAAAATTCAGATGTTAATCAGACGTTGGGATTTGGTCACCATACCTTACAGCTTAATGTTGGTAATTTACGTCAATTTGACATCAGGATGTGACGTTTGGAAGATGTTGGATTTTGGTTGCATAACATCACTACTTAAAACCAACAAATTATCAACGTCTATTGATGTTAGAATGGCAGGTTGAACTGACGTTAAAATTCAGACGTTAATCAGACGTTGGGATTTGGTCACCATACCTTACAGCTTAATGTTGGTAATTTATGTCAATTTGACATCAGGATGTGACGTTTGGAAGATGTTGGATTTTGGTTACATAACATCCCTACTTAAAACCAACAAATTATCAACGTCTATTGATGTTAGAATGGCAGGTTGAACTGACGTTAAAATTCAGACGTTAATCAGACGTTGGGATTTGGTCACCATACCTTACAGCTTAATGTTGGTAATTTACATCAATTTGACATCAGGATGTGACGTTTGGAAGATGTTGGATTTTGGTTGCATAACATCACTACTTAAAACCAACAAATTATCAACGTCTATTGATGTTAGAATGGCAGGTTGAACTGACGTTAAAATTCAGACGTTAATCAGACGTTGGGATTTGGTCACCATACCTTACAGCTTAATGTTGGTAATTTATGTCAATTTGACATCAGGATGTGACGTTTGGAAGATGTTGGATTTTGGTTACATAACATCCCTACTTAAAACCAACAAATTATCAACGTCTATTGATGTTAGAATGGCAGGTTGAACTGACGTTAAAATTCAGACGTTAATCAGACGTTGGGATTTGGTCACCATACCTTACAGCTTAATGTTGGTAATTTACATCAATTTGACATCAGGATGTGACGTTTGGAAGATGTTGGATTTTGGTTGCATAACATCACTACTTAAAACCAACAAATTATCAACGTCTATTGATGTTAGAATGGCAGGTTGAACTGACGTTAAAATTCAGACGTTAATCAGACGTTGGGATTTGGTCACCATACCTTACAGCTTAATGTTGGTAATTTATGTCAATTTGACATCAGGATGTGACGTTTGGAAGATGTTGGATTTTGGTTACATAACATCCCTACTTAAAACCAACAAATTATCAACGTCTATTGATGTTAGAATGGCAGGTTGAACTGACGTTAAAATTCAGACGTTAATCAGACGTTGGGATTTGGTCACCATACCTTACAGCTTAATGTTGGTAATTTACATCAATTTGACATCAGGATGTGACGTTTGGAAGATGTTGGATTTTGGTTACATAACATCACTACTTAAAACCAACAAATTATCAACGTCTATTGATGTTAGAATGGCAGGTTGAACTGACGTTAAAATTCAGACGTTAATCAGACGTTGGGATTTGGTCACCATACCTTACAACTAAATGTTGGTATTTTACCTCTATTTGACATGAGGATATGACGTTTATTAGACGTTGGATTGTGGTTACATAATATCATGACTTAAAACTAACAAAATATCAGTGTCATATGTCGTCAGTTTCTTACGTCAGTTTAACATCGGTATTAGACGCAACCCGTTTGGCTGTTTCTGTACCCGTTTGGAAGCTGTTTTGATCGCTCGGGTTTTCCTGTTTACTCGTTTCCATTGTTATTTCTATATTTATATCTGTTTTTATAACCTACTAACCATCCATAGATCTATCTTTTAGATTGTCTCCGCAGGAATATTCATTACAGAGGCACTAAAACTGCCACCGGACCCTGGAGTAACGTTCTTGGTGTAAGTTATTAAAATTCACTAAAAGCGGTAAGTACCTGCAATTCCATGGCTACTACTGGCTGTTTTGCCTGCTCAGAGTGTGGCATGTTTAGTTTAACGCCCTTTTCCACCTCTAGCGATAAATACAGTGGTTGTATTTGTAGTAAGTGTCAGCTAGTTAGCTCTCTGGTGGATAAAGTGGACCAGCTAGAAGTGCGCATCCGGAGCTTATTATTGTTGAGGGATAAACAGCGAGATTCAGTGTTAGCAACACCGGGTGCCTTAGGGAGAGTTAGCACCCCCACGACTCCGGCGCTAGAGCCCTCACAGCGGGGTGAATGGGTGACGTCTCGGCGTCATAGCCGGAAAGCTAAGGCTGATGCTAACGCTGAGGCCAAAGCTAGCCCACCGGGACACCACGTTCCTCCGATTTGCGTGTCAAACAGGTTTGCCCTGCTCAGCGAAGCACTCGCTGAGGAGCCTGTTAAGAGTGCTCTGGTTATAGGAGACTCTATTGTTCGGCACGTGAAATTAGCTACTCCTTTAGGGGCGCCGGCAGTAACAGTTAGCTGTTTATCGGGAGCCAGAGCGCCGGATATTAGTGGCAACCTTAGACTGTTAGCTAATAGGAGATATTCGAGGGTAGTCATTCATGTAGGGGCCAATGATATTCGTCTGCGGCAGTCTGAGGTAACTAAGGGTAATATTACAGAGGTGATTAAACTGGCCCAGACGATGTCCGATGCTGTAATCTGCTCTGGCCCCATACCAATGCGGCGTGGCGACGAAGCTTACAGCAGACTTTGGGCGTTAAACTGCTGGATGTCCAAGTGGTGTTCCGAAAATCAAGTGGGCTTTATAGACAATTGGTTACGTTTTGAGGGCAAGCCTGGTCTTATAGGTAGGGATGGTATCCACCCCACGCGGGAGGGTGCTGCCTTACTTTCTTGCAGTATAGCACATAGTCTTTTAGTTAGTCAGCAGAGTAGTGTAGATAGCTGCTGACAATCCAGAGCCGGGACCAGGCCGCAGACAGACAGGCTAAACCGACCGTCTGCAAACTGTCTTGAGGCATCACCCAGGTTCAACTGTATTGAGACTGTGTCTTTCCCCCGAACTAAATGTAAAAGTAGAAAAACAAAATCAGCCTGTTTCAGCAACCTAATCAATATTAAATCATACACAACACCTAGCAGCAACACCTCAGAACTAAAATTTGGGTTACTCAACATAAGATCACTAAACTCAAAAGCACTCATCGTAAATGATATAATAAGTGATCATAAATTCAATGTTTTCTGTCTCACGGAAACGTGGGTTAAACCAAATGAATATTTAGCACTAAATGAAGCCACCCCCCTAGGCTATAATTATGCACATAGCCCAAGAATATCAGGCAAAGGTGGTGGAGTATGTGTAATTTACCAAAATACCCTAGAAATTAGTCTTAAACAATGTGACACCTTCTCTTCTTTTGAGGTTCTCTCACTATTATTACAAATCCGGTCACAAAAAAGGACGCATTTTTATTATGCAACATTTACAGACCACCAGGGCCTTACTTAGAAATTCTGAAAGAATTCAGCGATTTTGCTACAAACCTAGCGGTGTGCAATCATAAAGTTATAATTGTAGGAGATTTCAATATCCATTTTGAGAAGGAAAGTGACCCACTAAAAAAGGCATTTACCTCAATCTTAGACTCTATTGGTATTACTCAAAATGTAACAGGGCCTACACACTACTGCAGCCACACTTTAGACTTAGTTCTGACACTAGGTCTTAACATTGACAAAATTAACTATTATCTTACCGCAATCCTCAGCAATCTCCGATCATTACTTAATTTCATATGAGCTACGTTTTAGCCATAATATATGTAAGAACCCTCGCTATTCTACAAGGCGTATAATAAAACCATCTACCGCCCTACAATTTATAGAAAACCTACCAGAACTATCAACCCCAGTTCCAACTCCATCAGACCCAATGGACCTAGATGTACTAACTGATTACCTAGAAAATACCTGTCGATCTACTTTAGAAAAGGTAGCACCACTTAAACATAAAAGTATAAGACAGAAAAAGCTCGCACCATGGTATAACGATAAGACCCGTACTTTAAAACAAACATTACGAAAACTAGAGCGGAAATGGCGATCAACCAAGCTTGAAGTGTTCCATTCTGCCTGGAAGGACAGCCTTATAGAGTATAGAAATGCCCTCACTAAAGCTCGCTCAGCATATCTGGCCTCGCTGATCTCCAATAATAAAAATAATCCGAGAGCACTGTTTAGTGTGTTTTCTAGAATTACAAAAAATCAAGCAGGTTCTGAACAACTAATTCCAGCAACTCTCACCAGTAAAGATTTTATGGACTTTTTTAATAATAAAATTGAGAATATTAGACAACAACCTCTAGCCACAGGATCAAATCCATCCTGGCTGCCACCTGATGTGAATGAAATAAAACATAATATAACTGTAAAAGAAAGACTTGAAACCTTTTACCCACTCCCACAATTAGAACTAGAGAAGATTATCACCTCCGCAAACTGTACAACTTGCACACTTGATGCAATTCCCACAAAGTTGCTCAAAGAAGTACTACCAGCTATTATTGATCCTCTTTTAACTATAGTAAACTCATGGCTTAGCCTGGGCCATGTACCCAAAGCTTTTAAACTAGCAGTTATTAAACCTATGATCAAGAAACCAAATCTTGATGCTAGTACACTGTCTAATTACAGGCCTATTTCTAATTTGCCATTTCTGTCTAAGATCTTAGAAAGAGCTGTGGCCCAACAACTTAGTTCATATCTACATAAGAATCATATATATGAAAAATTCCAATCTGGATTCAGGCAACATCATAGTACAGAGACAGCTCTAGTCAAGATAACAAATGATCTTCTTCTTGCCTCTGATCAAGGCCACGTATCCCTGTTGGTGCTTCTTGACCTAAGCGCAGCCTTCGATACAATAGACCACAATATTCTCATAGAAAGGTTAGAAAACATGGTTGGAATCACAGGGACAGCCCTATTATGGTTCAAATCTTACTTAACGGAACGTTATCAATTCGTAAAAGTAAACAATCTAAATTCAAATTATTCTAAAGTAAGATTTGGAATTCCACAAGGCTCTATTTTAGGACCATTATTATTTACATTATACATGTTAGCGCTAGGCACAGTTATAAGAAACCATGACATTAACTTTCACTGTTACGCAGACGACACACAATTGTATATTTCAGCCAAGCCCGATGACAAACACAGATTAAAGAAAATAGAGGACTGTGTAAAAGACATGAAAGGCTGGATGTTGCGTAACTTCCTCCTTCTAAACAGCAACAAAACAGAGGCCCTGCTTTTGGGTCCAAAAGTGACAAGAAATAAATTATCAGATTTAATTTTAAATCTCGCTGACTTTCCAGTTAAACCTGGTTCAGCAGCAAAAAATCTTGGTGTCATAATTGACCCGGATTTATCATTTGATCAACACATAGGTAGTATCACTAGGACAGCTTTTTTACATCTTCGCAATATTGCTAAGTTTAGAAATGCCTTATCCCTCCAGGACGCAGAAACATTAGTACATGCCTTTATTACTTCAAGGCTTGACTACTGTAACGCACTACTGTCAGGATGCACCAGCAGCAATCTAAGAAAACTTCAACTAGTTCAAAATGCTGCAGCTAGGGTCCTCACTAAAACTAGAATATTTGAACATATCAGCCCAGTTTTATCATCACTTCATTGGCTGCCTGTTAAATTCCGCATTGACTACAAAATTTTGTTATTAACATATAAAGCTCTACATGGGCTTGCTCCTGAATATCTTCAAGATTTCCTATTATGAGCCCCCACGTTCACTCAGATCACAGAATACTGGATTTTTAAATGTTCCCAGAATTCAGAAGGCCTCAGCTGGGGGAAGAGCCTTTTCTTATAAAGCCCCCCAACTCTGGAATGATCTTCCAGAAAATGTTCGGGACACAGACACAGTCGCAATCTTCAAATGTAGGCTAAAAACTCATTTGTTTAGTTTATCATTTGGTAGCTAATGCTCCCCCATAGATAAAGGCGGCAGATCCGGGGGGTCCATGGACACAGGGAATTATAGTACACTGAGACGCTGGTGCTGTCGTCCCGCCGCTTCTCGCGATCACTCAGGTTTGTTGACGGTGGAGCGGAGGGATGCCAGTGTTTCAGGATGCTCCCGTGTCTGTGTGTCCTCCTGGTTCTCTCCTTTTAGTTAATGCTGTCATAGTCAGATCTGCCGGAGTCATTAGCCACACTCTGGAAATTTTCATATTTTCTACTTTACAAACACAAAACAGTTCAAAACTAATTCCATCCCTTTACATCTTTCCGAGTAAACGACTGCCCACCTGTCTGTCTGGACACTGATGGATGACTGTCGAGATCCTCCTCCACGCTTCAGACCAGCTGCCCACGCTCCAGCAACCACCAAGTGCCTTGAAGCTGTCCCTACACTGAAGTTCTCATGGACTACTAACTATCATCACCAGTAGATTGACCAGAGGAGGATGGGTCACCCCTTGTGAGCCTTGGTTCCTCCCAAGGTTTCTTCCTCAGCTGGGGGAGTTTTTCCTTGCCACTGTCGCCCCTGGCTTGCTCACTTGAGGGTTTTACATTTGTCTTTACATTTCATGTCAAATCTTGTCTTACTGGAATTCTGTGAAGCTGCTTTGTGACAACATCAGTTGTGAAAAGCGCTATATAAATAAATTTGATTTGATTTGATTAGACGTTACCCTGACGTAAAATTTTGGTCATCTGACGTCACGACCAACATTCAACCACATATCAACGTCTTTTGACGTTGGTGGCCAGCTGGGAGTGATCAGCTGTGGGAAAGTTTTCTGGCGCTGCTCCTGGTGATGGCTGGGGGAGCACATCCTGTATATCCATTGAATGTGGCTATGGACCTACAGACTCTGCTGCTGTGTTGACCCGATGGTCCGTTTATGTATACCGATGTGGCCAAACTGCTACTGTTTACAATTATAGCCAAACTTGGGACACATTTAAACCCCGTGGCACGGTGCTGCACACTGGATGTCATTCACTTTCATTTTATTTTTTTGTGTTGTTTCGTACTCTTTGTATTTCTATGTTGTTTGATGTTCTTTGTAGTGTGTATTATTATTGTAAGCACTTTACAATAAGGGTTTTTGAAATGCACTATATAAATTAAAATTATTTTCTTTGCAATATTATTATTGTTTACACTAAATATTAAAAAATAAGACTGATTACTGCTTGTGTGTTTGACAAAAAAGTGAAGCTATTTCTTTCCATTTTGGCTGCACATGTGTTCATTTTAGTGACAAATAAATAAATTCATTCACAGCATTATTCCACAGTGGAGAAAGAGGCTTTGGCTATAAAATGGGCACTTGATTCTCTTATAAGCTGCTGGGATCTGAATTTGTGAATTTGTTTTAGAGGGGATTCACAGACCTGTGCAGTGGATGGCAAAGATGAAGGACACAAATGCCAGAATAACCAAGTGGTATTTGTCTATGCAACCTTTTAAGTTTCAGATGCGGTACTGAAAGGGGGTGTGGAACACCCCCGTGGATTTAAGTCAGGCTTTTTGATTTTTACTGTTTATTTTGGTTTATAGTTTGTTTGTATATTTTTGCATTTTCTAATAAATTTATCACCACCATTGGCACTGAATCCTCTAGAGTCCTCCTGTTTTTCCACCTGCATCCACCATTTTTTTTTCCCCACTCAGCCATAACTTATACAGTGACTCTGTCTCGTTTATGGATGATCGTTGAAGCATCGTTACTGCACCTGCCTCCTGCATTCTCTTACCTCAGCCTCCCATCTACTAGACAACCTTGTGGGGAAGAATAAAGTTTAACACTAGAATAACTAAGCCTATGTTTTTTGTAAGGGAAACTGCTCACAATTCTGCGAGATTCTTGGTGACCATTGTTATGCTAATGACCGACACCATGCCTTAACTCAGACAAGAACACCCCCACCCCATCCTCCTCAGCTCAAACACTAGAGACAGATATCGACTTAGCAGTCAGACTTGGTCTGAGTAAAATAAATTTTAGGTTTGATATTGAGAGATTCAGAACTCTGCTCTTCATCACCATTTAATCACATTGGAGAGTACAGATGTGGTTTCATTTTCAAATTATGGAAAACAATAATAAAAAAATGTAAAAAAAAAAAAAAAAAAAAACCAAGTACTTGTTTATATATATCTTCTTTTTACAATTATTACTGAAATTAACTTTTATTTTACTGAATTTTGTTTTGACATTATTATATGTGACAGAAATCGAAACATAAAACCTCCACTCTCATCCATAAATAATGTGCTCACTGTGCTTTCTCTGTCAGTATCATTGTCACTCGATGGAACTGTAAAAACCCAAAAGCATTTGTGGAAGATGATTTTTCTTTTTTTTTTTACTTTTCATTGGGTGTTCCTATGGGCTGATAAAAGTGGCTGCACTAGTCAAGACTAGGATGAATTTGGGATCCGCATGAGCACTTGGGCACCTGGATCAGGTAGGGAAGCTGCTAAAGAGGAGGGCAGGATTCAGCTCAGGTGATCTGTGTAAAGCATTTAGCAAACCCCATTGCCAGAGGTGTATAATTCCTTGAGAGAAGGAAGAGAGAGTACAATTTGCAAAAGCTGCCTCTCAAGCAAATCAGGGACAAAGGCTCAGAGGGGAGAGTTAGAAAAGGTAAGTACTTAGCAAGTACAATAGTTAATGAGTGCATGTCAGATTAAATATCTTTTGGTAGCTACTTATGTTTTTCCAGCTTCACAAAACATTTGCCAGGGGGTAGATTAAGAATACAGCACAAATTATGTGCAGGTAATGTGATGTTGAAACATTTTTTTTCATTATATAACAATAGAGGTCACATGAATGACACAGGTGAAGACATCCAGGTGCTCAGCTCTTTGGCTGATTAGTTGATAAGCATTTCAAAGTTAATACTATGACCACTTGGCATTTGTAGTAGGGCAATTAGGTTTGTACATGAAGGGCAGTTTATTGAAAAGCTAGAGAAGTTTATTCATATTGGAAAATGGGTTTCAGAATATGATTCAAGACTGACAGAAATAGGTAGGAAATTACATGTTCCTCATTGCTGTAATTACCAGGACTCTCACGTATCACGCAAGTCTTACTCTGCACTCCTATAGCTGTCTTGATTCATCGACCCATCAGCCAATCTGACCTCCCCCCAGTCAACAGAACTTGTGACCCCAAACATATATTAACAGTGCCAGTGCAGCTAGGTACAACCTTAGAAATCTGGACGGCCGATGTTGATCTACATATAACAGGCTGCTTAAAAGATAAGTCTGTAAAAGGAGCATGGAGAATGGTGGATCTGGTAAACCAGACCTCACTGTTGAGGCTTCTAGAGATTATGGGCTTAACACAGTGAAACCTGATGACTCCTGAGAAAAGCTTACAAGAAAGCAGGTGAAAGGAGAAGGAGTAAAGCAGGAAAAGAGATTGGGTCCCATGCGGTGCGGTCCTGGGTTCAAGTCCTGTGAGGAGTTTGGTGTGTTCCCCCAGTGTCCGTATGGGTTTTTTCCAGGTGCTCTGGTTTCCAAAAACACACATTTGTAGGTGGATTGGCTACTCAAAATTGTCTGTATGCGTGAGTGAATGTGTGAGTGTGTGTGTGTGTGAGAATGTGAGTGTTACCATGTGAAGGACTGGTACCCCCTCGTGCCTAGTGATTCCGGGTATGCTCTGGACCCACCACGATTCTGAACTGAATAATTGGTTACAGATGTGTCGGGGTCCAGGCTACGTGGGTGGTGGGGCACCACACCCCGGACACCCAAGGCTAACACTGTGCACAACCATGGTATTCAATACATCGACTACGCCACCCCTATATTATGGGAAAGGGGACCCCGTGCTAGGCCACTCAACCAAATGAGTGTGAGGGCCAGACAATAACACGTGTAATTACAAAAATGCACAACAAGTAACATATCACAGACCAACATATGAGGCCAAGGAAGTGTCCAACCCACAGAGCCCTTTGATTTGCACACTAGTCATGCAGTCAATAACACTACCACACGAAACCAATATCAAACCACGGTCATCAAAAGCAAGATGACAGGACCATAGTAAACCACCTCCAAAGAGGTCACAACCAGAGCACCTAGGGTGACCCACCCCTTGACCACAAAACAAAGAAAGAAAACTAAAAACAACAAAAATCACCTTCCTGGGTGCAACTACATAAAAACGGCCTATGATATGTTATCACAATACGTTATAGCTAGCGGCATTAAGGCCTAAACCACAAAACAGTATTAATAAAACCTTTTAATTTGTAAAATGGTAACAAGTGGCTCAGCTAATACAATGTCCACGCATGTAAATAAAACAATACACAGGGGAGAGAAAACAGTGGCCTGCAGCTCCACTCTATAAGATAAATAATCATAGTCACAAAATATAATAAATGAAAAAAAGGAACACATGGACACAGCCTCCCTTGCCCGGCGCAGGGTTAACGGGGCCTCACCCTGGAGCCAGGCCTGGGGGAGGGGCTCCTTGGCGAGCGCCTGGTGGCCGGACTTTCACCTATGGGGTCCGGCCGGGCTTAGCCCGAAGGAGATACATGGGTCCACTCTCCCATGGGCCCACCACATGTGGGAGAGGTAGTAATCCGGGTCTGGTGCATTGTGGATCGGGTGGCGGTCGGGGTCGGGGGCCCTGGCGTTCTGATCCTCGGTTACTGAAACTGGCTTTTGGAACATGGAACCTAACCTCTCTGGTGGGAAAAGCGCCTGAGCTCGTGCGCGAGGTTGAGAGGTACCGGCTAGATATAGTTGGGCTCACCTCGACACACAGTATGGGCTCTGGAACCAATCTCCTTGAGAGAGGCTGGATGCTCTTTCACTCTGGAGTTGCCCAGGGTGAGAGGCGTAAGGCAGGTGTGGGCTTACTCATAGCCCCCCGGCTTAGAGCATGTACGTTGGGGTTTACCCCAGTGGACGAGAGGGTAATTTCCCTGCGCCTTCGGGTTGGGGAAAGGGCTCTGACTGTTGTTTGTGCTTATGCACCGAACAGCAGTTCAGAGTACCATTCCTTCTTGGGGACCCTAGAGGGAGTGCTGGAGAACGCTCATTCTGGGGACTCCATTGTTCTGCTGGGGGACTTCAACGCTCACGTGGGTAATGTCAGTGAGACCTGGAGGGGCGTGATTGGGAGGAACGGCCCCGCTAATCTGAACCCGAGTGGTGTTCAGTTATTGGATTTCTGTGCTCGTCACAGTTTATCCATTACGAACACCATGTTCGAACATAAGGGTGTCCACAAGTACACCTGGCATCGGGACACCCTAGGCCGCATTTCGATGATCGACTTTATAGTCATATCATCTGACCTGCGGCCATATGTTCTGGACACTCGGGTGAAGAGAGGCACTAGGCTGTCAACTGATCACCACCTTGTGGTGAGTTGGATCTGATGGCGGTGGAGGATGCCGGACAGACCTGGCAGGCCCAAATGTGTGCTGAGGGTTTGCTGGGAACGTTTGGCAGAGGAACCTGTCAGAAAGATCTTCAACTCCCACATCCGGCAGAGCTTCAACTGCATTCCGGGGGAGGCTGGTGACATTGACATTGGTGACAGTGGGCCATGTTCCGGACCTCCATTGTTGAGGCGGCTGAACGGAGCCGGGTACCGAGGAGCCAAGTGGCTTGCAGCCTCGGCAGTCGCTGAGGCAAAAACTCGGGTGTGGGAGGAGCTCGGTGAGAACATGGAAAATGACTTTTGGTCGGCTCCGAGAAGTTTCTGGCAAACCGTCAGGCGACTCAGGAGGGGAAAGCAGTTTTCCACCAACACTGTATATGTTGGGGGTGGGGAACTGTTGACCTCGACTGGGGACGTCAGTGGAAGGAATACTTCGAGGATCTTCTCAATCCCACCAGCACGTCTTCCGCAGTGGAAGCAGAGCTTGGGGACCCCGGGGTGGGGGGGGGGGGGGGTGCTCGTCTATCACTGGGGCTGAAGTGGCCAAGGTGGTAGGGAAACTCCTTGGCGGTGGGGTCCCGGGGGTGGATGAGGTTCACCCCGGTTTCCTCAAGGCTCTGGATGTTGTGGGACTGTCCTGGTTGACACGTCTTTGCTACATCGCGTGGACATCGGGGGCAGTGCCTCTGGACTGGCAGACTGGGGTGGTGGTTCCCCTTTTCAAAAAGGGGGATCGGAGGGTGTGTTCCAACTATGGGGGGATCACACTCCTCAGCCTTCCCGGTAAGGTCTATGCGGGGGTACTGAAGAAGATAGTCCGACTGATAGTTGAACCTCGGATCCAGGAGGAACAATGCGGATTCCGCCCCGGTCGTGGAACACAGGACCAGCTCTTTACCCTCGCTAGGATCCTGGAGGGTGCATGGGAGTTTGCTCAACCAGTCTACATGTGTTTTGTGGATCTGGAGAAGGCATTCGACCGTGTCCCTCTGGGTATTCTGTGGGGGGTGCTCAGGGAGTATGGGGTACTGGGCTCTTTGTTACGAGCTATCCAGTCCCTGTACAAACAGAGCAGGAGTCTTGTTCGTATGGCTGGCAGTAAGTCCGACTGGTTTCCAGTCAGAGTTGGACTCCATCAGGGCTGCCCGTTGTCACTGATTCTGTTCACAATTTTTATGGACAGAATTTCTCGGCGTAGCCAAGTGGCGGAGGGTGTCCGGTTTGGTGGTCTCAGGATTCCATGTCTGCTTTTTGCAGATGATGTGGTCTTGTTGGCTTCATCGAGCCGGGACCTCTAGCTCTTGCTGGACCAGTTTGCAGCCGAGTGTGAAGCGGTAGGGATGAGGATCAGCACCTCCAAGTCCGAGTCCATGGTACTCAGCCGGAAAAGGGTGGAGTGCTCTCTCCAGGTTGGAAGTGAGATCCTGCCTCAAGTGGAGGAGTTTAAATACCTCGGGGTCTTGTTCACGAGTGAGGGAAAGATGGAGCGTGAGATTGACAGGCGGATCGGTGCAGCGTCAGCAGTAATGCGGGCTCTGTACCGGTCCGTTGTGGTGAAGAGAGAGCTGAGCAAAAAAGCAAAGCTCTCGATTTACTGTTCAATCTACGTCCCAACCCTCACCTATGGTCACGAGCTTTGGGTAGTGACCGAAAAAACGAGATTGCGGGTACAAGCGGCTGAAATGAGTTTTCTCCGCAGGATGTCTGGACTCTCCCTTAGAGATAGGGTTAGGAGCTCGGACATCCGGGAGAGACTCGGAGTGGAGCCGCTGCTCTTCCACGTCGAGAGGAGCCAGTTGAGGTGGTTCAGGCATCTGGTTCGGATGCCTCCTGGACGCCTTCCTAGAGAGGTGTTCCGGGCATGTCCAACGGGGAGGAGGCCCCGGGGCAGACCAAGAACACGCTGGAGAGACTATATGTCTCGACTGGCCTGGGAACGCTTCGGTATACCCCCGGAGGAGCTAGAGTCGGTGCCTGGGGAGAGGGAGGTCTGGGTTTCTTTGCTCCGACTGCTTCCCCCGCGACCCGGATCAGCGGTGGATAATGGATGGCTGGATGGACAAAATATAATTAAGCATACTAAAATACACAATCACAAACACAGCCAACAGTGTCAGTACGTCACCTTAGCATATGGCCCACACCCATACATACAGTGCTTGTGACTTGTGCCCATGTCTTTATACACAATATCACCATTTCAATTTTACATATACATACACTAATAATAATAATAAAAACTAGAGCCGCTAGCGGCCATCTGCGGGTTCAAGCACTAACTGGCTTAATATGGTAGTCAAGTCAAATCTGACAACTCCTGTAGTATGAATTGATCCGGAGAGGATGTATTGACATTTGTGGCTATGGCAAAATTGTTAGACATTGAGCCAAGTAGGTATGTGCAGTGTCAGATTATTTGCAATAGGTGCTTGTGTTTCTGACGTGTGTTCTACAGTCTCTGAGGTGTGTTTGTTTCTGAGTGATGTGTGTGATGTAAGAGGGTCTTTGTGTGAGGTATATAATGTGTGAGCAGTGCTTACTATAAACTTGAATTTTACAGGTGTTGGTCATAAAATTAGAATATCATGAAAAAGGTTTAAGATTTATTTCAGTTATTCCATTCAAAGAGTTAAACTTGTATATTATACTCATTCATTACTCACAGTCTGATATATATTTCTTTTAACTTGATGATTATAACTGACAACTAATGAAAACCCCAAATTCAGTATGTCAGAAAATTTGAATATTGTGAAAAGGTTGAATATTGAAGACACCTGGTGCGACACTCTAATCAGTGAATTAACTCAAAACACCTGCAAAGGCCTTTAAATGGTCTCTCAGTGTAGTTCTGTAGGCTACACAATCATGGGGAAGACTGCTGACTTGACAGTTGTCCAAAAGACGACCATTGACACGAGCAGAGCAAGACACAAATGGTCATTGCTAAAAATGCTGGCTGTTCACAGAGTTCTGTGTCCAAGCATATTAATAGAAAGGAGAAGGGAAGGAAAAGATGTGGTAGTAAAAAGTGTACAAGCGATAACCGCACCCTGGAGACGATTGTTAAATAAAACCCATTCAAAAATGTCAGGGAGATTCTCAAAGACTGGACTGCAGCTGGAGTCAGTGCTTCAAGAACCACCATGCACAGATGTATGCAAGACATGGGTTTCAGCATCGCATTCCTTGTCTGAACACACTCTTGAACAAGAGACAGCATCAGAAGCGTGTGGCTTGGGCCAGTGTAAAGTTTCCACAGTTAGTGATGGTTTGGGTTGCCATGTCATCTGCTGGAGTTGGTCCACTGTGTTTTCTGAGGGCCAAGATCAATGCAGCCGCCTACCAGGATGTTTTAGGGCATTTCATGCTTCCTGCTCTGACCAACTTTATGGAGATGCAGGTTTCATTTTCCAACAGGACTTGGCACTTGCACACAGTGCCAAAGCTACCAGTACCTGGTTTAAGAACCATGGTCTCACTGTTCTTAATTGGCCAACAAACACGCCTGACGTTAACCCCGTTGAAAATCTACAGGGTATTGTGAAGAGTAAGATGCAATACGCCAGACCCAACAATGCAGAAGAGCTGAAGGCCACTATCAGAGCAACCTGTGCTCTGGACAGGCCACTATAGAGTAGTTATATTCTAATATAAAATATTTAAATGCAGGGGGCGGTGTGGGGGAGGAGGTTGCCTCGCACTACAGCCAATCAGAGTGCAACTCTTGCCTTTTAACATGTCAGGCATTAAAAGGGACACTGTACTCTGTGAGAAACAAGTGTAAACATCAGAAACTCAGTACATCAGAATAAAACACACAGTAACAAAAGGTATTTCCTGATTGGTGAGGGTAAATGCCCACTTGAAGAGCTATAGGAGACTTTATAATTTTTAATTATGATAAATATTCATATGGTATGACCATTAACCTTTGCAGGTGAATAGGATCTTAACCTCCATATAGACCAACAAAACAATATTTAGTTTTGTAGTTCTATCTGGTGGTGAAAAAATTTACTACTGTAACAGTGTTGCTAAGCAGTTACAGTCTTTTATGTTAGTACTTTTTAAGGGAGTACTACTCTATGGATATTTTCCTAACATGGACATATGTGGTATCAGTGGAATCCTAAAGGCCTGGCCTATAATAATTATCAATAAAATGTTGAACTTTCATCACTATGTGGCTTACAGGCCCCTCCAAATAAATGAGATCCAGCATGAATTCTAGAAATAACAAATGCACCTATAACTCAAAAACACTTTCCCCAAAACTGCACATGCTTGATCAGTATGAGGATCAGATGACATGATTAAACTGTGGTGCCACTGCAATCCTAGATGGCGCTATAATGCAAAAAAGCTCATTTAATCAGTTATTGTCCAATTGTAGCGCCCCCTTTTGGTGGATTTGAGTCATATTGTACACGCTTTTTCATAGTAAGGCCCTATATAGGATTGTCAATTTTGGTCTTGATTGGGCTTCATTTGTTTGAGTTACAGCTGAAAGAATGTAAAAACTCAGCAAGCTTCGACTAATTGATGTATTGTTTCAACAGTTTGTCCAAATGTTGAACTTTTTTTGATAATTATTTACCTACAGATTCTGCAGATTCCAACAAAGTCAATTGTTTTGGAATAGAGCCAAATTCCACGGACTAGTTCGAAAAAGTTCAATTTTGAACAACTGGCTATTGAGAAAAAACAATGCATTTTCTGACAGCACTTGCAATTACAAAGTTGTTAGGCCCTCTGCAGAGTATACAAAGCAGCAAACTGCGTGTTGATACACTTAATTTTTGCTTAGATATATCAAGTTGTTTTGATATAGCGCCACCTAGTGGCTATCATTACGTAACTTTTTATACACTTTGGAAGTGCCCCCAGGAACATACCAGTCAAGTCTCATGATGATTGGACCTTGTTAAGGTACTCAAACAGCTGCTGAAATCTAATTGGCCGATGACGATCACAATTCTGCCCGAATCGCGTTGTCCTTAATTTTCTACTTATAGCCTTGCTGATAGAAGCAGCATGCCAACTGGCAATCCGATCCGCCTTACAAATTCTGAGATATAAACTTGTAGCATTTACAGCGCCCCCTATAGATATATTGGCTCCTCCTTTGACTTGGTACCTCAGAATCAAGTCTGGAAGTGGAATTTGCAATTTGAACACATTTGAGTAAAGTATACAGTTGTTATGAATTTTTAAGTAAAACAGACGAAATGCTGAAGAGGTTCATTTGCATATGTCGGCCATCTTTAATCAGAATTCTAACATTTTTTTGATAATTATTAGCCTTCAGACTCTTGCGAACAATTTGACACCATGCTCAAGAGAATTGGAAAAAAATCCACAGACTAATTCGCAAAAGTAAGTTTTGCAAATTAGCTCGAAATCCAAGTAGGCAGTACTAAATGGTCCAAATTGCAAAATAGTTTTTCTGAAGCCAAGAAATCAGGGAAAGAAAAAAAAATTCATCTCTATGCCTCACGGTATAGGAGATATGGACCAAAACGCGTTTTGCTGCGCTATAGAGCCACCATTAGGCCAATCAGTGTTATTTTTATTGTCCTCCGAGATGCACACAAACTACATCGACCCTCCAAGTGGTCAGTCTGTACAACCTACGGTCTCTTCCGCACAATGACTTTTACAGGAGAAAAAGAATAAATATAGCCGCAAGCGACAATTCCCGGGGTCCAAGCTGGTATTCGCTGGTTGAAGAACAATGTGCTAGAATATGAGCTGATCTGAGAGAGTAGGGGCTTTTTGGGGAAGTTTGTGTATTGTTTGTAAGGTGTTCCATGCTGTTCTGGCATCTCTTTGGAGGAGTAGCGGATGACAGAGACAGTATAGAGCACAGAAGTCACTCTGGAGTTGCACTCTGGTTTCTCACCCTAATGTTCAGGACCCACAAACAGCAGATATGATGTGGAGTTGCTTGTACTCGAGTCAGTCATCAGTGGACAGAAGTCAATCTCTGCTGGCAGTGTTTGGTTGTGGACTATTCTCTGTCCAGCAGTGATGCTGAGGGATTTACAACTCCAACACCTGAGTCATAACTGCGGTATGGGTGTCCAGACCATTGAAGAGCAGGGTGAAAGCAAGCAATATTTGCAGAGCAAGAGCGTAGCATATGACATTTCCTGATACAGGAGCCACACTTTAAGATAGATTTTGTAGTGCTTTAAAGTGTGATCCTTGGTGCTCTGGATTGTAAGAAGAAGGGGGTAGTAGATGAGTGGGTGAATTTCTGGTCTGCAGACAGGTGAACATGGGGCTTGGGTTACAGAGACAGCCCAGAGCACAGAACTGAATCTGGAATTTCACCCTGGATTCTGACCCAAAGTTCAGGACCTCCACAAAGCAGATATGATTTGGGTGGTGGATAATTCTCAGCACTGCAGTGACACTGACATTGTGGTGATATGGCAGTGTGTGTAGCGCTCTTATGAGTGGATAAGACACAGCAGTGCTGCTAGAGATTTTAACACCTGTGTCAACTCACTGTCCACACTGAGAGACATATTTTATTGGTCAAACTTATAGACATAAATTCAGAGACAGTTGCTCATACATTCTCAGCACTGTATTGATATTGACATTGTGGTGCTATGTCAGTGTGTATTGTGCGGTTATGAATGTTCAGACAGAACAGTGCTGCTGGATCATTTTAAACCCTGTGTCCACTCACTGTCTACACTGTTACACACACATACTCTGTTGGTCCACATTATAGATAAAAAAAAGCAGAGACAGTAGGGCATACATTTTCAGCATATCTGCTTTGTAGGTGACCTGACCATTGAAAAACATATGAAAAGGAGCAATGAATGTATGCAGAGCAATAGATGGACCCCTCTCTGTAGTTTTAGATCTACAACGTGCTCCTGTGGACAGTTGAGCTGAAAACATGGACACTCAAACTAAAATAAGGAGGTGGTCATGATGTTTGTCTTATGTTTAGATCTGCCTTCAAATGTCTGTGTCCTCTGGCCCTCTCTGACTGGTGACTGTGTGTGAGGAGGGGCTGAGGAATCTGCAGGAAGAGATGTAGGGGACATATATTTGATCATAAATTAGTCCTTGGATCAAAACCTAATATGGACATATGTGGTATCATGAGAATCTTAAGAACCTGAACTTTAATGAAAGTTCCACATTTTTTTTGATAATTATTACTGTGTGATTGCAGCCTCTGCTTAAAAAGAGCCGTACAGCTTGTCTTAAAAACTAACATAACTAACAGCTGAAACTGAAAAATGCTTTAGCCATATGTTATGAAAATGCACAAGTTCCTTTCCCATGATGTTCAGAATATATCTATCTCATCTTGCTGGTACTGCATCTCTAGGTGGCAGTGTAATCAATTAATAACCTATGCAACCAGTTGTTGTCTAATTGTAGCGCCCCTTTTCTGTGCAATGCGGGCATATTTAGCAGACTACTTCAGAGTAATGACGTACATATTTGTACCAAGTTATATTTGATTTAGGTGAAGTTTGTTGTAGTTATAGCTCAAAGAGTGCATGGAGCCCCGCACATGCATATTTGTTAAATTACTGCTGCAACAGCGTGTTAAAAGTTACAACTTTTTAAAATAATTATGGACCTACAGTGTATACAAATTGCAAAAATACCAGTTGTTTATTGATAAGACAAATTTCCAGGGAGGAGTGCGAAAAGCTCCATTTCACATACCTGACTATTGTGGATAAACTACGCATTTTTTGACAACAGTTGTAATTGCAAAGTTGTAAGACACTATGCAGAGTATGCAATAAAGCAATCTGCTTGTCAATATGTTTATATGTCGCTGAGATATTCCATATTTGCATGTTGAAAAATTGAATTGCGCCCCCTAGTGGCTATCATTATGAAACTTTTTATGTGCTCCGGAAGTGGGACCATGGACATACCATGCAAGTGTCATGATGATAGGACCTTGTTATGGTCATGAAACAGCTGCTGAAATTTGATTGGCTGATGGCGAACATGTTTTTTCGAATATGACATCATTGTCATATAATCTGAGTCAGCTCATCACACACTACATGCATACTAAGTGGCATGTCAATCGGACAATCCTGTGAAGCGTAACAAATTTTTTGTTATAGCACCCCCTAGGCTTTCAGTTGCACAACCAAGTATCACATGTCATCCAGCCCTTATAGAGATCAAGCATATGAAGTATCGTAACATTCGGAGAAAGCCTTTGCGAGTTATAGCTGTATTTGTCTGATTTTTGGAACGCGAGCTCTACCCCTGGAGTCTGGAACCCAAGCAATGATGAAATTCCTACTTTTTTTTTGTATAATTATTAAAGTTCAGGTTCTTAGGATTCTGCTGATACCACATATGTCCATATTGGGTACATTTCCAGAGACTAGTTCAAAATGTGTGCGATTGTGCATATTATGCAAATTAGCTCAAAATCTAAGTAGGCGGAGCTTATGCGTTCTTGAGGCTTTTTTGTAGGGTCTGACCTGAGGAATCAGGGAAAAAAAAGAATTTCGTCTCTACGTCACACGGGGTAGGAGATATAGGGAGCGACGCGTTCCGCTTCCCTATAGCGCCACCATCAGGCTGATCAGGCTCATTCTTTGCACCTGAGTAGCGGGAGGGTTTACTACCAGTTGACCAAACGACAAGTCTGTAGGACCTACGGTTTGGGCTGCCCATCGCGTTTCATCGGAGAAAAAGAAGAGAAAAAAGAAAAGAAAAACCGTAACAAAAACAATAGGGTTCTATGCACTGAGTGCTTGAACCCTAATAATAATAATAATAATAAATAAATACACCGTATCAATACTTCCACACATGTTCATGCATGTAGACCCATATGCCATCACCATGGTACCCCAATATTAAATGACATACCCGAATAAAAAGACACTGCTGTTGTCAATATGATTGATATACCAACGTTCTGTAGACACAAAATGTATCAGTAGGCGGCAGTCAAGCAACACGAATGCCCTCCGACCTGCATGATACATAGACACTGATAAAACACAGGTTTCTTGTGCTCCCTACCGTTGTTGTTCGTCTAAGCGACATACAAGCGGCATCAGCCCAGCACCAGTTAACCGCTGCTAATATCACTGCACACCAACCTACACCAAAGTAGTCACATTCACCCACAGCTAAGAAACTCTCACCGGAGAGGCCCTATTTCCCAACAGCTGCATTCAGCGCAAGCAATAATAGCCAGTGACCTACCGTTGATTCAGCTACCTGCGCTTCTCTATTTCTCAAGTGATTGGCTCCAGCCACCAGCACACGTACACCGACCAAGTTCCCCTAGTAGCGGCCGCAACGCACCAGACAATTCCCACCGTCCCGTCATTTAAACAAAGTGGAAATAGGAGCACAGTTCGATGTAGGCATGCTCAAAACTGAGTTCAGAACTGCAGCACGGGGGAAGTGGAGCAGATTTGAATGTTGTCCGGCCGTACTGCGAGAAGAGCGTCTAACCACTGGTGTAGGTTGCTCAACTTCCTTTTCTGGGCTACAACCCACAGCGGCAACCAGAGACAAACTCTCTCTGCCTGTAGACTCCTGATTACTTAAGACCTGACCCAAACTCTGCCCCAGAGGAGTCTCGACACCGGCTGTACCTCGACCCATGCCTGCCCTAGGTTTCACACAAACCATTACTCCAATGGGACCACTCTCCTCCTCAAGCTCTTCATGGACCCTCTCCTGAGGTGACGTAGTCACAGGTATCTGACCCCCTTCTCTATCTGAGACTGGCTTCATCTCTGACCTATGAATAGTTTTACAGCACCCCCTCTCTTCCTACTTGTCTGATCTTATACAATGTTCCCACTGTGTCCAAGCATTCCAAAACTTCAAAGGTAGTTGAACTCCACACATCCTGAACCTTAGATCTACCTGGAAAGTGATTTCTGCAGCGAACCAAAGTACCTGTAGGCAGTATCGGTGGTACTGTATTATACTCTAAATGCTCCCTCGTCGTAGCATAAACTTAAGACAGATGTTTCCTATGTTGACCCACCCATTCGGAAGGGTCTAGATTCTCTACCCCATTCTCCACCATGTCAAAACAACAGCTCATAAGGGGAGTATTGCGTGGACTGATGTATTGTAGTGTTATAAGCAAACAAAAGATGAGGCCATTTGCATTTCTTTTCAGGTGGAAATGTGCGAAGATCATGTAATGTTCGGTTAAAACACTCACACTGTCAATTGCCTTCAGGATGATAGGGTGTAGTCCAGCTCTTCTCAATACCATAAATCCTGCAAAGACATTTCAAAAGTTCCCCCTCAAAGTTACGCCCCTGATCAGAATGAATACTTTTTAGTACACCATACACAAAAACACTTCCCTGTAAGGACTTGTGCCACAGTACTGGCTTTCTGGTTGGGCACTTCGTAGGCCTGGGTAAATTTCGAGAACACAGTGAGAACTAACAGTTTCCTATCCATTATTTGCCTTCCCTAACACTGAAATCTATGGCAAGAATTTCCAGTGGCCTAGTGGCTAACAAATTACCCATGAAGGTCCGTACTTTGGGTTGTGTCGCTTTAGCGACTGTACACCGTGCACACTCTGTACACCATTTTTTTATGTCTCACCACATCTTTGGCCAGTAACACCATTGTCTCACGAGATCTTTAGTGCGCTCCACCCCCTGGTGGCCGTGATGGTCATGAAGAGCCATCAACACTTCAGTCCGCAATGCCTTAGGTAATATCAGCTGAAACACTGTATGCCTGCTTGGAGGCAACTGTACTGTTCTGTAGAAAACTCCCTCCTTTTCCAAAATTCTTGGCCACTGCCTAACCAGTTCCCTAACCCTAACCCCTTCTTTCTTACCATTCAACTCTTTTGCCATAGGTACCTGCCCTCTCCTCCAATAACCAACAAACACTGCCACAGTAGGGTCAGCAGTTTGCAAGACCTGCAGGTCTGCCAGGCTACGTGATGGAATAGCATCCACTGCCGAGGATAAGGCCACCTGGGGCCCTAATGTTGTCCTATTTACAGCCAAAGAAACATCAGAGGGAACCGAAATCCCCCCTACACCTACTGAAGGCTGATCATCAACGGTAGGCAACCGAGAAAGGGCGTCAGTATTACCATTAGCGGTACCAGGCCGATACTTGATCTCATAATTAAATAGTGCCAACTGAGATGCCCAACGCTGTTCCACCGCACCTAACGCGGATTGCAGATAACTTAAGGGATTACTGTCAGTGTACACAGTAAACTTAGCACCTAGCAAATACTCCCTGAACTTCTGTCATGGCCCATTTAAGGGCTAACAGTTCAAGCTTCATTGCACTGTAATTCGACATATTTCGCTCACTAGGACGCAATCCTCAACTGGCAAATGCAATAGGACATCGCTGTCCCCCCTGGTCTTGGGACAGCACTGCTCCCAACTCTGCATGGCTAGCATCAATCTCCACCACAAAAGGGCTTGTAAAATCAGCATATCCTGATCCAGGTGCACTCACCAGATGATCTTTTAGGGTCTGAAAGCTTACCTCACATGCCTCATCCCAGTGTGACATTACTGTGCCAAGCAACCTTGGCTTGGGTTGTCTCTTGGAGCCCTGAAGAGCTCCCACCAGTCTATGAAGGGGTGCAGCCAACTTGGCAAAGCCTTCCACAAAACGCCTATAGTAGGAGGCAAACCCTAAAAAGGATCTCAACTCTTTAACAGATGTGGGACGTTTCCAATCAGCAACCACTCAAATTTTCTTTGGGTCTGTCTCTACTCCTGACGCGGATATCACATGTCCCAAATAAACCCTAGTTGAAAAAAAAAAAATTACATTTTTTCAATTTGAGCTTCAAATTGTGTGGTTGAAGACGGCCCAGCACCATATCTAGTCGCTGAAGATGTTGTTGGAAATCTTGTGAAAAGATGACAATGTCATCTAAATACAACAAGAGCGCGTGAAAGCTCTGATCTCCAAATATTCGCTCCATCAGGTGTTGGAAGGTACTCGGTGCATTACATAGACCAAATGGCATCTGATTAAACTCGAACAAGCAAAAAGGTGTACAAAAAGCAGTCTTTTCCTCCTCTACTACAGGTACCTGATTATACCCACTCGCCAAGTCTAAAGTGCTGAACCACTTAGCACCACTCAGAGCATCTAAGGACTCTTCTATTCTGGGCAAATGGGCATTTTTGAGAGGCGAATTGACCCATACTTTTTCTGCACCACTACTTTTGGAGAAGCATAAGGGCTAGAACTAGGACGCACCACTTGGTGTTCTACAAGCTCCTGAATGTGAGCTTTCACCAAGTCATATTGTGAAGGAGGTAGGCGCTGATATCTCTGCCTCACTGGAACTGAATCCAGTAAGGGGATTGTATGCTGAACTAATGTAGTGCAACTAGGGCTGCAACTAATGATTATTTTGATAATTGATTAATCTGTCAATTATTTTTCCGATTAATCGATTATTAATCGGATAAAAAGAAAGACAAGCCAAATTTGGTTTCCTGTCTGTTACTAGCATTTTCAGGACACCATCAGTGAGAACAGCTGCTTGCTGTGGTGTGCAGCTCTCCTTCAAAACATAGTCAGCAATGATGGGCTGTTTATATCTGAGGTGAGAGAGAAAGTGTAGATATGAACATACACCTTTTTTAAGTTAATAACTACTGATCTAAAATGCAGACAAAAATGCAGGCAAATTAAAATTACATAAATGGATATTGGGTGATGCTGCCATGCGCTGAGAATAAAAGTGAAATTCAACTAACACATATGATCAGATATTAAGATATTTAAGGTTTTAGAAAACTAATGTTGTAATTGTATAAGGAACACACACCCTGCCATTATTAAAAATTAGCGTTTACATGAAGAATTAACCCAACCAACATTAATTGTATATTTATCAATATTTAACTGTGTATGTAATGTAATATACACTTATAATGTAATATAGACATGGCTGTGATACTCAAACAATAACACGCAATGCCAGTCAGAAAAGACCTTGAAAAAGGCTTTAAATATACTATGTAAAAAATGTTTGGATTTTTTTTTTTAAACTCTGAATGTAACTGTCGCCACATTTAAGGTGGAACAGAAAACTCGCTAAATACAAGAGTGATATAAATTTACTAAAAATGAGACATCTTGTTTAACTAATCTAGCAGGCTCTAGTGACATTGAGTGAGAAAAAAAAAAATAGAACATGTCACTAACGTTAGCTTGACTAAAACTATGGCCTGTTTTGGAACTGCTGGTTGAGCTGACACATTTAAGGTGGAAGAGAAAACTCGGGGGGGATGCTAAGGCTTTTTCGCTAAACGTGAGTGTAATATCAATGTACTAAGAAAACAAATGTTGTTTAACTACCCTAGCAGGCTCTAGTAACATTGAGTGAGAGAAAAAGTAGAATTAACTTACTATACTGAATCTCTTTCACACATAGCTCCAACAGGCTTCCTTCACAGATGCTCATGCAGTGATGTTGTGCTGCTGTGCCATGCGAGATCTGCCATTTTTCAAACCCTTCTTCCAGAGTTCGTCACGTGTAGCAACTGTACCTATGTGTATAATAACTTAGACCCAACTAATCAATTATTAAATTAGTTGCAAACTATTTTAACACTCGATTTTAATCGATTGGTTGTTGCAGCCCTAAGTGCAACACAGATCTCCCTCATATTCAGTAAAAACATTCTGATACTTTCTCAACAATACTTGAGCCCCCTCCTGTTCTTGAGCAGATAAGGATGGCCAGGCAAGTTGAGAGAAGTCAATACCAGAGTCATATTCTGCTTGGATAGACTGGACAGTCGCTACACGACACCGGTCATCCCTATGGACCTGTATTACCCCTGGAATAGACAAAGGCTGAATAACATGCAGTTCCCCCAGTACTGTCTTGGGCTGAAGCCACCGATCTTGACCACCCACATTTACAACGGGCACCTGCAAAACCCCTTTTCCCAGTGACACAAATGCAGAAGGGATAAGATTATCACATGGCAACTGGCCATCTGCAAAAGACACGGGCTCCAGCAATCCAGCTGAGAACACAGAACCGTAGCCATCATGGTATGAGGCCGAAATAAGCGTCATAGCACCTGCAGGCACCCGAAATGCAGGACCCTGTCGGACCTGAACCAAACCAACCTTACCATCTTGTTCAATACGCTTTAAATTTTGACATTCAACAAAAGCCTGCTGCCAGACTTTACCTGCCTGCTGGACATCTGGAACCTTAAAAAGAGCCTGCCCATGTTGAAAAAAAAAACCAATTCCTTATAGCGTTGCCCAATAATGTTCATGCCAACCAGACCTGGAATTTCCCTTTTGGATAGATTTTGGTGGGCTTCTGGAACATTCTTGGTAACTAAAATACCCATTTTCAGTAGAACTTTGCCCAAAAGATGAACATCAACTTCCACATATCCCACATAAGGTACCTAAGCCATTTGCAGCCTTTAGCTGAAGCCATGAGTAGGATTGTAAAGATGATTGAAATCGCTGGGATAAATGTTCTTCAAAAAATTGAGTTAAAGTACTCACCATGGAACCGGTGTCCAACAAGCAGGTTATTGTCACACCCCCAACAATAATCTCTACTGTGGGGCACTTCCCAATCAACTGTGTAACATTAGATGGGTTCGAGCCCACAACCCCCCCCCCCGACACTTGGGCTAGTGTGTCAGGGGGTATTAGTTTTCCTGCTGCGTACCAGAACGGCTTGAAGCCTCTCCGACATCAGGACCCCCCTCTAAAGGTGTTCTACAAAGGCGAGCAATATGCCCCAGCAGATTACATCGCAAACAGATAACTGAAACCTACCCCTGGAACCATGAGTAAAATGACCCACCCCTAGACTGGGTGCCAAGAGGAGTCATCTCTAAACGCTTCATGATAGCATCTAACTGCATTTGTTGCTTTCGAAGTCCCTCTTTTAAGTCAGCCAGCTCATCAGTACGTTGGGCCATGACAAAAAAAAGAGATTAAGGTCGGATCAGACTTGACGTCGTAGCTCCCTCCTCAAGACAACATCCCTAACGTGTTCAATAAACTGATCACATAACACAAACAATGTAATAAAAAAAAACAAGGGTCTTGACACTTAACTACTTCCATTAAAGACAGTAGAGCATGAGAATAAGCTCTTAGAGACTCCCCTTCACGCTGTCGCAGCTGAAAGAACTGTTTCTGTAAACTAATACAAGACTGAGCACAACCATAAACGCTGGCAAGAATGCTAAAAATTCTCTCTGGATCATTCCTTTCACCTATAGGACGGAAATTAACCTCTGTATGAGCTTTGCCATCTAATAGGTCAAATACAGTCAAGGCAAGTTCAGAGCGGGAACCAGGACATAATACCAAAAACCTGCGCACCTATTCTATCCAATCTTCAACGGCAAGAGAACTACTAGACACCTCTCCTGAAAACCTAAGACATTTCCTTTCTCTCGGCACATATATCAATCTCTCAATTACGCCACTAGCAGTGTCTGGATCCTCCGGAGCATCACCTTGAATGGGAGGCTGTACAGATGAACTTTCTCCTACTGGAGTAGCAACTGCAGCAGCCACTGTCCTCTGTGTCATCTCCTCTTTAAGCCTAGTATTTTCTACACGAAGCTGCTACACCAAATCAGTAAGAGCCCTCAACTGCTCTGCCACATCATCAGCCATTTTAATAATTAAGAAAGAAAAAAACAAAAAAAATGTATAATGTAAAACACTATCCACAAATCAAAAGAGCAATAATTATACTGGTTCCAATCTTGTCCAGCAGAATCACTGTTTCCTTCGGAATATTGCAATGGTTTGGATGATGATTTCAGCAGCAGTATCCCACTGCTGACCACTGTCTTCTCTCCATCCCTATACCATACACACTGAGCCACTGTAATAAAACTCTCTTACATCCAATTAGATACACGGTGAAATTGACATACAGCACACCCAAGGCTAACACTGTGCACAACCATGGTATTCAATACATCGACTACGCCACCCCTATATTATGGAAAAGGAGACCCCTTGCTAGGCCACTCAACCAAATGAGTGTGAGGGCCAGACAATAACACGTGTATCAATCAGAATGCCAAGTCTCAGTACAAATTTTATTTCAATTAATTACAAAAATGCACTAAGGAAAAAAAACACTATGCTGTAGATACACTTATGTATGAGTTTAAGCTGATTATATATAGACAACAAGTAACATATCACAGACCAACATATGTGGCCAAGGCCCTTTGAGTTGCACACTAGTCATGCAGTCAATAACACTACCACGCAAAACCAATATCAAACCACGGTCATCAAAAGCAAGATGACAGCACCACAGTAAACCACCTCCAAAGAGGGCACAACCAGAGCACCTAGGGTGACCCACCCCTTGACCAAAAAAAGAAAGAAAACTAAAAACAACAAAAACCACCTTCCTGGGTGCAACTACATAAAAAACGGCCTATGATATGTTATCACAATACGTTATAGCTAACGGCATTAAGGCCTAAACCCCAAAACAGTATTAATAAAGCCTTTTAATTTGTAAAATGGTAACAAGTGGCTCAGCTAATACAATGTCCACGCATGTAAATAAAACAATACACGGGAGAGAAAACAGTGGCCTGCAGCAATTCTGGCTGCAGCCCCACTGTATAACCAGAGAAATAACCATAATCACAAAACATAATTAAGCATTCTAAAATACACAATCACAAACATAGCCAACAGTGTCAGTACGTCACATTAAGCATATGGCCCACACCCATACATACAGTGTTTGTGACTTGTGCCCATATCTTTATACACAATATCACCATTTCAATTTTACATATACATACACTAATAATAATAATAATAATAATAAAAATAATAATAAAAAATACACCGTATCAATACATCCACACCTGTTCATGCATGTAAACCCATATGCCATCACCATGGTACCCCAATATTAAATGACATACCCGAATAAAAAGACACTGCTGTTGTCAACATGATTGATATACCAACGTTCTGTAGACACAAAATGTATCAGTAGGCGGCAGTCAAGCAACTCGAACGCCCTCCGACCTGCATGATACATAGACACTGATAAAACACAGACGAACAACAACGGTAGGGAGCACAAGAAACCTAAGCGACATACAAGCGGCATCAGCCCAGCACCAGTTAGCCAGTGCTAATGTCACTGCACACCAACCTACACCAAATTAGTCACATTCACCCACAGCTAAGAAATTCTCACGGGATAGGCCCCATTTCCCAACAGCTGCATTCAGCGCAAGCAATAATAGCCAGCGACCTACCGTTGATTCAGCTACCTGCGCTTCTCTATTTCTCAAGTGATTGGCTCCAGCCACCAGCACATGTACACCAACCAAGTTCCCCTAGTAGCGGCCACAACGCACCAGACAATTCCCACCGTCCCGTCGTTTAAACAAAGTGGACGTGAACTCACCTAGGTGTGCTCCCTTTTATCTTCCCCTGGGGATCACATGCTGCCTACTTGGGTTCCACCCACTCTACCATGGGTGTGTCCCTATAAGACCTCTACTGGTCTTTCAAAGCTGCAAGAGTCCATGTTATCCTATACAGAACTATTATGCATTTAGCCATAACACACAGACAATGCATGAATGTTGAGGTATTTGCTCCCTGATGCCATAGACATGGTTTTACAATATTTTTGCTGTATATACAGTCATATCAGAATATTATTACCACCTCTGTGTCTCTACACTCACTTTATTTTCTCAGTTCACCTGACCATAGAGAAACACACAGTTCTACAATAACCGATCATACGCCGTCTGTTTAATTGCATAATAGTTTGCCCCTTTCACCCTGTTCTTCAATAGTCAGGACACACACAAGACCACCAGAGAGCAGGTATAATTTGTGTGGTGGATCACATACTGCAGCACTGAGAATGATCCACGACACAAAACATACCTATGCAGATGCTGTCCTGAACATTGTACATAGTGACTGCTGGTTTCTATCACCAGGTAAACCAATCTGAATGTCATTGTTTACCAGTTACTTAAATGATGCTGAAATGGGGGGGGGGTTAATTATACCTGTTTATTGTTTATTTATATCTGCTATAAAAGAGAGCCTTCCAGTAAATGTTTGCCTTTCTCTCAGCATCTGCACAATCGAGAAGGAAAAAAAAAACTCAGGTCGTCCTCACGGACTGAGGGAACCTGTAACGATAATATTTGAGTGGTATACGTGTATAACCGTTTTGTGTCAAATGTAAATGCACAACTCATGCCACATGGTGGCGTTATGCTTCTAAGAGTGGACACAAACCAATCCTACTGTGGTTTGTAGATAGAATGTACGGGAAAATTGTTAAATTGAATTGAATTGAAAATTGTCACAATATAAAAATATCTTCATTTAAATTAGATAAATATGAGTGAAATCTTCTAGATATTTACAATGGATTTGGTGAAGAGTATAGCCAATGACGGTCTATAGAATGGGGGCCTTTTGTCCAAGGGTCCGCCTGAATTTATAATTCTCTGTTCATCAAAGACACTCAGAAAAATGTAGGTTTTATTAATCAGAAACCTAGCTGGCTGAATTATTTTAGAATTGGACGCACACCGGGGTTAAAAAGGAAAAGGATGTGTAATGGCCATAAAATCATGCATATCTTAAAAGGGAAAAATATCTTGCAAAGAAAAAAATGCAAGAAAACTTCAGCCGGATATCCAGAGCAGGCTATTCATGAAAGGAAACAATAAGGTCTAAATAAAAGCAGCCAACAATCGTCTATTGCTTCATTTCCTCTCCAAGAGAAGACAACGCTAAGTACATTTCAGAAACATATAATAATATAGTTTGTGTTTTTGTTATTAACTTTAGTCTGTTTAATGCTAGGAGCCCCAATGCCAATTCCTCACTCTTTTCACATTTGAGTGAAGACTGTAGCAAAGCAGCCTATGAATTTTTGGTTTAGCAGCTGTCTGATGTTTACAGCAGGGAAAAAGGTCCACAAGGTCCATGAGTTCCACTTCATTGTTCTATCTTTAAGGCAATTTCCTCTGGGAAATTCTCACAAACTCAAATAAATCAGGTAATCATGCGGCAAAACGGTAAAGATAATAATTACTGGAAGTGGAGCCATAAGTGGCCGTTCGTTATTTTTTCCAGCCCGTTTTCCGACAGGTTCCGCCCTTCTTGGGCTGGGATTTGCCAGAAGGCAGTTTGTCAGTCAGATTACAGCGTGGGTTCTGGCACCTTTAGCTGTACGATGGGAGTGTTGCAATCTTAAAGTGGCGTTATATTAGCTCCAGTCTATATACCTATATACGTATGTATTCATATAACATAACTTTCGCAGTGAAACTGTACACATTCTTTATTATCCATATACGATTAAGTACATTTCTCTATTTAGTTTTAGATGTCTTCTCTTCACGTGATGTATTCTATAGATGCTACCTGCCCAGTTAATTAACAATGGGTGTTTACATAATTTTAGGACATATAGGGTAGTAATACATTCTTCTGTAGGTATGTATTTTTTTCATTATGTTTTTTGTCAAATCGAGATTCATGTAGTATGTACAGTACTAGTCAGAAAAAGTATCAGACCTCTGTTATGAAATCTAATAGTTTGAAAGTGTGTGTGTGGTGTGTGTGTGAGTGAGTAATAGACAAGTGCAAATGTTTTGAAATTCTTGGGAGGATGGCAAAAAGCAAATTTATCACTTTAAACAATATTCGTATTATACTTTTATTTATTATATCAAATGTTTTGATATTGAATAAATAAGAATTGGTATAATGTTTGCAATATTTATTTTTTTATATTTTAAATTAGGAAATATTAATTGTGGATTAAATATGTAATGGCAGTGTACTTTAATTTTCACTTATAAAAACAACAACAGTTATTTATATAAGACTATAAGACATGATTATTTAAAGTTAAAATAGTTTTTAGCACAAAAAAGCGAAGGAGTCGCCAAAGTGATCCACTAACCAATCCCAACACAGAAGGGCAGGGCTTGTCGGAAAACGGGTGGAGAAAAATAAATGACCTCTTTTTTTCGAACGGGACGGTTTCTCGCATCTAATTGGTCGACTGTACACTGAGTCTGATGTGCAATTGGTCAGATGCGGTGTCAATATTCTGGTTTCTAGGAGCTCTTCACAAGTTTGAAACTTTTCATATAGGCGGAGTCATGTAGCAGAAAAGACTCTCGTAACCGATCTCTAACACTTCAATTATTTACACCGCTGGCCTGGCACTAAGTATAGTTTAACCGACCAGGTCAGCTCGTTTCTCTTGTCTTTCATTAGAGCTTCATCTTTTTCTTAGTGCATGTGATATGGCTGCTACAAACTGCATTTCTTAGATGGAGATTTGAAGAAGGAAAGTGGGATTGTAACTTATCACGGATTTGACGCCCCTGCATCCGGTTTAGGTTGGAGGTAAACATTTCTTTTCCCCTCTTTTAAAATAACTTTTTGGATTCCGCTAATACCCATAAAATGTACATAGACTAACTCAAACCCAGGATATTAACGATAATCTTTTAAATTCACCTTAGATATTTAGAGTTAGATGGAGATCATAGAAGCTCACAGCTATATTTATTTGTTAAAAAATTATCTGTCTTAATTTTACTTCACATTTAGTGTCAGTTTTGGTTTTTATTTTTGCTTACGCTTGGCATTCAGCCTGTTTATTAAACTTTAATATTAACGTAATCTACCATATTTAGATGTATAGTTCTACACTTATAAGCCTGTGCTATGTGTAACAGTGATTAGCTTGTAAAGTGAATGAAGAGCAGTAAGGAATGAGAACAATTGGTCTCAGTGCCTATGGCAACAAAATGTGTTAATGACATCCTGAGTAACTCGTTTACAGGAGATGTGACCTGATTTGCTGGTCAGTAAAATGTGTATGATGGCCTCAGCTGTAACCCAGGAAACACATGTCTCTCACGCCAATTTAAACCTCTAGTTGATTTTCAACATGAACTTTCTCATGGTCTTATATGAGCAGTTTGTAATTGTTACTACCAAAAATACAACAATTGATTTATTATTATTTTTAACACTTTTTCTGTAAAGTGCAACTCACAACAGATGAAGAATTAAACTACCTTCTAGTGACTAAATTACATAGTTTATGCTCCATAGTGTGGGTCCCTAAACATGGATTCAGCCTTATATAAAATTTTAGGATTTTAGCTTTGGAACAGTATCTCTGATACATTCAGACAACTGGATGCATGTAAAATTAATTAGGTAGTGAAGAATAATGTTTAGAGAAAACAGTTTGCTCCTTTAAATTAACATCTGGAATAAGATGACAGGCACCTTTCAGCTAATTCAAAGCTTTATAATTACTGTAGACTTAAAGGAGCAATTACTGTATGTCTGATCATTTGCTGTAAGGGTGGACAATGTGGCAAAAATGTAACATTATGGTATATTTCAGACATTGGAACTCATTTTGTGAATGAAACGTTTGTAAGAAGCCAAGTCATCTTATATTACATATAAGACACCTTCTCTACATAATTTCACTTAAACCGCTTTAACACTATCTAAAAATAAGACGTATAACATTTATACATTTTAACAATCTCAGAAAGAGAAATTTTACATATGTTGACTAGGTTTAAGAGGTCTTAAAATATTTATTGCAGTGAGGTCAAAATTCGTCACCACCAGTGGTTATAAGGGTTTTGGTGGGTTTGTACGTGATCTTTATCTACAGGCTTTATGACCTGCTATTATGGCAGTTACTAAAAAGACATTCTGTGTGGTATTCCATGGCTTGGACAATTCTGAAGAAAGCTTTTACTTCATGTCACAAGCTGTTAAGTCAATGAAATGACTTGAGAGTTGAGAACATGCTTTTCTTTTCTTCATGCATGTGAATGTATCCCTTGCACAAACAAAGTCATACTCATAAAATATAATTTTGTGCAACAGCAGAAAGTACAGGAAATGCTTTCAGCTGTGGTCTGCTCCATAGCATTTCATCTGACTGACTCTATGCACACCAACATAGGCCCATCACCTTCATGATGTTTAATTACTGTATAAAAAATTGAAATGAAGGTGTAAATATTTTTTGGTTACACCTCATTCAATAAATCTGCATTATCGGGATTTTGTTCCTATACAGGTTAGCCACTTTTAAAAACATTCAGGTATATACACACTCAAGATCCATTTTAAACATTTCCTCAGGAGGTCTGACACATTTTACCCATAAATTGAAGTGTAAATGTTTCCGTTTCTCCAAGCCACATTTAACACCCAAAATCCCACTAAATATTGTATTTTATATATAGAGTGTTTTTACGAAGGCCCAGTGTCAGTAAATTGCTATAACCGAATACAGTTTCTCCCTCTCACAGAAAATGCATCTGGGGTTTTTTTTTTCTTTTTTTTTTTTTTTTTCTTTAAGACAGAGACCGTCAATGTTTGAAAAACATGAACCATGATGAGGGCATTGCTCTATTCCTGCTCCGTAGCTGGGTAATATTGACTGACTTTTACTATTTCTGATTACTTAAGGTAGAAATATCTCACATTACAGAGATGCATACAAGTAAACACAAACCAAAAGTGCTACAAATCTAAACAACTCGAGTAACAAACGAGTTTCTGTGGTAATTCAAAGTGAATAAAAACGTACAGACAAGTTAAACTTCAGCCACATAGAAACAGCAGAGATAGAGTTTACACACAATCATATATGTACCCTATGGAACAGATGTAGGCTCTTCTTCAACACTAATTTCAACAGACCAGATCCAGGTCTTATCAGAAACTTGTCCATTTTGCTGGATATCTCCACAAAAATTGCAGACTCACCCAAAGCTTCTAGCAATGTGGCGCTGTTCTAAGTATAGACAACCAGCCAAGTCACCACAAACGACAGTGAATTGTGAAATGTTTTTAAATTATAATTTCTTTTTTAATCATGGATCACATTTTAAATTATGGCCAAATAAATTAATGATAAATGGATGTGAAAATTACAAAAAAAAAAAAAAAGATACAACTTCTAATGCTTTTCTGCAGCAACCCCAGTGCCCACTTGCAGCCCCCAGTTTGAGAACCGCTGGCATAGGCCCCATGTCTTGTTCTTTCTCCAGAGGACATCTCTCAAAAAGAATCAGGGACCCAGCCAAATACATTTCAACAGCGATTTCTTGAAATCAGAGAAAGGTATCCTGCATATGCCCCTATATACACAGGCAGTTCTAAGACTAACAAACAAACAAACAAACAAACATCAGCTGCAATAGTGTCTGGTCGGCTACAGAAAGGAATTAGACTCCTGAAGCTCGATTTTCACAGTTGAAAAGCCCAAATGCTGCCCCTAGCATTAGAGTATGCAGAAACAGTTGAACAACGAAGGTTACATGTATGCACAGACTCCAGGTCCTGTCTACTGGCACTCAGATCCAACCACCCAACAATCCTGAATGTTCTACGGGAAGTGTACTGCTACACGCTTTTGTTGGATACCTGGTTGGGTGTTTTAAACAAATAAGGAATAAGGGTTATATTTAAAAAAGTGGCTGTGATTTACAGGCTTGCATAATTTCATATGTAAAGTGGGGAAAAAATTAAACAATAGGCTGGCAAATAATGTCACAATTAGCTTTGTAAACAGACTCATTTAAATTGGAATTAAAATGTTCAAATATGTAAACTGTGACAAACATCTGCTTCCTAAAATGACATTTAACCCAGAAGAGAGAGAACATTAGCCTCCTCTAATGAAACTTTTCAGGTGAATATGGCAAGTGAAATTTGAAGATTGTTAATACTGGAAAACAACACCTTTGTTCACTTTTAAATAGTTTGATTATGGGCCATTCTTTTTAGCTATGAGGTTCAAAAAATTGTCTAGTGCTTGTTCATGTAAGTTCAGTTTTCCTCATCTTGACAACCGTTGTAAGCTTCATGCCTAGGACAGAGGGGGCGGGGGCAGGCAACTCTCTCCTGTGTTTTTAATTTGTAACGCAATACCCATTTTAAATATTTGCTGCCAGTATTACAGCTTGCTTTTTAAAGATAAAATTTTCAGCATTGTTCAGATGTTTATATTTGACATTTATTTCAAACCAATTTGTTGATGTATTTATTGTAGTCCATGTACTCATCAAGAACAGAATGTTTGTGACACCTAAAAGAAATATCGAAAGAAAATTTGGATTAGCATTTGTTCACCAGATTTTGGCTATAAAATGTAGACCTCAAGATCTGCAATAATGGTGCACAGTTGAAAAATATGTAAAATATACAACTTCTTGTTGCTTCCAGAGCACCCAAGTTGTCCTAAATGTGCTTTTGTGCACATTGAATGAAAATGCATCCAGGCATTGTCTATTGAAATGTAATTGTTTGTGTAAACCTAACAGTTAGGTAAAATAATTGCAGTCAGCCTAAATGATTGCCGCAGGCTTAAATAATTGTGGTTATGCAAAAAGACAGACCTACATGCAAAAGAAACATTAATCCAGATTCATACCTGCTGTGTATTTTTGTATTCTGTAGGCTGCCACTTAAATTTTCTGATTTCACCTTGTTGTGCAAGCATTTGGTCACTGTCATATTTAGCTAATGACACAATTTCCTACATAAGCCTTATTTTTTTCAAATTGTTCGATGCATTATTCATCCGTTGAGCTGTTTTGTGGCATTTTTATTAATTAATTGCACTGCTGGCTTTTGTAGATCTAACGAGACTGGTAATTAATAAAAATAAATACATATATATATATATATATATATATATATATAGTAAAACATACAGTGTGCCTGTGTTTTGAGAATGACACAGATTGAATGAGAGAATGATGGCAGGACAACTCAGCTATGTCACTCAGAGCCTTGACTTCAAAAGTCCTGGTGTCCTGGTGTTACATAAACAGGCCTAATGAAGGTAGAGAATTGAGAGCACATGAAAGGGATGTAACTATCCCTCACTGGCTTTTTAGGCTCACTCTTGAAATCTTGAAGTCAAACAGCATACACTTACCATTGTTTCTTTTTGGAGCAGGGGATGGCAAAAAAAATTGCAGTTTTTCTTGTGTTTGTTATTGTTTGGGCCCACTCCAGCAACATGCAGCTTGGTTCAATGTGGCTAGAGTGGGCAGGGCATGAAGAGAAAGGTGGTAGAGGTTTCAGGTGGATCCACTTACTCATAGTCTCTCTCACCTGAGACAATCAGGGTTAGACAGAGCTGTTTGATGGTGGCTGGAAACTTCATAGCCTGGCCTAAAGTCCATGATCTTTTTTACATTCTGCTTTAATCCAAGCAGTGTACTGTTACTGAAAGCCTGAAACATGGAGGAGGTACTCCTATACATCCAGGAAGGTGAGTTTCACTTCAGGTTAGGTAATGAAATACCTTGGCCTCTCTTTGGCTCACTTTGCTCAGGGTCCATTGAAGAGTCTAGCTTACTTGGCTATTTTTTTGTAAAGGCCCCTGTATTTTAAATTCCTGAGGTTCGTTTCAAGTTATAAAAATGTATGTACCCACACATAAATACAATACACTTACTCGTTTTCCACCTCTGTATAGTGTGTTGCTTTGTCCACATCATATATGTCTACTAATACTGTTACATCATGTTTAACCATATGAATAATTTATTTACAGCATTGTTATTTTTATTTATGATTGCACGACATGCATTTAATGAATCTGTGGCAGTGAAGACACCCACACACACAGGGCAGCCAGCAGTCATCCTCAGCACCTGGGAAGCAGTTTTGTTTAATTTATTTCTGTGCTGCCACCTCAAAACAGCTGATTAAATACATTGTTTTGCTGTTTGTTGGGACATAAACATAACAGAATGCTAGCAAGATGGAAGTCAGCCTAAATAACTAATAACTGGATATTTGTATAATAATTTTGACTGGTGTTTTAACCATTGTTAGATTTTATTATTTTTTTTAAATGGGACATTTGTAACCTGTAGTCCCACACTAAGACCAGCTGCTCTTGCCTGGCCATTACTTTTGAGTTGTTTTCATTCACACTTGTGTAAAACTCACCACTAATGACAGTGCTTGACAGCGGGTTACTACCCAGTGTTCCCTTGGATGAGGTTCAAAATCATTTTACTGTACCACAGTTGGCAGTGTGAGGCTTAGACAGCATTTCTTAGCAGAAATGTTCCTTTGAGTTTCAGCTTCAAGATGCATTTTTTTTCTCTCCACATTTCATGTCAAATCTTTGTCTTACTAGAATTCTGTGAAGCTGCTTTGTGACAACATCAGTTGTAAAAAGCGCTATACAAATAAATTTGATTTAGATTTGCCTATTGAAATTATCCACTTTTTTTTGTCAACAAATTGCTTTTGATCTCTGGCTTTATCTTAAAGCTAAAAACATTCCTGGGAAATTCATTACTTCAGAGAATGCATTTCTTGGGTACATTAGTAAAATGTGACATTTTCCTCGCAGCAGGGTGGTGCAGTAAGCCTAAATTGCATCTCTAAATTTTTGCCCTGTGTTTGTGTTTTATTTATTTTATTATTTTATTCCACCTCCCCCTTTCACAGAGCCAAGCATGACCATGTATCTGCTAGCCTCACATAGTGTCTTTCTTCAAAGGATTTCTCTTTGGGCTGGGCAAAGCAGCGGGTAATCTGAAGGATAGATCCGTCTATGTGGCTTTGGCTTGTGGAGCTATGTTTCTCTCAAGATTGGTGATTTAGGTATATATTTTTTTCCCCAATTCCACTGAGGGTGAAAATACATTAGATGTGCACTTTTAAAGGAATGCAAACAACACCATTCAGAAGAAAATGTTTAGGAAAAGAGAAAGCTCTTGTACCATGAGAGCTGGTCTTCCCATGGATTTAATTGTATTTTGAAGGTGAGGAGCTCCATGTCCAATACTGAGTCATATGCTCTTTTTCAAGAAGCAAGTGTTACAAATTACAGACTTAGGCCCTACCTTCATGGATAAGGGGGAAACTGTTGCTGAAGACGTGTGTGCACGTTCATTGTATGTGAAGCGTCCAGTGAATATATATTTAGAGCTGCCAATTACTTGATTACACTGCTACTCTTATTTTAATAAAAATTCCATCTGATTAAGATCAGTCTCATTAAGAACCAATGTTAAATCCTTTGGATGCATTATTGTAAGGAACCTATAGTCGTGGACATACCAAGTTATACACATTGTATAACAGTATATACAGTTTTATATAAAGGCTAGTTTATCTTTGACCTTTATGGTAATATGGGATGCTTGAAAGACTGTACCATTGGGATTAGTTGATTATTCACCACAATCAGTAGATTTGCAAATACAGTTTAATACAGAACAGAAGTGGACATGGTATTTCTTCTGTCTTCAAGCTTCAGGAGTAAGATATAAACAAAGCCATTTAAAGTCAAGTGGTTTGATGTGATATGCTGGCCTAACTTTCCAAGGATTGTTCACAGCAATGATGGAAACAAGACATCAAGAATTTAATGCTTCTCAAAAATCCTCTCAGTATTATCATCACTCTCCACTATGAAGATGATTCTATGGTTGTTTTGAGAACTGTGTGCATTTACAGTTTTAAAGTTTTATATTCAGCCTTTAATACCAGGTGTAGGTTTGCTGCTAATTTTGTTTAATAAAATAGGCCTGTATCTAAACTCTGCTTTTAAAATGCTGGCAAATAATTGACTAGCAAATTTTGTGATATGTGATTAAATTCGTTATTTCTAAAAATTAAACTCAAGGTCCAAATTCACCAAGAATTAAATCTGTTTTTTTTTTCTCCCCAGGATGGATGCATGAAAACTAAAAATTGTCTGGCCTCAGAAAGAAGTCAATACTGTAGTCTGAGGTTAGCTCCCTGTGTGTTTTTCTTCCTGGTGACTATAGAATGAAGTGAAAGGAGCTTTTTTTAATTTATTTATTTATTTATTTTTAAATATAGCTTTTTTGTCTTTTAACAATATATTGTGAGAAGCCTAAACTTGGGAATGTGCTCTGTGACTGGCATGAGGTTATGAGTAGGGGCATATCTGTGTCAGTCCAACTCCTCACAACATTAAATGACAGCTGTTTTTCGTGGTGCAAAATTTGACTTGTGCAGGGTCAGCAATGCACCAAATGTCACAGCATGCATACCCAGTCCCACTCCTTACCCACTCAAATTTTGTCTCTGCCCACCCAAACTCAAAGCCATCTAAACCAAACAAAGCTTTTTTTTTTTTTTTTTTTTTCCCCTTATTTCTTCTTTTCTGCTTTTTGATTGGCACATAAACTGTCTCATGCATCATAGTAAAGCAGTCAGGTTCTATCACTGTAAACAGGATAGTTAGAAGATCCAAAAATGACGATTATACTTTAAGCTCAAACTGCATGATATAGTTTAATATAGCTTATTTTTGGTGATGTTTTAGCGTAATATTCCATTTAATATATTTTGGGGTTCTAGTGTAACTCTTTTAGTTCACACTTTAATTGAAGTATTTTTCACACATTTTAATTTATGCATATTCTTTAAACATTTAATAAACTTAGTGATTTAAAAAAAAAACGTATGACATGTAACCCCTGTTCAACTAAGCACCTTATACTTGAGACCATCTCTAAAGCGCATGTAGCGTTAAATTTTATCCCTCTCTCCCTCTCACTGTGTGCTGTCTCAGTAGCTCGTGTTGAGTGTCTGCTTTTATTAGGATCCTTTCTGTTTAGAAAAGTGTTAAAGATGGTCTAATAAGAGTATTATGTTGCCCTAAACTTTTAGAATTTTTTAAAACCTACCCTGAATCATGATTGACATAGTGTGTGGTTATTTTATAAATAAAATCTCTGGTGAATAAAGAAATGGGTATATGGAAATGTTAATGTTGAAAGACATTTGCTTTCAAAATACTTACAAACAAGTGAAAGAGAAAAAAAATGGCATTAGAGTTATATGAAATATATGCAGTATATATTGACAAAATATTTGGTTCAGTTATTGGTTTGTTGCTAGCAGTGTCTGCCCAGATTAGCATTGTGGCTAATATACAAATTTAAAACTTAAATTACTGTCAGGTGTTGATTCATTGCTTATTTATCTTCTTTTTCGGAAAATTAATGGACTCTCCAGATCCAAGAAACTGAGCTGAGAATGGCAAGTCCCAGTGAGCTGAGCAGGTGACATCAGCCGCGCACACATTCAATCAGCGAAGAAAATGTGTCTGTCTGTGTAGAGAAGACTCCAGCAAATTTTCTGATACAAATACATGAGAAAGACAATTAAAAAAAAAACAAAGAAAAAACGTTGCTAAAGTAAAAGAAACTGGGAAATGTTTCTATTGCAGTTGTTACTTATGTTCTGATTAAACCGTCCAGAATTGAACCTATTATGGACACGTTTGTTGGCCACATGTGAAGAAGTCAGAAATGAGACAGAATAGTCGCACTGCTGGGATGTAATCAACCTATAAATGTGTCCTTCGAAGTATGCAGCCCCCAGTATTCTAAGCAATTGCCAAGATTGCTCTAATGGAAAGAACTACATTACAAAACAACTTCATTGTGCTGGTGAGAAACTGCACAATTTTCCAAGTGCTTCTCATGCCCTCAAACCTGCAACATGTCCCATGAAAACAATCTTAACGTTCTGAGAACTGAGGTTTCCTTTCAGCATGCTGATGTTCTGTTTTTATCATTGATTATTGTGTCCCCAAGCAGGTGTGTGCTGGAAATTGTTTCCTTAGGCCACAGGGAAGTCTAGATAAACATCTGCTGTACTAAGTTGGATGAATGAGTATTGTCTGTGAACATAACACCCCACAGTTCCTGTTCCCATTCTGGCATAACCCCCCCCCCCCCCCTTCCTCAGTATTTATCTCCAAATACCAACCTACACTTATTTCTCTATTAATATCCATATTATATTCTAATGGAATGCTTTATACATTATGTGCATTACATCTGAATTATCCCTTGCATTCCATTCAAAAATTTAATGCGGGGAAACTTTCACTGTCATACCATTTTTAAATTTGGATAAATCATATTTGCAAAAATGATTCTTAAGTCAACATAATCAAAAGTGGACAATTTGTACAATACTGTTTCATGTCTTTTGGTTATATCAAGCTTAATTATATTATGTACAAATGAGTTCGTTTTACAGTAATCTCCAATCAAATGTAATGACACTTGACCCACGCCTTACTACATCTGACATTTAGATTAGATTACAGCGTACCAACATGTGGGGAACATCAGTAATGTTTCACCTCTTCTTTCTTTCACACATCATAGACAGACCAAATTTGAGCTTACACTTGGAAATGTGTCAGAATTCAGATCTATTTCAGATAACTATCCCCTCAAAGAAGAAAATCAGAAATGGTTCAACATGGAGTGTGTTTTGTCAGATTAAAAAGAAAATGTATGAACTGTATGTCTATATTTTGACAGATACTTTGCTGTAGAAGTGCTTCATTTAAAATTGGATGTATTTCACTGCAATAACTTAATAATTACAATATTGACTAGCTAGTGTTTTAAAGAACCAATTTTAATATTTAATCACAAAGTAGCAAAATGTAAACAGTAAATCATTATTATTTAAAAAAAAAAAGCCAAGAGGCTACACACAAGTTAAAGAATCCAGGTGCTTTTTTTAGTGCTTGAATGAGCCTGTTATCAGCAAAATTATGACGGTTATCAGTATTATCACAATATCAATATCTAATATCGTTTATGCATTCACAAAATAAAATAATTTCTCTAGTTTTATATTAAACATCACAATATTTTAAATAGTTATACACAAATAATCCTAAATTAACACTAATCCCTGCAGTCTGCCATTTTCTTGTTAGTCTTTTGTAAAGCTGTTTAAGTTATTTAGTTATTTTGTGAAAATACATTTGCTACATTGACAAATGAGGCCTCTTTAAGAGGAATATATATTTCAAATAGCTCCTAGAGCACAAAGGAAAATGCGTTTAGATGTAAACTGTTCACAGTGAAACAAAGTGGCATGTAACAACCCTGTTGAAAGTGGAAAGTCAATCAGATTCTTAATAATGTAAAGTAGAGGGGGTATAAAAAACTTAAATATAATTATAGCACCATTTTAATATGGAATTGATTGCCTAGCTTCCAAATCATTAAAGGTGATTTGGAGCAGCAAGTTTATATTTCTGCCTAGACTGCCTTCTTTTTTTGCATTAGACATTTTGTTTGTCATTTTAAAAAAAAGTGCTTACTGTGTGGAAAAGAATAAAAAAAAAAAAAAAGTTGATCACAAAAAATGTCTCTCTAAACAAACCTGCCAGTCAGCAACTTGTCTCTAGCTATTCTGTTTTGACAAAATAATTAAAGACTGGGCACTTCATTGCAGATAAACTTTACTAAATCACATGATGCAAGTAACAGCCATGGGTCATACCCCAAATTCAGTAGAGGATTCTCATTGAACTCATTTTGGCACAAATACTGCACTTGATGAAATGCAATCATGTGTTGTGTTTTGGCAAGTTCACAGCGCCACACAATGGAATACAGTGCAGTTGGATTAACTGCATTTTAAATTTGTTATTGTTAAGTTAGGTATGGAACACATTTGGTATGTGATTCTTTAAATGTTAATCCACACACATTGTGTATCTATTAAATGATCAAATAACATTAAATCATTTTAATGAAATATAAGTGTTTTTATTTTCGAAATCAAATGCTTAGGGTTCTTTTCCCCGCAGGAATGAGATCATGCAATGAGAAGACTTTAGTGGTTTTGCTTTTAATTTCAGCAGGTATTCTGCATGTTACTATGGAATAGCGTGAAGTGTGTTTCATTTCACATTTTCCCCCCATTGTGATTTGTTTTCAGTTTGTTTTTCAATTCTTCTCCATAACAAAACGCTCAAAATAACAAATCATTTATCAGGGTAATTGAATTAATTCATTCATTCATTATCTGTAATTGCTTATTCTGTTCAGGGTCGTGGTCAGTCCAATGCTTACCTGGAATCACTGGGCATAAGGCAGGAACACACCCTGGACAGGGCGCTAGTCTGTTACAGGGCACTCCACACTCACACCTGTTTTTTTTTTTTTCATGGCCTGTCCACCTATCAGTGGGTGTTTATAGTCTGTCGAAGGAAACCCTCACACACAGGAAGAACACACCAAACTGCAGAAACCCTCAGACACAGGACCTTGGCTGTGTGAGAGCATGAACTGTTCCATCCCCAGTGCCTTCCTAATAATGTATTACAATAGCAATATCATGTTGCCCACCATTTTTATTCTAAAATCTATGCATGTTGCATAATACGTTGTTTTTTTTTTTCCATGTCTCATTTTGATCTCCTCTTTGTTTTCTAATTCCAGACAATATGGACTCCTTCAGTACGAAGAGCCTGGCCCTCCAGGCCCAGAAGAAGCTGATGAGCAAAATGGCAAACAAGACTGTGGCCAGCCTCTTTATCGACGATACCAGCAGCGAGGTCCTGGATGAGCTGTACCGTGTCACTAAGGAATACACACGCAACCGAAAGGAGGCACAGAAGATCATCAAGAACCTCATAAAGATGGTAGTCAAGCTGGGGGTCCTCTACCGCAATGGTCAGTTCAGCAATGAGGAGCTGGAGCTGGTGGAGCGCTTCCGCAAGAAGGTGCACACTCTGGCCATGACAGCGGTCAGCTTTCACCAAATCGACTTCACCTTTGACCGACGGGTAATGAGCAGTCTCCTGAATGACTGCAGGGATCTGCTGCACCAGGCCATCAACCGCCACCTAACAGCCAAGTCTCATGCACGGGTCAACCATGTCTTTAACCACTTCTCAGACTGTGACTTCCTGGCTGCACTGTACAGCCCCTCTGAGGTCTATCGGGCCCACTTGCAAAGAATCTGTGATGGGGTCAACAAGATGCTGGATGAAGGCAGCCTCTGACCTTGTTTTTTGCCCCTAAAAGCTTTTTTTTTTTTTTTTTAATGTCTTGTATGTCCTTTTTAACTTTTGTATGTGAATGTTTTAATTATCTGTTTTTGGTCAAGCACAGCTGGCCTCTAGTCCACCAAAGAGATTTTAAGCTGTTTCTGGCCCACTACACTTTGTGTGGGAGGGGCCCTGATGAATATAGTTGGCCCAAGTGGTCTTTCCATGATAATGCCACACCCTCATGTTTTCTTGCTTAAGCTATTAAAGACAGCAGACAAGCATGACTCCTATTCTAATCCCTCACTCCTATATGGCTGGATTATTCAGGGGCCTTTTCTAATTCAAGGGAAACGCTGAAGGAGCAGATGGACATGCTTTCCTATGCTTCTTGGTGCAGCATTGCTACGAGAGGAATTCTGTAGTCAAATATTTTATGCACTAGTCAATTATGAAGGAGGTTTTGGTTTTAATGTTTCATCTCTAATATGGGATTAAGGTTTACATTGCACCCTTTTATGTTTTGATTACAAAAAATGCCAGACCAGCTGGGAGTGATCAAAGGACCTATATACACAGACTCATTGCATACAGTTTCTAATCTTTTTATGATTTAATTCCTGTGTGAGCCATGTGAGAACAACGGAGGCCAAGATGAGAACTGAGGGTTATTATACATATAATAAACCAGTTTGATTGTGAAAGTGGCCACATTGTAGGCCTGTTGTAGGGCTGCACAATATATTGTTGATTTAACATTTATCACAATATTTCCCTTTCCAACACTGCTATCGCAGAAGGCTGCGACATGCAAATGAGCCTCAAACAAAGCACTATTTTTGTTCTTGCTCTGTGACTGTCCTCAACAAGCTTAGATATTTTTCGAATAAGAGCTGCAGCTGTGATCTAACACAAATGTAAATATTTCTAGCCAATGATCTAGGCTTGTATTTAACTGTCACATTTTATGGGCTCTTTTAATACACTATATGTCCAGAAGTTGTTGTGTATTAAGTTACCTGTTAACAATCCTTAGTGAGCTATGCACAAGCTGATTGTGTATCAGTAGAAATGTGTGAGACTTTCTGGAGCAGCTTCTTGTGACCTTAAAGTCAACATGCTCAATGTGAAGTATAGGTTTGTTTTTCACAATCCTAGAGCCTATATAATACATGAGTGTTTTTATTTATATCATTAGAGCATTTCATTTACTGATTATCAGTAAGGTAGTTCAAGAAACGTAAAAAGAAGTGTTTTTAAGAAAAATCACCTGCTTCAGCATTAATTTAAGAAGTGACATTGGATGAGTATGTTTCCAGTGTTTCGGCCATGTAGTGTATATTAAAAGAACAAGTTCTATGCTATTTTTTTAAATATAAATCCATATTGTGCAGCTCTGCAATGGCTTTATGCTTTTATGGCCTTGACTGATTCAGTCTGTGGTTTTTACCCTGATGCAGTTCCTTATTGGGAATGAAAGAAATACATATATTGCATAATGTGTACTTTTATTTGCCTGAAAATTTTATATTCTTGTCAAATACCTTATACCTCTCCCCACACTTAAGTGCTTTTCTTCTCTTCTTTGTCTGCTGCAGTGACTTTATTTACACGTACTGAAAAACAGCTCTGCCAAAGAGAGGCTTTGGTTTTTGACAGCAGTGTCTCTTTTCAGGGGAGAAAAGTAGGAGTGCTGCTCTTGTTTTCAACTTCTGTCCAGTTCTGTCTTCATTAAATTCTCTAGCACAGTCCTGAAGCAGAATATCAGCACATCTTCTGATTTAACAATTCAGCATAAAAATGTACATATCCAAACTGTACCTACATAAATACATTATTTTATAAAAACTAATGGCATTAATATTAAAATGTGCACTAACTCATGGGATTTTGACAAAAACAGACTTGCACCTGAGTCTGGCCACACGAGTAGTAATCACAGTTTAAGTTCATTTACAGTTCACAGTAGTAAGAACACAAGGTGGAAAAAAACTTAAATCTTTGGAACTGGAGTGCTACAAAAACAAATTTGCACACACACTTACATGCTTTGTTTGTGAAGGGGAACTTTGCAGCTAGGTTATCCAAGGTCCTTTTAGGGTAGTTTCCATATTTCTGAGCTGGTTTTTTTTTTTTCACTTTTACAAGACTAGACTCTCATCTCTTTATTTTATTTATAAAATACTATTATGTGTATTAATGCATATTTTCTTTAGAATGTTTTTGGGGTCTAGTAGATTAAAGCATGCATGTGGCCTAGATTATGACCTACTAATCCCTGAACTGTGGTACAGCATTGGCGTGTTCACTTTTTTCCCCCCACTTGAACAAGTCATTTTGGCTTATTGTATTTTTGTGTTTTATTCTTCTTATTTGTATGTACAGGTCTTAGTGTGTATTGCCTGTTTTTGAATGATCTGTGATTGGGTTGCAGTGTAGTGCATGAGTCAGTATCTGCCTGACCGTTTTCCCTTCCAACACATACTTATGTGTTTAGAGAAGTTTGAGCTTTGGATCAGTTCTCAAAACACATGCGGAATTGAAAAATGGTTAGTCAAGGAAAGGTCAGAAGTGCCAGAAAAGAAATGAATCTGCTTGTGTTGTGTGTTGCCTTTTTTTTTTTTAGGGCTTCAGAACTTCTGTGAATATTCAAATATTCGGGGGGAGTGGGGTGTTTAACAAAATCTGCTTCTAACCTGTGCTGGGGCTCAAATTTCGGGCACATAACTGACAAAATGAACTGTTGTGTCACCTCGCTTCATGGTAAGTGTGTTGTTTTAGCATGGTAGGCTGTTTTATGACTGAGTTTTAGGTTTCATTTGCACAAAGACTTTTGTTTTGATGAGCCTGAATAAGTGTGAAGTGGGCAGAGTACTGTTACTCCTGGAGAGCCCGAATGTGCTTTGCCTTTATAACATTTCTCCAAAAAACTCATTCAATATCTGTAACCGCTTATCCAGTTCAGGGTCGCAGTGGGTCCAGAGCCTACCTGAAATCATTGCGCGCAAGGCGGGAATACACCCTGGAGGTATCCTTCACAGAGTAACTCACACATTCACTCACACACTCACACCTACCAGACACTTTTGAGTCACCAATCCACGTACCAACGTGTGTTTTTGGACTCTGGGAGGAAACCCATGCGGACAGAGGGAGAACACACCAACTCCTCACAGACAGTCACCTGGAGCAGGAATCCAGGTCCCTGGAGCTGTGTGACTGCAAAACTACCTGCTGTGCCACCGCACCACCCCCTCTCCAAAAAAAAACAGAATATCCAAGCTTCAAAATTAGAAACCAAATACATACCCAACATACAAATATCAGAATATCCAAAAACTTGGGGCCAGCCCCATTGTTCAGAAAATCAGCGCTCCGTGCCCGCTTTAAATTTAAGGCTGCACTTCGGCTCTAAGCATGGCTCTGCTCGCTGAGTCACTTGCTAACCTCTAAAGGCACAGAATGTACACAAATAAACCAGAGCTTTGTGGAGGTGTTCTAATTTAAGGTGTAAAGCTATGGAGTAAGATTACTGTAAAAAAAAAAAAAAAAAGCTTTGTTCCCTCTTTACCTGAGTTGAAGTGTCTTTACATATTAGAGCCCTATTTCTAAGTTTTATTTTCATGTGGTAACTGATGAATATAGTGGAGAACTTGTTAGTTTCAGGATAAGCTCAGGAATTCTGTGAAGCCAGGTTAATACATTCAAGTTGTATTACCACAGATATATTTTTGTAGAAGTGGTTTTGTTTTTACCAAAATCAAAGATTACAAATATGTCCTATAGTGTATAGAAATCTAAACAAATAACTGAATAATACTAGTTATTTTTTTATATGGGATATATGTCCATAATCCCAATAACCAGCCCATTGATTTGTTGAATGATTTATTTTTTAGTTTTTTCTTTCATATTTCTGCATTTTATTTTTGTGCTTTGAATTTGAAGCAGATTCCTCAATATTCCTCCAGATTTGACATAATAATACTGCTCTGATGGAAAGAGGATAGCTCCAACTTTCATGAGAGACCATCTTGTATCTGCCTTAAAGAGTATGAAATTTATGAAGTGAAGAACATGAAGGATGCAAGTCTGGAACCAACATTGTGTATGAAGCTGACAAAATGAACTGTAGCTTTGCCATGATTCGTTGTAAGTAGGTTGCTGTAGCGTTAGGTGGTTTTGGGCTTTGTTCAAGACTTTTACATTGACAAGGCTGAATACATGTGGAATGGAGGGTTGCCTTTATCGCCACGTTATCCAAAAAAACAAACCAAAACAAAAAACGAATATCCGAATCTCAAAATTATCAATCGAATTCCTACCCAACGAATGAATAGCACAATATTCTGGGCCAGCACTAATAACAAAATCAGGTGCTGGTCATAAAATTAGAATATCATGAAAAAGTTGATTTATTTGAGTAATTCCGTTCAAAAAGTGAAACTTGTATATTATACACATTCATTACACACAGACTGATATATTTCAAGTGTTTATTTATTTTAATTTGATGATTATAACTGACAACTAATAATTGAGGGAGGGGAAGGCTGCTGAACCAACATTTCTTCTGAAATTAAATGCATTTGTACAGGGTTTCCCTTTCTTTTGGGAATGCTTTACAACTATATTTTAAAAGCCATGAGAAGATTCTTGATGTTGGATGATTATTTCTGGTTCACAAACCCCTGTCCAACAGAAATGAAGCTCCAATTCCCTACAGTCCACTGGTCTGGGTCCTCTGTACCCTTCTAGCCCACACTTGGCATCAAGCATGGTGACCTTGTTGTTGATGTTATTTCATTTCATGCTTTATGCCTATAAGACTGTGCTCTATTTAACAGAGTAGTTAAATACTACTACTATGGACTAGTATTAATTTATGTTCAGTATTGAAGTTACATGAAGTAAAGGATTATGATATTTCAGCGTAAGTGTAAAGCATCATCAAATTGTGGTTCCGGTCTGCAGGAAAAAAAAACCATCAGCAGGAGCACCGCCGCTATTCCTGTGGAAGCAGGATTGGATCTGAATGCCTGCAAGCACTCTGTATGTCATTTGTTATTCCCCTCACATGCCTCTCGGTTTGCCTTTCTGACATTGCCTCCATCCTGTATGCTGATGCCTATCCCATCCGGCTGCTGCTGCTTGAGATGTGACAGTTACCTGAGACTCAGCTTCTTAAGGACAGGCAAATTCTTTTTGTTTTTCGATCTCCTCGAGCATCCTTTGAGAATAGAAAAGACTGGCATGTTTGTCTTGAGTTAAAAGAGGCGGAGGGTGGGGGAGATGGGGAGGAAGAAAGCCAAAAATGTGTTAATGTTTTTTATGAAGAACTGGGCAGGGGGGGAAGTTCAAACCATAGGGGATGTTAACTTGAGAGATTAGAAACAGTTTTGAAATGTTTTAAAAATTTTTGGTTTGCAAACAAATGGCTGTGTTTTTAACAAAATTTTGAGTTGACAATACAAATGACCTCACAAAGACCAGTTAGAGGTTTGCAAAATGTATGCTGCTGCCTTCCACGTGACCATTATAGCGGTGTCTTAATGACAAGCAGGCCGAGTAGAATTACCACACGGCTCTTCCTGTAAGACAGAGGGAAAAAACAGATGATGATCAGTTACAAAGAACCAGGCTTATGCAATCTGGTTCATCTCAACTCAACTTCCACAGTGTCTGTTAAATTATTATGCAATTCCTTGGCAATAAAGGGAACCATGATGCCTCTAATACAGTTAAAATTATGCTGCATAAACCAAACATAGTTGGTTAATTACTAAGAATAAACAAAATCCTTTAGATAACTGGTTTAACTTTTGTATTGAGGTGTTGAGTCATTATGCTGCTGCTCTCTCTCTCTCTCTTTTAGTCACATCTTAGTGAATTCAGCTACTTCAAGATGCACCCGTGATGGACAGAGGTATTCAGTAATGCAAACACAGCTTGGATAATCTCCATAGAAAGGCATGAAATAAAAGAGAAACATTAGAGCACCTGCAAATTAGTCTAAACTCACCAACTGCAATGAAATCATAGGCTGGAAGATTATAATTGCCCCTTAACACTGGGCTGTGGAACATGGAACTGTATTCTCTGAAGTAATGGAGCACCATTTAATATCTTTGGGATGGGCTGGAGTGGGGTGTGTAATCTAGAAATAATCTTCCACCATGCTCACCATCCTCGCAGCAATGTTCCAACATCTAGGTGAAAAAGCTTTCCATAAATGTAGAACCCTTTAATGCATCAAAGGGTACAAATTCTTCATTAAATGGAATGTGTACTGTAATGTAACTGTGGAGAACTGCAGCCCTCTCCGGTTTATTTACATTCAGAAGCTTTTTGCAATTTATCTGCCAACAGATAGAAAGTATAGCATGTCTGATTGAGCCACTTAGTTTTTTTACTCATTTACTTATAGCTGGCTTTCATAAACACATTAGACTGGTTTCCAGCATGCAGCCAGGTTGCAGAGCAGCAAATGCTAGGGAAACATATTCAAAATTTTATTTAATTAAGTGCTTTTTGACTACAATCATGAATGTCGCATTTAATACCCTTTATTGTAGAATCCTTCCACATTTTATACTTTAACTTAAGCTCATGTGAAGCTCTCAAAGCATCCCATTGTTCTATTGTTCAAAGCTATTCTAATGTTGCACCTTAAAGTAGTTGCATTTTGTGTGTAGGAGTGTCCACTGGGTGCAAGGCAAGAACACACTATGGTGGGGTCTCCAGTCCTTTGCACGGCAACAGACACTCGCAGCTATGGACACCTACCAGCAAGTGTTTTAGGACCGTGGGAGGAAACCCACAAAAGGAGAACACACCAAACTCCTAACAGAGAGTCACCCAGAGTGAGGCTTGAACCCACAACCCCAGGAGCTATGTGACAGCAACACTACCTGCAGCACCACCATGCTGCCTTGAGCATTGAGTATGAATATGACTTTAAAGGTACACATGGTTATTTTCAACAGGAGTATAATACGACGTTACATTGTTAGATTAATAGTGTTTACAAGGCAGTTAGTGTTGTAATCTTTGTAGCAATGGCCAAGTAACTGCACACTTGTTTAAAATGAAGCAATTTGAGTATTTTATTCTTTCCCCAGCTATTTCTGGCACACACACATAGCAAGTGGGTGATGGGTTGAAGGCTGAGTGTTTGCAGAAATCACAGCAGCATGACTCAAGATGTACAGCAGGCCCTTTGACCAAACTGCCTGGAGGGTTTAGTGCGTCTGGGGAAGCACATTGTCAGGGGCTGCCTGCCTGAAAGGAGCTTATCAGTAGCACTTATGGAGAACCAATTGTTTAACCGTTGTCCACTGCTGCCATTTTAGAATGTACTTGGCCTGCAAGGAGTTTGTCTTTAAGTTCTGCAAGTGCTACAATATACTCACTATTTGATTTGATATACGATGTGAATATGGCAAGATATGTATGTAGAAACCTGCTTGTCTAACATTTCTACGGAAATCAATTGTATCAAAAAGCAGTTTGTACCTGTTTTTCTGCAGGAAGCCTCTATTCTAGGAAGGCTTCATACTACATTTTAAAAATTGCTTTGTGGTTTTGCGTACTTTTAGGCTAACAAGCTTTATTATAGTGAGGAACTGATGTTGGAGTTCTGTTTTACAAAACTTTAGTCACCCCAAGGAAAACTGTGGGAGTGCCATCATTTACAGGATATGCTGTTCCACAGCTCATTTCTGTGGGCTTTGTCCCAATCAGGACAGTTCGTCGGGAATTATGTGTTCCTCATTTACAGCTTTCTACAGGGTGGGCCATTTAAATGGATACTTAAATTGGGAATTTCACAAGAAATGGTTTTAATGTAACATTATTCTCTCATGAGTTATTTACAAGTTTCTGACCACTTATAAAATGTGTTCAAAGTGCTGTCCATTGTGTTGGATTGTCAGTGCAACCCTCTGACAATCCCAAACCCAAAGATAAAAGTCTAAGGGGCTGAGATCTGGAGACCTTGGGGGCCATTCAACTGGCCCATGACGACCAATCCACTTTCCAGGAAATCAAGGAATGCTCGGACCTGACACTCATAATGTGGTGGTGCACCATCTTGCTGGAAAAACTCACTTTGCATATCCAGTGGCCTTGAGGATTCCATAGATGAAGAATGGCCCCACTATCTTTGTACCGCATATACCACACCATAACATAATTTTTTTTGTTCCAACAGTCTTGGAGGGATCTATCCAATGTGGGTTAGAGTCAGACCAATAGCGGTGGTTTTGTTTGTTAACTTCACCATTCACATAAAAGTTTGCCTCATCACTGAACAAAATCTTCTGTATAAACTGAGGGTCCTGTTACAATTTTTGTTTTACCCATTCTGCAAATTCATTGCGCCGATCTAGGTCATCCTCGTTGAGATGCTGCAGCAGCTGGAGTTTGTAAGGGTGCCATTTGTGAGTAGCTAATATCCGCCAGTGGGCGGCACGGTAGCGCAGCAGGTAGTGTCGCAGTCACACAGCTCCAGGGGCCTGGAGGTTGTGGGTTCGATTCCAGCTCCGGGTGACTGTCTGTGAGGAGTTGGTGTGTTCTCCCCGTGTCCGCGTGGGTTTCCTCTGGGTGCTCCGGTTTCCTCCCACAGTCCAAAAACACACGTTGCAGGTGGATTGGCGACTCGAAAGTGTCCGTAGGTGAGAGTGTGTGAGTGAATGTGTGTGTGTCTGTGTTGCCCTATGAAGGACTGGCGTCCACTCCAGGGTGTATTCCTGGAGCGCCTGATGATTCCAGGTAGGCTCTGGACCCCCCGCGACCCTAAATTGGATAAGCGGTTGCAGATAATGGATGGATGGATGGATAATATCCGCCAAAGGGATGTTCAACTGCTGCCACTCTCCAGTGACATGTGGCGAGTGCTACACTGTGGGCTCTTGCTGAATGAAGCTAGGACAGCCACTGATGTTTCTTCATTAGTGACAGTTTTCATGCATCCACATTTTGGCAAATCCAACACTGAACCAGTTTCACGAAACTTGGCAAGCAGTTTGCTAATTGTAGCATGGTAGATGGGTGTTCTCGTAGGGTGTCTTGCTTTGAAATCTGCTGCAATGACCCAGTTACTGCATTCACCAGACATCAACACAATTTCTATCCGCTCCTTACGTGTTAACCTCTGCAACATGTCAATGGCTGTAAACAAAGAGAAACTTGTAAATAACCCATGAAAGAATAATGTTACATTAAAACCAAGCACACCATTTCTTGTGAAATTCCCAATAAGTGTGATGTGTCACATAACCCTCTTCCCATTGAAAAAAACAAAAGTTGGATCCAAAATGGCCGACTTCAAAATGGCCACCATGGTCACCACAAATCTTGAAAAGTTTTCCCCCTCCCATATACTAATGTGCCACAAACAGAAAGTTAATATCACCAACCATTCCCATTTTATTAATGTTTATCCATATAAATGACCCACGCTGTATATTAATGTAATGTAAATAAATGAATACCAATGCAGTGTTTTTTTTTTCTTTTGGAAAAGTACTGTCTATTCACTTGCTTCATGGAGGAAGGAATGTTTAGTGAGAACTACTATTTTCTGAGAGGCTCATCCATCATAATTCTGCAAACAATTTAATATAATGGCATATTCAGTAGAATGTCTACTTTCTACTTACAAAGCACTTTATCATTGTTTTGCATTGATATCAGGAGGTAATGATGCATTTTTACAAACCCCACTAATTTCACATTTATTCATTCATTCTTTCATTTTCTGTATTTTGAGTCACCAAACCACCTACCAATGTGTGTTTTTTTTGGACTGTGGGAGGAAATGGGAGCACCCGGAGGAAACCCACACGCACACGGGGAGAATACACCAAACTCCTCACATACCACACCAAACTCCTCACCCTGCAGCTGTGTGACTGCAGCACTACCGGCTGCGCCATCATGCTGCTCAGTTTCACATTTACATTTAAAAAAAAAAAAGAATAATTTTGTTTCTTTAATGGGATAATTATATTCACGTGAGATACTTGACTTTTTTCCTTTTGTTGTTCTCAAGATTAATCAGTACTAGATGGTGACTGAAATGTCAAGAAGCTTGTGCAAATGTGTTAGTTAGAGATTAAAGGAAATGAGAACTTGCTTCTGAAATGAAATTGAAAAAAAAATAAATAAATAGAGAGTCTTAAAAAAAAACAAAAGCCCATTGTTGCATGGCACAACTTTTGGCACAGCTTTTGGCACAGCTTTTGGACTCTTTGATATACTTTGATAATATAACTTTGCTATTACAAAACAAGTAAAATTTTAAGATGGGGAAGAATAAACAACAGGCCTCATATGAAGTGATATAATATTGAGCTGCCATTTTGATTTGAGGACATTTTTTGATCTGCATCCTGGAACAGCTATGCTTGAGCTATCCCATAGAGGAAATACCCCCCACCCCCAACACACACAAACAAACACGTCCCCACTCCTTCCATCCCTCCATGCTCTAGGCGATTCACTTTCAAATCTTAACCTTGATTGTGGCGTTCTAAGCTAGGGACTGGAGTAATCAGATCAGAGATGAGAGATGCAGGCACACACCAATGCTGGATTTGGGGGAAAAAAAATAAAAAAAACCCAGGAGTGACTGAAGTCGACTAGTCCCTGCTAGTGAGTTAGTGAAAGAGAAAGGGAGAGAGGAACAGCTGTGAGAGGGAGTGGGAGGAAGAAAGCACTAGAAAAAGAGACAGCGCAGTGTGAGAGGGGGAGTGAGGTATATAGGGAGAGGGAGGGGAGACAGAAAAAGAGAGAGAGAAGGAGGAGGGGCGAGAGGCAAGCTATGGAGAGACAGGAAACGTGCAACAGCCACTGAAACTGGAAAGGCAGGAAGAGTGAAGAAAGGAGAGGAAAACGGAGGCCCTTGGCCAAACACAGGGGGCAACGGGTGAGGAGGAAAAGCAAATGTGCTTCTGCAGGATGAAGAGGGGAGTGTGGGAGGCTGGCAGCACTGAGAAATACAGGGATAATACCAGAAACAAGCAGTGACAGAAAGCAGAAATGGAGAAAGGTGATTAGGATGGTCTGACCGGCTTTACACACCAAGGAAAAAAGTTTTTTGGTTCTGTCAAGAAGGACAAACCTCAAAAAGGAGTGGCAAGAGCCAGGTTTGAACCTATGATGAGAAGGATGACTATTGCACCCATCCAGCTGCTTCCATGAAGCTATTTGGGTACAAGTGGATTTGGGGAGTACTTGTTCTACTTCTGTCTCTACAGCTCTACAATGGTCTACAGAAGTGTACCAAGATGGACTACACTACAAAGACTAGAAAAGGACTTCTCAATTAGTTTTGAACCTGTGGATGATGAAATGAATTCACACAGATCTAAGGGGACAATCCAGAATGGATACAGTCATTACTCCAGCTTATCCCTCACTACTCAGGAGTGCCATGCACAGCTAGTCACAACTGGTCAAAGCAGTCAGACTGAGTACAGCACTATGAGGTGGGGCAAATGTCAGAAGCTGCAACACAACAGCGCCTCTGTGAGGGATTGCTTAAAAGAATGCAGCTTTGTGAGAAACCTTTGCCAGACCCAGACACCCCTCCCTTCAAGGAAATGTGTTCTGGAATTGCCGACACAGTTCATAGGTCATATAAACTATGGAGCGCCTGTTTGCGTGATGGACCAGCAATCTGTCTCTGTTAAAGACCCCAAGTCTTCTGGCCAGACTGACTCAAACCACCACACCTTTAAGAAATGCCACAAACTTAAGTCCAGCTGCAGCAGTAATGTAAACCCCTCCAGTTTGGACAGCACCAGACAGAAATCAATGGGACTCTCAGTAGTAGAAGGGGATGGGCCTAAGCCATTGCGTGAAGTCATTTTCACTACTGAAGTTCCACAAAAAGCCATCTTAGAGAAAGGGAATTCGGATAAATGGGAGAACAAAAGCGACATGTTTGGAAAGGACCTGAGTGGAGAAACTCACATTTTCAGTTCAAAGAATACACAGAAGATTCTGCAGGACCAGATTCAGAGAGTGGTTGTAAACCTTGAAGAAGTTCTTCAGGATTTGAAGGAAGTCCATATGGAGATGAAGGAGGTAAATTTTGACTTTCACTGAGTTCTTAACCTTACTCCAGGTGTTCAAAATCAATGCAGTGTGGGTCTTTTGAGAGTGGATTGAATTTTTCATGAGATTGAATGTAGGGAAGAGTTGAAACATTGTGACTGAGCAGCATATGAAATGCTAACTCGTTTCTCGTTAACTTATTAGAACAGACGTGTCCTCTCACTAGAATTGTATTCAGACCTATAAACATTGATATATTTGTCCACATGAAAGTGAAGGAATTCTTTGGAGCCTAACTATTTTAAAACTTTTTTATCATAATGGAGCAGTTACTATAACTGATAAAAAGCATAGGAACAACTGAAAACAAAACTGCTTTGTTTGCTCCATTTCCCAAATGAATGCAGCACTATTTAGAAATGCTAGGCTGCACCTATTTTGTCACCACTTTAGCTGGCTGGAGTGGAAAGAGTGGGGCAGCTGGAAGGCAGGACGACTGCCTATTTTTAGCTGCTGCATCCTAATCTCATTTACACAAAAGCATCCCATCAGTGTTCTTGCCTACATTCATGTTTGCATCCTGATTGTTTTGTTGTGAAACTGGGAATGGATTCAGGACTGTGAGCTAGCACAAACACAAGGCAGGTCAGTGGCGTCATGGTTCACCAATGCTGCTGTGTTGTGATGCCAATCGCCTTTTTTCTCTGAAACCCAGGTGGTCCAACAGATTGACCAGCTGACCTCCAGCATTGACCTGGGAGAAGAAGTGGCCAAAGAAGATTCTCGAGGTGTTCCAGAGGAGGTGTCTGTACACAAGAAGATCAGGAAACACCAATTCATGGACACCTCTGAATGCGCAAATAGCCCATCGGAAAATCCTTCAACATTGCCAAGAAACAACAAAAGGTTTCAGGCATCTGGGACAGACCAGTTGATGGCTAAACACACAACTCATTTGACCCCACCAGCATACCCCACTGGCACAAACTGTTTAGTACTGAAACACAATCATGGAGCATCAGAAAATAAGGGAGCCAAATCTGAGGCCACAAAAGGGTCTAGGAGAAAAAAGCCACCTCCTTACCCCTTCAGCAGCAGAGCTGGGACAGGGAATAAAGAGAAAGATACAGGCCTGAATACTCTCCCTTATTCAGGCAGGAGAAAAGTGCTTTCCACCACTGTCTAAGGGGGCAGCTGCTTCAGGGCAGACAGCTAGTGAAAGATTACTCACCAGCTTTGGAAGAAGCTGGTATCCAAGGTGATGAGCACCGTTAAGTAAGTATGGTCTAAAGATTCCCAGAGTGCTTTAGACTGATACAAGGTCACTATTCACACACAACTCAGTTGAGTGCAGTGTGTGTGTGTTAAATATGGCCCACATAAAAAAAAAAAAATTGTATGTGAGAGGTAGACAGAGGCCAGCTGGAGATTACTCAGAACTTCATAAGAATGGTATCTGGGACAGGGCGCAGTTATAATTCTTGTTTTACAATCTCTTTTAAAGGAGATTTACAAAACATTCTACCTAATTCAGTTATCAAGATGTTTCTCATTATTTACAGGGAACTGTAACTTCAAACTTATTTACCACGGTGATGATTGGAATCAAGGGGTCAAAAGTTTAAAAATGCATAGTTCATTTTATTTAATATCAAAAATGACCAATAAAAATAATATCTTCTGAACTTCTATATCTAATGTAGATAACATATGCAGCAAAGTGGCACTACAGGTAGTGTCACTGGGGTTGTAGGTTTAATTCCCATGTCAGTCACAGTCTGCGAGGAGATTGCTGTGTTCTTCCTTTGCCTGTATTGGTACTGGCTGTGTGAAATTGCCCAAAGGTTTGCATGTGTGAGTGAATTGGTGATTGTATGATGTTCTGTGATGGGGTCCTCTCCAGCACATATTCCAGCTTAAACCCAACAATACCATGCAAGCTCTGGACCAAATATGACTCTGAACAGGAGGTAGCAAATCCAGAAATGAGTGAATGTTGATAATGTTAAAATAGTGGTAACTCTGAATGGATATTAGTAAACATACATTAAAAAAAACTATTTTGGCCATTCTGATTTCAAAACCACTGTAAAAGTGTTAGGCAGAATATTCACAGCCATTTGCAATAGCTTTCATAGCTGCTAAGAGTCATTTAACATTTTGGTTTTTCTATTACCATTACTGTGAATAATTCTGACTCTAAATTGGAGCATTACATATAAAATTATTTTTTTTTAACATATCAACATGAATTTTTAAATGTGTTTTGGTTTTTTTAATTTTATTTAGAATGCGTCACGTCAAGTTTTAGTCATGAAAAACTGCATAATGTAATTTTAAATTTGTTTATACACATTTATTTATTAATTTCTACATTTCCCTAATCTATATTTCTGTATTTACAGATTTCTTCATTTATCTATTTCTGTGTTTCTGTCCATATGTTCACTGGGTGGGCAGACTTCTGTCTAAAAAAGGATTTGCTTAAAGAGGTGTGAGGGGGATCGGTGACACAGAGTAGCAGGTATTGGCAAGTGTCAGTGCATAAAATTCCACATACTCACTACAGACATATCATCTCATCTTAGACAAAACCAGTAACTCTGTTCACTAACCACACAAATATTCCAACGATTTGTAATGGAAATGGAGTCCTCAAATTAATATTTTCCAATTACTCATTGCATTGCTGCTGGCAAGTGATAGTGATTTTGTCAGTTTAATACTCTGTTTCTAGAGATCTGAAGTAATTCTCAAGAGATTAGGTGCACCTGCCATATTAACATACAGACACAGAAATAAACAAATGAAAAAAAAAATGGAAATACAGAAATAAATAAAGAAATAAAAATACAAATATGGAAAAAGGAATACATCAATAACTTAAAATTGTGAAAATAGGCAATTATTTACATTTATTTATACCTAAGTTTTCTTTATGTGCTCCATAACCTATTGTATGTTAAAACAATATTCTAAGCATTTTTGGCAGATGCCTGTAGTTTATGTGCTTCATGTATCCCTCTAGTGACGAGTAGGGCCCAGAAATTTTATTGCAATATATTTTGAGAGAGTAAATAAACAATTAGTTTATAGTAGTATCAATGCTCAAAGCTCACCGCTGAAAAATATGAAGTCTTATCTCTGAATCCCCGTCATTATAAACCAGCATACAGAACCAAAAAAAGCATGTTTTTGATTTAAGTACTGCTTGAGATTAGTGCATTAACACCTGGAGGAAACCCCAGATGGCAGTGATTTGGCTCATAGCCAGCAAGGGTATATTGTAAGGAACACAATTTAAATTTTTTTTTAGAATTTGGAAAAAGACACATGGTTCACTGTCAAGAAATTAACTGGTTGCTTCTTGATTTCTTTACTCATTAACAGCATTACCATTTGAAATTGGACACAAACCATTCCTTTATCATTCACATATTTTTGTCTGTAACAAAGAACATGAAATAGTTCCTTGATAACAGCAAAATTTATTTAGTAAAACTTCAATGTTCATTATAATCAGAATGTGAAATCAGTGATTAAGGGAGGAGGGAAAAAAAAAAAAAAATACACCATAATCATGGGTTAGTCTGACAAATGTACTCTATTTTTGCTTTCCATCCTCAGGTAGAAAGAGGATGACCTGGAGGATATTCACCAGCAAGAGTGGACATCTTCAAAAAGGGATGGTATGTATTATATAAGATAATGAAAAATTATATTAAAGGTTCTCTTTGATCTTTTAAATTCAATAATAGACTGAAACCATAAACTGGAAGCCAGTGCTAGACAGGTGAAATTTTGGTTTCGTTGAGATTTTGTGGAGAAAAAAAAAGATCCTTTATGACCCATCACATGTTTTAAAACATCTATGTGAAAGTACCCCAAAGAAATTTTTTCTGCTTACAGATATATAGGAATATTTTCTGTGATCCTTCAACCCTATCCTTCACATTTATTGCAAAAGACATAATGCAGTTTCTACAGTTATACGTCTTAGATACAAAGTCTCAATGAGTCAAAATCCAGGAAGTATCTATTCATTCATTTCTCTGCCATATTTTCTTAGGTGTCACTATTTTCATATTTTGCTTAGGTGTCACACAAGATAGTTCAGTGAGAACTTCGAGAACTTTATATAGAGCCTCATCCAGCATTTTCCCTCTGTACATTAGGGTGGGCATCCCAGTGCTTGGTCAATCAGAGCTCATCATGGCGTGTCCGGCTAATGATGGTCAGCTTTGAGAGTTCGGCGTGGAATTTACCATCTTTTTGGGTCACTGGAGAACAGAGAAGAGAGTTACAAATAAAATGATGTTACTCAGAAACAGCAGCTGACAAGACAAAAGGCTGTAGGACTGTTTATGTGTGGAGGGGGAAAAAAGGAACACCCCGAGAGTAACTGTCCCTCTGCACTGCGAACAACAATCGTATTGTGAGCATCATCATAAGAAGGTGAGGAATAAAGGAACGGGTGCAAACGAGGTCACCTCACCTGATGTGTCACCAACTGTGTACTCCTCCTCCTTCAGAGGAACATCCTTTTGACCTCCAATTGCCACCTGGGACTGATAGAGAGAAAATGAGAAAAAGAGTAATGATTGATGCAATAGCGCTAGAAAGCACAGAAGCACAGTGTGAGGAAAAGCACAAACACCCATGGAAATGAATAACCTCTGTGGAGTTCTTATTATTTCAGACAGCTTTTTCTTATGTTCTTTTTATTTTTCACCAATTATTACACAGCACCCCTTCAAAAAAAAAAAAAAAACAATGTAAGTTGCCTGCAATGATTTTGATGAGCACATACTCTGCAATACCTCCCAAGAAGACTGCACGCTGTTGAGCTTTTGATCTGAGATGACAAGGTATACATTCTGATCTAGAATCATCATCAAATGTAGCAGATACAGGGCAGACAGGTTTAACACATCCTGATTTCACCACTTAAAGTATATTTCACCATTCATGATATATATGAAAAACTGATATTTTAACCCTATAAAGCCAAACCTATCAAATATGATACATGATCTTTGGAGGTGGCTCTTTCATTATCTAATGAAAAGAAATACAGAAACAGGGGCGAGTGTTCTGAGTTCTCCACTGAACTGTGAATGAAGTGGAAACAGTTCCATGCATTTACAAAACCATTACAAAATTGTTGCTATCATCATGAAAACATGGGAGAAAATCTCAAGGCTACTAAACTGAAGCAATTCCATGTATGATTTGTAGTAAAACTAAGCATTTTTGTTCTAGTTTATAGATGTAATGTATTCTACCTGTCACATGTTCATTAATTATAATAAATATTCAGAAAATTCAATTTGTTCTTTACAGCAGCAAAACACATTTAGACAATTTTACCAAGTAATTTTATGAAACAAAAATATATTTTTAGTTTTCCAAAAGCCTTTGTGTGCAAAATGTGTTGGCTCAGTTGTTGACATAGATCTGATGATGATACAGATGAGTGTGGGAGGGCTGTTGAATGACCTCATACCTCAAGCCAAGGTTCAGACAGTAACAGAAGCAACTGCAGTTCCTCTAAATATGGAAACATGGCTGTGCAGATCAACAAAAAAGAGCATTTGTGGTTTTGGCGTTTTTATTACCACCAGTATATAAAATGTAAAAAGGTAAGAATGAAGAACAGAGTACTAATAGGTCAAGGACCTCTGGAGCAGTGTTTCTCATCAGCTCAATGTTACCCTTTCCTGATAAGTTCGGAAAACAGAGACAATTATTTGCTATTCATTGTTTAATTGAAACTAATCAAAATTATGAAAAATAAATTGTAAATAAGTCTAAAGAACCGTTTTAACTGATGCAGTGAACTAAATGAATGACCATTTAAAGAAAAAATATATTGTTAAATGCCTATATATGATGCATTAAAACTTAATATGATCCAAAATTTAAAAATTAACTACATTTGGATTTTTAGTTAAAGGGCCACATAATAATAATACAAATAAAAATAATTATACAATAAAACTGATTTTCAAAAAAATATGTTTTATTGTATTATTGTTTCATGTGTCAGGCTTTAAAGGGTTAAAAAAAGTTTTCTAGCTCTGTATTGAGTACATAAGTATGTACTTATATCAAAATCCTATATACCTTATATCAGTACTCAAAATGTTAGAGAAATGGGATTTGATCTACCCAGGATACAAATTACAGAAATATTTATTTTTACACGTTGGATTAAAAAATTAAATGTAGAAATTAAGAACATTACAGCAGGTTTGCTGTGTTTTTAAAAACAATCCCCTGCCTAACTGATGACATTTAGATATCATTATGCAACTGGTTAATTTTTACATTCAAATACATCAAATGGACAAAAGTATTGGTACGCCTACAGGAGCCTTTATGTCATTGCACTCTAAATAATCTGGAGTTGGGCCCTCCTTTTTGCAGCTATAACAGCTTCCACTGTTCTGGGAAGACTTTCTACAAGATTTTTGAGTGGAACTGTGGAAATTTTGCTGTGCTTCCAGTTCCAAAATATACTACCCATAGTTTATGGTGGAATATCTAGGAAGAAAGAAATTTCATGATCTGACTTACTGCAATGGTGGCACCCTATTACAGGACCACAATCAAGTTCAGTGAGCTCTTAAAAATGACTCATTCATGGTTCAATGGTTCATTCATCAATAATTGAAAAAAGCAAGATTGAATGGCTAGGTGCTTGAATTTATACACTGTGGAAATGGGAGTGAAGGAAACACCTCAATTAATTGATTAGGAGGTGTGTCCATAAAGTATAGCACACAAGACCAGAAAATTCTAATGCATTAAATTTTACTGATAATAAAAAATGTACAGTCTAGAGAAAACTTGTTTTTTGTTTTCAAACCAAATTAATTCTAACCGTTACCAAATTCATAATTTCATTTGGATAAAAATGTTCAATATATAATTTATCTTTTTGACAAATCACTGTGATGGAGCATTAATATGCAAATGACATTTCTTTTCAAGTTTGACTCTAAACTGCAAATAGTATTACCACTATAACACCACTTTAAAATTATTTTAAATACAAAATTTGAAAATTTACACATTGGATAATTTTCTTTAAAAAATGTATTTGAACAACAGTCAAATTGGTTAGATTCTGAAAAGGAATTAAAGCAGACCATGTGAGATTTTCACGCAGCAGCTTTGAAGAATAAGAACTAACTGAATTTAGCCAGACTACAACAGAATGCAATGAAGCAAACTAGAAGGGCTGTGAAATGCTTTATAGCCTGTCTGTAATAAAAAATTGAAACTGAAATTAGTTCGGTAAATGGGGAAATAACAGAGCCCTGTCCATTGTGTGTTCTTGCCTTGTCCCTAATTATTCTGGGTAGGTTCTGGACCTGTTGTAATCCTAATGAGGATAAAGCTGTTAAAGAAAATGTATGGATGAATATTAAACAACATTTGATTCCCTAATTTCTGAGTAACTTTTTCTTTACCTTCTCTTTCTTTACAGAATGGTTGCATGACAATAATAGAACTCAATCATGTACTATTAGAAATAGCAGCACAGCTGTGATCTTTGGGAGAGAAAATTACAGACATTTTGTTATTCACAATCTCACACATCTCACATTATTCTATTCCTAAAAGATATTGTCACTGACCAAAAACAAGTGCCCCTAGGCATGGCTAATTTTGCAGGACAGCCATAATTTTTGCCATGAATAAAGATTCAAATCGACATACCTTTCATAGAGTACCTTAACTAATATTAGTACTTCATATCAATGATTTGTTTACATGTGGTTTTTATTTATTTGATATTGTGTTGCAGCAGATAAATAAATTAATAATTAATTTTAAAAAAGGTCACAGTTATAGTTGTAGTTATATAAGGATTTCTGTAATCATTTTAAAATAAAGCTGGAAAGGTGGTTCATTTTAAAGCATTCAACAGAATTTTGATGTATTCATAAAATTGTTTTTGTCTGTCAGCATTCCTTAAAATGGTGCACCAGCTCCATAACTTTAATGCAAGTCTCAGCCTCATTCTTGTCCAAGGACAATTTTAAAGAGTACTAAAATACTCTACTCAAGTTAAAGTACAGTGAAACCTTGACTTAAAAATGAATCAATTTTCCGAGACACGAGCCATTGCTCTGTCGATTTTTTGGTTTATGATGCAAGCCGAGATCGAGTTACGAGCGAGCGAGCTTAGGCCACCTGCCACTGGGTAGCCCAGTGAGCATTCAGTTCACTTGGTTATCTTTCCATACGAGCATCTCTGTCATATCACTGTTTTTGTAGCATTAAGTGTAGCGAGCAAGTTAAGTGATAGAGCATGAAAAGAAAAAGTCCTCCGACAATCTCCTCCACCTCCACCAGCATCTTTGTCTTCTTTGTCTGATCTTCAAGGTAAATACATTTAATAAAACCAGTTTAATTTCTATACACTCTTTTATTAAGTATTATAATTTACATTACTTGTTATTTATAAAGTACATTTTTCTTATTTAAAAACATGTATCAAAAAAATGGTTTTGGGGGGCTGGAATGGATTTCAAAAGGATTTCAAGTTTTGAAGTGGGTATGTATGAGGTACTTATGCCTAGTCAGTGTATTACACATAGTAGTTTGCTCCTGTGAAATGGAAGATTACTGAGCACTGTCTACTATGGATAATACACCTACTTGTACTTCATATATACCCACTTCAAAACAACTAACTAACTAACTAAATATATATTTAGGGCCCACTGCACCAGCATATGGTCTCACAATGTGTCTGAAGATCTCATCCCAGTACCTAATGACAGTCAAGGTACCTTTGGCTAGCACATGGCTGTATGTCCAAAGACATGCCTCCCCACACCATTACTGACCCAATGCCAAACCAGTCATGCTGGAGGATGTTGCAGGCAGCAGAATGTTCTACACAGCGTCTCCAGACTCTGTCACGTCTGTCATATATGCTCAGTGTGAACCTGCTCTCATCCATGAAGAGCACAGGGCACCAGTGGCGAATCTGCCTATCTTAGTGTTCTCTGGCAAATGCCAATCTCCCTGCATGGTGTTGGGCTGTAAGAACAAGTCCTACTTGTGCACGTCAGGGCCTCATCCCATCCTCATGGAGTCTGTTTCTGACAGTTTGCACAGACACATGGATATTATTGGCCTCCTGAAGGTCATTTTGCAGGGCTCTGGCACTGCTCCTTCTGTTTCTCCTTGCACAAAGGAGGAGGTAGTGGTCCTGCTGCTGGGTTACTGCCCTCCTACGGCCCCCTCCACATACTGGCCTGTCTCTTGGTATCTTCTCCATGCTCTGGACACTGTGCTGATAGACACAGCAAACCTTATTGCCACAGCTCACATTTATGTTCCATCCTGGATAAGCTGCACTACCTGAGCAACTTCTGTGGGTTGTAGACACCGCCTCATGTTACCTCTAGGAGTGAGAGCGCTGACAGATTGCAAAAGTGACCAAAACATCATCCAGAAAGGATGAGAACAGAGAAATGGTCTGTGGTCACCACCTGCAGAACCATTCCTTTATAGGGGTTGTCTTGCTAATTGCTTCTCATTTCTACTTGTTGTCTATTCCATTTGCAAAACAGCAGGTGAAATTCATACACAATTAGTGTTGCTTCCTAACTGGACAGTAGTTTAGATATTTTCTTTTTTTTTTTAGCAGTATATAAGTTTAATTACACATTGTCAGCAGGTTGCTAGCTAGATTTTATTAATTTTATGAATCCTTTAAAGGGAAATCATGTTGTCATAGCAGCCAGGTGCTTTTAAATTCAGAGCTATAATACCTCAAATAAAGAAATGTGCAAAAAAGTTCAGTGAAGTATATTAATACACACATAAAATATGAAAGTTTTGGAGAAAAAATTAATTGGTGCAGTTTGAGTCATAACACAAAAGCCAATAGAGATAAAAGTTCAATAAAACCAACCAACACACACTGCTGAATTTTCTGCTAATTTGAGACTCTTACTAAAATAGGAAAACTTTTTTACTACCAATGCAATGGTACAACTTTTATTTAATGCACCTGTACATGATCTCCATGCACAGGTTTGATGTTGGGTTTTTATAAGCTGCTAATTCTCTCTTGGCAAACACAGCTTACGAAGTATTATAAAGATGTCCCCTTACTTGAAGTGGTCCCTTAAAATATGGCCAGGGGTTCATTTCTTTCCAGAGCAACCTAGAATTCGAGGGGATTTTGCATTCAGCTGGGTCAAAATAAAAGTATGTAGAAAAAATATATAAATTTTTGAAAGTGCTAATAGGTAGACAGTGCCACCCAGTGTGTAAAGCTTGGGATGTCATCCATGCAAGAACATAGAGTGTGGTTCTTTTATTAACTACATCTTATTACAGTGATGGGTTTGATAAATTGGTGAAAAATGCACTGCATCTAGACTGAGAATTGAGTGCTACTCACATATGCTCTGGCGTACTCAATCTTAGCTCCTTTAATCTCTGCTTTGAACTGTGTGAAAAACAAGTAGGATTTTCCTTGGGGCCTTTCATTAAAAATGAGAAAAAAAGAGAAAAAGAAATCAATGAGATTCCCTTCATCCCAAAATACATGACTAAGACAAACATCAAATTGCTTTCAATGTGCACTTTCCAAATAAACTGTAAATACCTGTGACCTTATTCACTAAATATGAAGTAGCTGGGGAAAACATCAATAGTAGTAATGGCACTGAAGCAGCACATTGGGATTTATTACACCTACCTCCAGACAGAGCAAGAGAACAGTTTTTCATCATCGCTAAGACCCACACTCATCTGCCATTGCTGCAGAGAAACACACCAACACAAACACACAGAACATTTATATTAATGCATGCTCTATATTGTAGTGTAATTGTCATGTAGTGACCCCACATTTGAGTGCCATTACAATAACATGTAGAGTTTTTACCTCAATTTCAGTTTGGACAATTTGATGCCATCATGTTGGGTGACATTACATATTATACAGCAGACTTAGCTATAATTAATTATTATTATTTAATTACTGTGATTATTAGTCCGCTAAAGGGTTCTTGGCTCTGAAATTGAATCTGACCAAAAGTGATAATTCCATGCAAGATAGGTGCACACACAAATAAAAAACAAGGATTGGTTTTATCAACACAACTGGTTTATTAAATGTATATTAAGATATATATATATTAGATATTGAATACTGATTATACATTAATATGTGGACTAAAGTGATACACGAGGGAAAAGGAAGAATAATGCATGAGGGAATCCTTCTTTGATAACTACCCTAAATTCTAAAAGGGCTATTGTTTATCCCACCAATACAACTCAACACCAACCTCTGTGTTATGAAATGAAATGAGCCTTATTTTATCCCTAAGGATGAGTGGAGACGATGCGAGCAGAGGACTTCAAAGATGCCGGGGCTTTCTGGAGCCCCTTGCAGACATGGGCCTCATAGTAACGCTGTAGTGGCCATCCACTATTCCTCTTCTTTCTTCTCAGTTTTGCTCAGAGACACAGCAACCACTCCCATCTGAGCAGGTGGCATTCTGAGGGTGCATGTGGGGATTCTCCTTTGCAGGACCTGATTCCTTGTGTGAGCCACGTCCAGGCAGGTCTGTCCTAGGCAGTAGGCTAGGCTTCAATCTCTTGTTCCACAGCTTTCAGGGTTCAGAGGTCTGAGCTCTCTTTCAAGCTCTGGGCATGGCATTGAGTGTTGCTGTTTAACTATAACTTCCTAATTTTGCTAACAGAAATATATCTTATATTAGAATTTCTATTGCCTTGAGGCAATGGCTCTCTTTCTGAACTTCCTGACTGGAAGCAGATTCACCCTTGATGTAAACGGGTTTAAATGGGTGGAACTCAGTTGCTGTAGGCCAAAGAGACAGATATTTATTCTGAAATCAATAGGTTATAAATAGCTTTGTAGATTTTTTTTTTTTTACACTAGATATTTCTGTGAGTATTTGATGGCAATCAGCCATAAGTGATTTATTGAGATCAGGTACTGATGTTGGTGATTAATTTTATATATATTAGATGTATAAGATGATTCTCCGTTACTACAGAAAATGCTGTTCCACCGCTCCACCTACCAATACTAGGTGGCTTTATAGAGCTTGAATGAACTGGAATAAAGAGTGTGAGTCCCCCACATGAAGGAAGTGATTAAAAACGTATTAGTGAAGAACCCCTGGCACATCCAGAACACTATATGTCCATTCAATATATTGTATAAATCATTATGAAATATCACTGGAGAACATTTCTAACTGCTTTTTAAACCTGAAAATTGACATCTGACTACAAGAGCACAAATGAAATTGGACTATTGTATTTTATGTGTGCTGTAAAAATAATTTGGTTACATTTTTTATTTTGGCATAGACAAGGATTTCTACATCATAACACCCTATAGTTTCCACTACAAAAGGATCTGGTCATGAATTGTACATGTGGGCAAATATCATCATCCTGAGCAGGTTACAAGTCATGCATCGTATTAAAATCACTATGGCCTTACCTCATTGGTTCCTCCCTGAGATGCGTAGGTGAAGACGCATTCATATTCTTTCTACAAAATAAAATTTTTTATCAGAGGTTGTGTCCCAAAGAGGATAGTGCAAAATTATTCATGCTACACGTAATGTCACGCTAGTTATTTATTTCTACAGAAATTACACTTTGGAGTAAATTACAATTTTTGGAGGAAAGCAGGAAAACACCACCATCCCTCCTGCCTTCCTTCCCCTTGATTTCAGGACAGTGCTGTAAAAATTAATTACATTCTGCAACTGTAAGGGTAGCCCAGGAACTAAAATACCAAACATACCTAGTGTTCTGTTAAACAGCGTAAAGTGAAAACTTTGATAAGTAACCACCAGCATGCAAAACACAACACATGCTGGTTTGATTTCTAGTAAGTATATAATCGCTTTCAAAGCATATCATTATATTGTTATCCCTTTTAATTATTCTGCTTCATTTTATAATAGTGCTTATAAGCAAAGCACTGTATTGTTCTCTCTTTATTACTTCATTTTTTCTTCTTCTATACCAGGATCTGTAATACAGTAACCACATTACTTTGACACTTAGTTCAATTTTGTTCCATAGAGCTTGTATTGCAGCCATGACTTTATTTTCTACACTTCACATTCTTTAAGATATGCAAAAAAAAAAATTACCTACTTCTCTAAGAGAGTTCTATCTAGAACTCTAGCTATCAATATTCAACTCTACCTCTGTCTATATTTCTATCTAAATATCCATCTATTCTTTTACATCTGTGTATCTAGCTCTCTCTGTAAAAATGTCAGTGGCAAGAAAATTGAATCTTTTGAAATTTCAAGGTTTTATACATAAATTTGTCATAAAATGTGATCTGATCTTCATCCAAGTCACCCTGCTGCCCCACTGTCCTTTCTACCAGCCCAACACTCCCAAAACCCCCAATCACACCATCAAGCACATTGCCTCTCTGCTCCAACCTGTCCCTCACAACACTTCAGGTGAAGAAGAAACTCAGGAAGATTAAGGTGAAGAAGGCTGCGGGTCCAGATGGTATTAGTGCCATCATGCATGGTGCCTGTGCCCAAGATTCCGCACCCCATGTACCTTAACTTCAGGCCGGTGGCATCCCACCTGATGACGATCCAGGAAAGGCTGGTCTTTGTTCATCTTCGCCCCTTGGCGTGTCCATTTATGAACCACTTCAGTTTGCTTAGCAACAAGGAATTCTCCTTCATAAAATCCTGTGTCACCTGGACAAGCCTGGGAGCACTATGAGGATCATGTATAATTAATAAATTATTCAAAAACGATGCATCCAGGACATGGATTACAACTGTCGCGTTCCTAGTGTCAAACCACTCATGACCCAGAGACAACGCCGCAAGTGTCTTACCTGGGTCAAGTCTGGAGAAAGAGTGGAGAGGCAAACAATCCAAGCTGCTTTAGTCTAGTGTTAAGTGTCCACAATCAGTGATGGCTTGAGGAGCCACGTCATCTGCTGGTGTTGGTCCACTGTGTTATATCAAGTCCAAAGTCAGCGCAGCCATCAAACAGGAAATTTTAGAGTACTTCATGCTTCCCTGAAAAGCCTTATGAAGACACGGATTTCATTTTCCAGCAGGATTGGCACCTGTCCACACTACCAAAAGAATCAATACCTGGATTAATAACCACAGTATAACTGTGCTTGATAGGCCAGCAAACTCGCCTGACCCAAAACCCATAAAGAATCTATGATGTATTTTCAAGGAGAAGATGAGAGACACCAGACACAACAATGAACATTAGCTGAAGGCCACTATCAAAGCAACCTGGGATTCCATTAACACCTCAGCAGTGCCACAGGCTGATTGCCTACATGCCACACTGCACTGATGCAGTAATTCATGCAAAAGGAGCCCCGACCAAGTATTGAGCGCATGTACTGTACATACTTTTCAGTAGGCCAACATTTCTGTATTAAAAAATACAGGGTGGGCCATTTATATGGATACACCTTAATAAAATGGGAATGGTTGGTGATATTAATACCTGTTTGTGGCACATTAGTATATGGGAGGAGGGAAACTTGTCAAAATGGGTGGTGACCATGGCAACCATTTTGAAGTCCGCCATTTTGGATCCAACTTTTGTTTTTTCAATGGGAAGAGGGTCATGTGACAAATCAAACTTATTCGGAATTTCACAAGAAAAACAATGGTGTGCTTGGTTTTAATCTAACTTTATTCTTTCATGAGTTATTTACAAGTTTCTGACCACTTATAAAATGTGTTCAAAGTGCTGCCCATTGTGTTGGATTGTCAATGCAACCCTCTTCTGCCACTCTTCACACACTGATAGCAACACCGCAGGAGAAATGCTAGCATAGGCTTCCAACATCCATAGTTACTAGTGCTGCACATCTTGATGGTATGGTGTGGTATATGGGGTACCAAGATAGTGAGGCCATTCTTCATCAATGGAAACCTCAAGGCCACTGGATATGCGAAATTGCTACATGATGATGTGTTTTCCCCTTTACGCACTGAAGCTGGCACATTCCCTGAGTTTTTCCAGCAAGATGGTGCACCACCACATGATGGGTGTTAGGTCCGAGCATTCCTAGATGAAAAGTTTCTTGGAAAGTGGATTGGTCGTCGTGGGCCAGTTGAATAGCCCCCAAGGTCTCCCGATCTGAACCCCTTAGACTTTTATCTTTGGGGTCATCTGAAGGCAATTGTCTATGCTGTGAAGATACGAGATGTGCAGCACCTGAAACTATGCATACTGGAAGCCTGTGCTAGCATTTCTCCTGCAGTGTTGCTGTCAGTGTGTGAAGAGTTTGAGAAGAGGGTTGCATTAACAATCCAACACAATACAATGATAAAATGTGTACTTAAAACAAATAACATGGAAACTAGAGTGGAAATGGCGATCAACAGCCTTATAAAGTATAGAAATGCTCTCTCTAAAGCTCGCTCAGCATATCTGGCCTAGCTGATCTACAATAATAAATATAATCCTAGAGTACCTTAATCCTTAGTGTGTTTTCCAGAACCACAAGAAAATCAGGTAGGTACTGAACCACAAATTCCAGCAATTCTTCTCTTGAGTAAAGTCTTTATGGACTTTTTAATAACAAATTGAATATATTAGACAACAAACTCAACCCACAGTATTAAATCTGACCTGGATGTCATCTGATGTGGCTGATATAAAACATAACGTAATTGTCAAAGAAAGACATGACATTTTTTACCCACTCCCACAGTTTGAACTAGAGAAGATTATCACCTTTGCAAACTGTACAACTTGCACACTTGATGCAATTCCCACAAGATTATTTAAAGTAGTACTACTACCAGCTATTATCAATCCTCTTTTAACTAAACTCATCCCTTAGCCTAGGCCATGTACCCTAAGCTTTTAAACTAACAGTTATTAAACCTCTAATCAAAAAACCAAATCTTGATGCTAGCATATTGTCTAATTACTGGCCTATTTCTAATCACCCTTTTATATCCAAGATGGTAGAAAAAGCTGTGGCCCAACAACTTAGTTCATATCTACATAAGAACCATATATATTAAATATTCCGGCCACATCATAGACAGCTCTAGTCAAGATAACAAATGATCTTCTTGCCTCTGATCAAGGCTATGTATCCCTGTTGGTGCCGCTTGACCTCAGTGCAGCTATCGATATGATAGACCACAAAATTCTCATAGAAAGGTCAGAAAACATAGTTGGAATTTAACTATTGGAATCAACTGGAATTAACTAGTTAAACCCGTTTCAGCAGCAAAATATCTTGCCGTCATAATTGACCTGGATTTATCATTTAATCAATACATAGGCAGTATCACTAGGACTGCTTTTTTTTACATCTTTGCAACATTGCCAAGATTAGAAATGCCTTATACCTACAAGACGCAGAAACATTAGTACATGCCTTAATTACTTCAAGGCTTGACTATTGTAACACACTACTGTCAGAATGCACTAGAAGAAATTTAAGTAAACTTCAACTAGTTCAAAATGCTGCAGCCAGGGTAAACTAAAACTAGAAAATTTGAACACATCAGCCCAGTTCTGTCAACACTTCATTGGCTGCCTGTTAAATTCAATTACTAAAATCTGTTATTAATATATAATCGCTCCTGAATACCTTCAAGATATTATTACCTATTATGAACCTCCAGGATCACTCAGAAATACTGGAATTTTAATAGTTCCCAGAATTCAGAAGGCCCTAGCTGGGGGAAGAGCTTTTTCTCATAAATCCTCCCCAACTCTGGAATAATCTTCCAGAAAATGTTTGGGACTCGATTGCAATCTTCAAATCTAGGCTAAAAACTCATTTGTTAAGTTTAGCTTTTGGTAGTTAATGCTCCCCCGTAGATAAATGTGGCAGATCCAGGGGGTCCAAGGACACAAGGAAGTATATTAACTGAGACGTTGGTGCTGTGTCCCATCACTCAGTGTTTCTGGATGCTCTCACGTCTGTGTGCCCTTCTGTTTCTCTCCTTTTAGTTAAAGCTGTCATAGTCAGAGTCATTAGCCACTCTCTGGAAATGTTCACATTCTCAGCTTTTCATACATCCAAACACATCAAAACTAATTCCAACCCTGTACCTTTTTCAGAGTAAACGACTGCCAACCTGTCCGGATGGACACAGATGGATGACTGATTGTCGAGCTCCTGCTCCACGCTTCAAACCAGCTGCCCACACTCCAACCTCCACGAATTGCCTTGGAGCTGCCCACCCTACATTGAAGTTTTCATGGACTCCTAAGTAATATTACCAGCAGATTGACCAGAGGAGGATAAACCTCCCAAGGTTTCTTCCTCAGCTCGGAGCAAGTTTTTCCTTGCTACTGTTGCCCTGGCTTGCTCACCTAGGGGATTTTTATATTCTTTACATTTCATGTTAAAACTTTGTCTTTACTGGAAATCTGTGAAGCTGCTTTGTGACATCAGTTGTAAAAAGCGCTATACAAATAAATTTGATTTGATTTGTAAGTATGCAAAGGAGCTTGAGTAAGTAAATGCTTATGGAGCTATATTAGGGTCAAAAGTTTTGTTCATTTGAAAAAAAACCTGAAACTGAAGGTTCAGATCTTGAGATTGAACTTTGAAAAATATAAGTGTAGGATGATTTTTTTTCAATTTAAATGGAATTTTGATTCAATTTTTAAATTTCTGGAATAAATAATTTATTTTCAATGTTCACGTTCCTTAATATTTTAATATTTAAAGTCTTACATTTTTCAATTGCAGATTTTTTGTTTTCAGATTCAAATTTTTTTAGTTTCATATCTTTTTTCAGTCACAGGTCTTATTTTCACTTTCAGATACTTTTTCTCAGTCACTTTTTTCAGATCCTTGTTTTTCAGTTTCAGACTTCTGACCATGTTCTCACGTGGGAGGCGGGACATCAGTGGAGAGGGGCATGGTCTAACAACTGACAGCATAGCAATGAAGGCGGAGGAGCTTCCTCTGTGTTGACAATAAGAACTATCACTGAACACTCACATTATATGCAATATTCAGTGTAAAACTTTGCCTTCAGTGACAAAATCCTTTATAGTGAGCTCTTTTAGACAACATTTGGCACCTATTGCAATAAAAGAGCTATAAACTCTGTCAGAGTGCATAGTTCCACAGCTAGCGCTTTGCTGTCAATGTTGTGTCTCCATAGACACTCAGTCGTCAGGGAAACAATTTTGTAGCTCACTAAAAATTATTTTCGACATACAACGTATTATGGGAGTGAACAAACCATTATTTTATGACTGACTGTGCCCTTTGGAGGGTATAGGGAGATGTGGGATTCAGCCTAGGCTTCCCTGCAGCATGTAAACATCTCTCACTGATCATACAAACTTTCAGACAAGGAAAAATAATTTATTAAAATTTAAGCCAAAAACAGAAATAATATAGGCAGACAGCTAAAATAAAAACAGGAATAAAAATGGTAAACAGGAGGGAAACACTGAGACAAAGGAATGTGTCTCTAGTCTCTTAAACACTAAACTATAACACAAGTGGAACAAGATGAAGCTTGTATATGATCTGCATATGAATAACTCAGCTTCAGACAGAAGAGCAGAAAAAAAGGCATTAGAGTCTTACATGCAGTTTTCCATGAGATCCTATAACGAAAATGCTAGTGTGCCAAACCAAATATATTTAAAGTTTTATAAAATGACTCCAAATGATCAGCTCGTTGAATTGAGTGTTCCTGATGCTCCACCTCTAAACCAATGAGAAGCTGACTTGTGGAAGTCCAGCACTGGCTACAATTCAACACTTAAAAAAAAAAATTCACTCCAATAACTTTACTCAGATTTTCATATCGACATTTTAGTGAATAATCCAATAAAGATTTTTCTCTATTTAGCTAACGATAGCGGGAGGCAGTTTAGAGTAATTATATTTGTCTACTACTACAATAAACAACTTCACAGTTGTTTATTCAAATACTGTGATGTCCATGATTTCATGTTTAACATTTGCTGAACTAAACGTTGCTTGCCCACTACAACTGGTCTGAAAATTTGCCTAAAATATCATATTTGCTGTAATTCCCCTTAAAAGGCGATATAACGTTCCTGCAGCAATTAAGTCCTTATGCATTAAGCTCATAAAACTGTTTTAGCTACTCATTTTCTTATCAGAATGTGCAAGACATCAACTTACAATATTTTCCGAGAACGAATGCACGACTCCTCCTGGTTTCACATTGAAATCCACTGTTTTAGCTCTGTCAGCGCCACTGACCAACACCAGAACTGATAATAAATAGAGCAGTTTACCCCAAACAGAAAATGCTGAGGAATTCATGTTCAGACAGAAAGCCTTTACGCGCGGCTAAGCTAACTAGGCTAGTCTTTTTTTTTTTTTTTTTTTTGAATGAGAACGTTCCATTCCATTACTATGTACTCACTACTCCCTATTCACTACTCCATATTCAACTCCCTACTCTCTATTCGCCACTTTCTATTTACTATCGAGTATTCATTATACTATCCGAAATATTTAGAGAGGAAGAGAGACAATAATAGACGTAATATGCACAAACTATAAGCATGGGGGCGGCACGGTGGAGTCACACTACAGAGCGTTGATAACAACTTTGGTTATCCTTGTCCTCCCTGGTCCAGATGACATGGCTTCCCAGTGTTCTATAAAAAAATTAAAATCGTGACTCATCTGACGACAGAACAGTCTTCCATTTTGCTACACTCCATTTTAAAAGACCCCTGGCCCAGTGTAAACATCTGAGCTTGTGGAGCTTGCTTAGAAATGGCTTCCTCTTTGCACTGTAGAGTTTCAGCTGGCAACGGCGATTGTGTTCACTGATGTTTTATGGAAGTATTCCTGAGCCCATTCTGTTATTTCCTTGACGGTGGCATTCCTGTTTGAGGTGCAGTGACATTTAAGGGCCCGGAGATCAAGTATCCAGTAGAGTTTTATGGCCTTGACCCTTACGCACAGCAATTGTTCCAGATTCTCTGAATCTTTTGATGATGTTATGCATGGTTGATGATAACTTAAAAGTCTTTGCTATTTTACGCTGGTAATCTTTCTTCTTTCTGCGCAACAATGCTGGAATTGGTGATCCTCTTACCATCTTCGCTTCAGAGAAACACTGACACTCGGAGAAGCTCTTTTTATACCCAATCATGTTGTAAATTGACCTAATTAGTGTTAATTGGTCTTCCCGCTTGTTCGTTATATGCTCAATTTCCTTCTTCCAGCCACTTATTGCTACTTGTCGCATGTTTTTTGGGATTTGTTGACACTGTGAAATTTTGAATCAACATATTTTTCCTTTAAAATGTTATTTACTCAGATTAAACTTTTGATCTGTCATCTATGTTCTATTATGAATAAAATATTGACATTTGCCATCTCCACATCATTGCATTCAGTTTTTATTCACAATTTGTTTAGTGTCCCAACTTTTCTGGAATCCGGTTTGTAGACACAATTCTGAGAATATCAGCCCAAACAGATACATTTAGGCCAAATCTTACATCAGTTGTGGGCCAAGTGACTTGTGACTCAGCTGAGGCAGCCAAACTCACCAAATCTTTGCCATTATTCAAGGTCAAATGTTGGCCAAAGCAGGACTTCACTTATTCAACTAGTATTTTATTTTATTTTTCAACATGGGATAATCCTGTATTATGAGATGTCTGGCAAATATCCTGCTAAGTATTGAACATGAACTGAAAGTTCTGACTAATAACTATCACAGTACAAGCTTGTTCAGTCTTTTCTTTTAAAAGGTTTAAACCATAACATTGGAGGAAAGCATGGAAGCATTATTGTACATATCCAAAAATGTGTACATTTTTAATGAGTTATTATTGTAAACGGAAAAGGGCTCAGTACATATGTTGGCCATAAATGCAGCTCTAAGCCTGGTCAAATATAAGGACTAATCACATAGCATAAATGGGATGAGGAGCCTAAACACTAATCTGCTTTAGTTTCAATTTTAAAAATAAAAGGGAAAGAAACTGAATATGGAAATAAAAGTATTTGGAAATATTTTAGAAAATTCCACTAATGCTTAAAAAGGTTTATTTATATAAATACATGATACTTACCATGCTCATACTTTTCAGTTGGCCAACACTTATACAATGGCCTTTTGTATCACTCTTAATATTCTAATTTTCTGAGATTTTTATTTGGGGTTTTCATTAGTTGTCAGTAATAATCAACACTTGAAATACATCAGTTTGAGTGTAATGAGTGAATATAATATACAAGCTTCACTTTTTGAATGGAATTACTGAAATAAATGACCAACACAGAGAGAACTGGGTACATATATTGCTGTTCTGATCCACTTTTATCAGTACCACACACACACATACAAACTAAATTTGCAGAGCAAAACATGGGCTAGTGTAATTGTAGAACTACAAAATGCTCGTCTGATCAGCAGAGCTGAATGGCCCAGAAGCGCAGAAACAAGGAGGTGGTTATTATGTTTGATTAGTTTGTGTGTGTATGTAAACACTTTTATTGCATTTTAAGATTTCTGGAAATGGGGTTTGTATTTGAACTTTATAAATATACTGTCAAAAAAATAAAAAATTCAGAAACCTCAGGCTGATATGGTAAATTGTAATGTTCATAAAATATGGAGGTGGAGTACAGCTGATAATCTGTCAGTGTGGCTGTAAGTGCAGATTTATGTTCATTTAACAGCTTTTTTTTCACACTCCTGAACAATACCCTTAGAGGCCAAGTTTACATTAAAAATAAATAAACACATTTAAGCAAAATTGTTATTCATAACCAGAGCACTGAGATTAACAAAATTTTAAACTGGCCTTATTTCCTCTAAGTCTGTGTTCTCAGAGATAGCAAATCTGATTCCTGGTTCAACTAATTACTGTAAAGTAATATTTAATCACAATACATTTCTGTATAAATAATCATGCTTTATATATTTAAAAAGCAATTTCTACAATTGTTGATCTCTAGTTTGTTTCCATTCAGAATCTCTGCCACTTTTAAGGTGAAATGTTACATGTTTGTATGTGGCTGAATTTTATGTTGCCTGAAAGTGTTTATTCAGTTTGAATTACAAAAAAAAAAAAAAAAATGTTTTTTATATATATAATATAAAAATGAGAATATTGCATGTATGCAGTAACTAATTAGGCTCTGCCTTAAATTGTATCTTCAAACAGAATGAATGCAATAAATCTAAATTAATGAAAAAACTTCCTTCAAAGACATAAGTTACCATTCTAAACTATTTACAAAGTATTACATTTCGTTTGAAATGTGGGAAATGGTAACAAAGGAAAGGATCTTCTTGATGAAACTTATTTACAGTTCTGTACAAGGGGAGGCTTCTGTTCAGGATGCTCCTGCTGAGGGAGAGAGAGAGAGAGAGCGCCCATTATAAAGACGATCTTCACCTTAGTTACAATGACAAGCCAGGCTATACTGAACACTTAACTAGAGTTGCAAGCAATTGACTGCGCAACAATACAGTACATTAACTGTTATTGAGATTCAAATGCCCAAAAACTTCAACTGGTCATTTGTGAACTTCTGAGGCTCAATTGTGGCTTTTGCTATGTAAATCCACAAACCCATTTTCATCAATAATCTTTTGTAGATATTCTCAAAGGCCTCTGGCAAGAGAACATCTCCAATAAATATATATATATATTTTTTGTTAAAATAAGTTAATATATAGCAAAAATTCGTTCAATTGGTGAATAAAACCATTTATTGTAATGAAGTGAAATCAGTGGAAGAATTATATTGAACAAATCCATCCAGTTTTTAAATCAAATTAGTTCAACCCATAGAATCACTGCAGGACTCAAAACCACTACTATTACGCAAGGCTAAATTATATAACCAGTTTATTCTAAGCACATTTTCCAAAAATCATAAAGCAGGGGTCCTTTGGGGGATTACTTATGTAAAATTGTTTAATTACAAAGCACTGTTTTGTTCACATTTAGTGGCATTACTGCCACCAATGTAACTTTTTATTAATAACATGTAAAAAATGCTAGTTGGTTTATAGCACAATTGACATTAACTGGTCATTTTCTTACCTATAAACGATTCAGCAGTGAATTGTGGATGTCTTCATACACCTGACTGTAGAGCTCCTCTTTAGTTTTCAAGCCATTAAGGTATTCTGGTTGTTAATAAACAAGAGCAACTAAGACTAGTGACATTTCAAACATTGCATACACTATAATAAATATACATTATATAACATTAAAAACATTCCAATATTTCCTAACAAACAAGTTTACAAACCAATGGGTAAAGAACCGGTCTCCATTTCTGCTCTGTGCTTCAAGTACATGGGCCACACATGACCACCAAACAGGCCAGGAGGGTCAGGGACGGTGTACTGTCTTGTACTGGGGGTGTGAGTTAAAGACAGATTCAAATAAATCATCCAGATTAATTTCAAATCACTTCAATAACTGAACTTGAAGCTTGCTACATACCTCCTCCTCTTCTTGCACTCCTCATAAGGGATCGTGATATAATAACATTTGTCATACACATCCATCAGAGGCCTGTTTAAAAATCACAAGGGTTCAGAAAACTTGTGTCTTAAAACAAACTTTATCTAAAGAAACAAATTACAAACCGCCTATAAATAGAAATTGTGAGTAGCTGTAGAGGCAGATATAATAACCCTAAATGGAGCACATTAAAATTCAGGAGAGAGGGGGGGAAGGAAAAAAAAAAAAAAAAAAACCCAAGCCAGGCAGCCTGAACCAGCTGACAACCCTTATCTGTATGCCTGCAGAGGCATCTCTCTGGGGCAGGCAGGGGTACTCATTAAGAACACAGTGTTAAGCCTTACAACATGTCACATAACCCAAGGGACACAGACATGCTTCCAAGAAGCTAATCTTCATTAACTAAAACTTTCTCAAGACTGAATGTTCAGTTAGGTAATACTCACTTGTAATTGTACAGAAGAAATCCCTCAATGATTAGAATGTGTATCGGGTTTTGTGGGGCCCCCATTTCTGTAGCTGGTGTCACCTGGATTCCATGAGATCTCGCAAACTTGACTGGGTTCTCCAGCCAGCCTTTAACTGTGTTCATCATGGCCTCCATGTCCAGTGCTGTGATCACTAAAGAGTATAAAACACATATGTAAAATACTGATGATTTATATGACTAAAGTCATTAAATTACACTGGGCAAAATGAAGGATAAATGAAAAGATAGTTACTATACATATATATGGGTTTTGTTAGGGACAATGTTTAATATAAGTATTTATTGGTCACCTACGGCAAATCTCATTCTTACCATCCCATTGTTTAAAGCCATCTTCTCCCACTTCTATCTGATCCGGCGGCTGAAATAACAGTGACCAATAAAACACTGCAGAAGCCTTAAAGTGATCCAAGATCTAGAGGTTCTAATCAAACTAAGATCACAACATGCTTTGAACTCCAAAACAGCAGTTTGCCATTTCATTTTTTTTTTCGAATACAAAACATTGACCAGAAAATGGAAGCAACCTGTAGCTAATAACCCATGTGTAAATTAAGCATTTAACAGTAGAACTATGTACAAAGAACCCCCATATAATACCCGTAAAAAATTACAGAAAAATAATAATAAATATTGCAAACTATGTCTTGTAATTAGCCTTCACGTATCCTTTTTTATTGTACATTATATTAATGAAATAACCCAAACGTTGACTCACCTTAAAAAAGTCATCTTGGTGCACCACACAGCAGTTAGGCAGTGCTTTGACTAACCTATTTGTCAGTGTGGTTTTTCCTCCATTGGTCACACTGCAAAAAGATTTAGTGTTTAATCATTGGGTACAAAAAAAAAAAAAAGAATTGAAAAACTGCTTAAATAAATAAATAGACAAACTATGAAAATTAGCCTGTGGCAAAGTATAAAACTTCAGGGTTATTTAAAAAGAAAAATGGCGGGACAGATGAGTTAGCAAAACAAAAGTGACTACAATGTCCTCACACAACTAAATGTATAGGACAAAATATTGCTTCAAAAGAAAAGAAAAAATATAGGCCATCAATTTAAGCAGACGAAAATATTTAATCATAAAATTAATATGCTTTAACTAAATCAGGCACATGGCAAAACAAAAGCACCCATTCTAGTAAGCACTGAAATGGCAGAAATTGATATACGTAGAGAAATAATAAGACCGACCTAGATAAGCTAATAAATCTGATTAAGTTATGTGCGTTTTATTACTAGTTTTCGTACCTGTTATTTTTTGTAACGTATACGTTGCCCGCGGGCTGTTTTGAATTTCCCGCCTAGAATAAAAGTATTTCACGCGCGAAACAAACTCTATAGACCACTCAGACTCCAGAGATTGTTATTTTGGAAATTTCAAACGAATTTCGGAGATAAATATCAAGTCTAAACACTTCTACAGATACAAAAAGTGGCGAAATGTTTGGTTTTGCGTCAGCAACACTTCCTTAAATGGCTGCTTGGTACTTACCCACCGATTCCTATAATGTATTTCATCGTATCCGCTATTTTCTTCTGTCACTGCGATGCTGCCGAAGAAAAACAATACCTAAAATTTGTTAACGTTATAAAAATGCTCTATTTACTCCAGAAATCGTCTTACAATTTACTCATTGAATAGACCTCTGCCGAAAGCACATGGCTTTATAGGCAAGACACTGTATGTCACTCATGGCCCAGCCTACGGCGGCAGGACGAATCAGAATGAAGAGGAGGTGGACCCACTGATTTTAGGACACACACACACACGCACGCACGCACGCGTTTTGTCATGCAAATATGTTGAGTAAAATTAGGTCAGGAACGGTAAAGTAATGAATGCATTAAGAAGTGGATGAACACCAACTTATAGAGTCCAAAAGGGGGTCAAAAAGCTTGTGCTTTTAAAACAATGCAACGGAATTTGTAACTGCGTCTGAGCAACTACATACACAAGTTCAAATCCAAAAATGTATTGGAAAGTTCAAGTTTAAAACAACAACAAATAATAATAATAATAATAATTTAAATTCACAAATGTGGAAAAATATTTGTAATATATAGAATTAAGTTTTAAATGTGTAGAACATAAATGCATTCGTATATCAGATGTGTGAATGTGTGACTCAGTACCTCTCAAATGTCTTAAAATGTGCCAGAGCAAACTGAAAAAAAAAATTTGAGGTTCCAAATGTGACAGTGGGAGTTTTTCACTGTGGTGGAAAAAATCCACACATTCACCTTCTCTGCTGTGTGAATCTCTTTTTGCAGTTGCAGATTTTCATTGTCATGGCGCTTCAAGCCAGAGATACAATGAAGAGTCAGCTAGCATTGTTTCTTACCTGACTCTCTATTGTATCTCTGATAGTGCTTTTCCACCTAAAGTACTCTGGTTCTTGAAAAATTTCCGTTCCTGATTCTTAGAAACTTGGTTCTTTCCAGTGAACCGGCCTATGGCATGAATTTGGGGTCAAAATCGTCTTGATTGTAACACCTGGACATGTAAAAATATTATGTGTCCTGATGTAAAATATGTACATGTACAGATGGCAAAATATGACGCTTTAACACCTCTTCACACTTTATAGCCAATTAGTGAACTACAATATGAATAAATCTGCATGTGAATAAGGGACAGTGACAAAAGCTGACAATACGCAACATTTGGCTTCCCATATTCATGAGACATACAACATATTGCCTACTAAGCATGACACACATGGAAACATAGCATTACGTTATTTACAAGTGAGAACATGCTCTTCATACGTACTGTGCTCTTAACTAAAATGTAGGCTCATGTGACCATTATGTAGTCTGTTTACTTGTTCGAAAAAATTTTCTTTTGAATTGCAGAAGAGTATTTGAGGACTGCACAAGGCTGGCCAGTTCCAGATGTGAGTCTGAGTACAGAGCCATAAAAGCAGCCATAAAAAGCCATAAAATCCCTGCTTTCGTGATCTACTATTAATATGATTATTTCAGTACACATAATCATAACAGCAGACTTATGTGATGGTACAGGGACATTTTGTCAAAGTAGGCAGTCTGACCAGAGAAGGATATATAGGTCCCCCCTCGTGAGCTTTGGTTCCTCCCAAGATTTTTTCTGGCCACTGTTGCCCCTGGTTTGCTCACCTCGGGGTTTTATGTTTCATTTTTTAAAACATTTATCTTTACTGGATTTCTGTGAAGCTGCTTTGTGAAAACATCAGTTATAAAAAGCACTATACAAATAATTTTTTTTTTCCGTACTCACATATATGTAATGTTATTGATGATTTTCCTCAATAAATAAACTCCCATTTAATGTGATTTTAAGAAATTCCCAGAATGCTGGTTGTTTACCATTTAGTTTTGAGAGATGTTAGACTTAACATGATCTGTTCTAATTTTAAGGTTGTATTTTGAATATGGCAATAAAAATATAACTACCTATTATTATTATTATTTTCTTTCTGACATTTCAAAAGTCTCTATTTGCATGGCACACACAGCTCGCTAGTAGGTACAAAGGCATGTGACGCCAGGTTTACAGTGTAAACCAGTTAAATCTTCATAGGTTGTCAGCATATATAACTATTATTTGAAGAATACTGCAAAAGAAACAATAATTGCTGCTGTAGCTGTGGAAGATTATATGTGCGTACAGGCACTGTAATACACACATGACCATGGCAGTGTGAGAACCAGATATTTATATTTCTTTTGACTATGGTACAAGAAGAAAACTTCATGTCTAAATTATTATGGCTGCTTGTTATTGACTGAAAAACAATTACCATTCTGGATCACTTTTAGAGTGTTTACAGATTTATTAACATTACATTTAATATATGTGTCTACATATTTATTTTGCTTTAGTTTTGTTTTATATTTTTTTAACTGTTTTTTATATTAAATGTATTGCTTATTCAAAGTAATACCTAATGGTTTTTAATACTATAAATCATACAATCATACAAAACAAATCTAAAGTAATCAGACTATCCTACAGATTATTAAGAAATAAAGCAGCAGGTTAATAAAACATTTTTTCTGTAAAAAGTTCAGAGCTGTCCTGCTCTGTGTGGAAACGGGGACGGGTCACTGGAAAGAACAAAGGTTCTTTTTTTTCCCTACCACATTGAAGAACTCCCACTGTCACATCTGGAACCTCAAAAATGTTTGCTCAGACATTTTAAGCCATTTGAGAGGTACTGATTCACACATTTACAAATGAAAATCTTTTCTACACATTTAAAATTGATTCTATACATTAAATATTTTTTCCATATAAGTGAATTTCAATTACTCTATTGTTTTAAATCTGAGCATTCCAATACATTTGTATTTGAATTTTACATGTATGTAATTGCTCAAACGCAGTTACGAATGTGAGTATTGTTTTGCAAGCACAAAATCTTTTTGACCATTTTTCGACATACTATGACTCATACCACATTACACAGCAGTCTCTACCGATTTTGATTCATACTCAGGTTTTTCATTCAACCACGAGAACACAAGTGTAGGGTGGTGTAGGCTGTAGCGAATTTAGGCATGGGCCACATCATAGCTCAGTTACCTATTTTGAAGCCGGCGCCCTGTAAAATGTTGTTGTTCTCATGAGTCACATTGTTGCCTCTTTTCCTGGCAGTCCCACCATGTGTTTATTTCACTTTATAACAGCACTTGGGTTCACTTTGCCCCTTGATTTTGACAAGCACTAGAGGAGAGGGAGGGTGATGTGAAGTTGTGTCATGCAGAAGGGAGAAGGTGAATAAATTGAATCTGTGCCAAATAGCAGTCTACCAAAGTACTAAACCAAGTAAAACTAGACAGTGACACTATGACATGCTACAAAATAAGCCGCAATTTATTCATAATGTAAAAAAAAAATTAAAGATAAAAAAAACCCGGTGAATTGGTCTTGACCCTTGGTTGACAGTGCTGAATGATGGGTTAAAATATTCAAGTGCCAAATTAACCACACAAAAATTAATAAGGTCTAAGCCATCAGGTGCCCAGTTTGGGAAAAAGAAGAGAAACGTGCAACAGATAAAGGATTTGCAGCTGTTGTGTTGATTTCTTTATTATCTTATAATATCTTATTTATTAGTACTTATTAGACATATAGCTAATAAATGAGCTAGTTAATTTGGCTTGTCAAAGCCAAATCACTGTTCTTCGAAATCTTATTATTAATTTGGCTTGTCAAAGCCAAATTACTGTTCTTCGAAATCTTATTATTATTATTATTATTATTATTAATTTGGCTTGTCAAAGCCAAATTATTGTTCTTCGAAATCTTATTATTAATTTGGCTTGTCAAAGCCAAATTACTGTTCTTCGAAATCTTATTATTATTAATTTGGCTTGTCAAAGCCAAATTACTGTTCTTCGAAATCTTATTATTATTATTAATTTGGCTTGTCAAAGCCAAATTACTGTTCTTCGAAATCTTATTATTATTATTATTAATCTGGCTTGTCAAAGCCAAATTATTGTTCTTCGAAATCTTATTATTAATTTGGCTTGTCAAAGCCAAATTATTGTTCTTCGAAATCTTATTATTAATTTGGCTTGTCAAAGCCAAATTACTGTTCTTCGAAATCTTATTATTATTAATTTGGCTTGTCAAAGCCAAATTACTGTTCTTCGAAATCTTATTATTATTATTAATTTGGCTTGTCAAAGCCAAATTACTGTTCTTCGAAATCTTATTATTATTATTAATTTGGCTTGTCAAAGCCAAATTACTGTTCTTCGAAATCTTATTATTAATTTGGCTTGTCAAAGCCAAATTACTGTTCTTCGAAATCTTATTAATTTGGCTTGTCAAAGCCAAATTACTGTTCTTCGAAATCTTATTATTATTATTATTCTTATTATTATTATTCTATTCGCAAAATGTAAAATGCTACTCCTCCTAGGGTTTTCATGCTACAACCGTGAAACTTCACACGGTCATAGATCCTATGCCAACTCGGGTTGCTTGTGCTTTTTGGAGCGATCCGACTTACGGATTCCAGAATACGAGCTTCCAAAGTGGGAATTTTTCCCATAGGAATGCATTGGCCAAAATTTCAACCTGCTCTAACTCGGTCAATTTTGAAGCTACGGACACGGGATTTCACACGGTCGGACCCAGCCCACCGAGACCCACCACATCGAACATCGGACCTCTCGCACTCATCCGTTCCGTTTAATCACTCCTTCAATATCCCTCCATTCACTTGAATGGGAGATGGTTAGAGTGCGTGACATCATCGTCACTCTAGCTCTGGCCAGGAAAGCCTTTTTTTCAGTTTTCAGCCGAACATTTCCCCATAACTTCCTTATACTTTCACCTAGAGACTTCATTTAAATTATAAATGGTAGAGAAATGTCCACTTTCAAGCCCATGTTAATATGAGAACATTTGAAAATACGGTTTTTGAGTTATGGATTTTTGTTCGGCACTAGGAAGGGTTTTGGCTCCCATAGAGTTCAATGTATTTTTAGAGCGGCTCAGAGTGCCGTTTCTAAATTTTTCTCCTGTATTTAACTCGTCATAACATGCTCAATTCTTACTTAATCTGCATATTTTTTTATACCATATTGATCCCCAGACTCTCCTTGTCGCAACGGTATATACGGTTAAGTGATGTGGGGAAACCTTTCCGAGCTATAAGCATTTGTTCGGAGGGTGGGTACGCTCCCATAGGAACCCATTCAAATTATTTATTTTTCTTTTTCAATTTTCTGCCGAACATTTCACCATAACTTCCTTATACTTTCATCTACAGACTTCATTTAAATTTTAAATGCTAGAGGAATTTCCCCTTTCTCGTAAGTAAGTATCAGACCATTTGAGAATACCATTTTTGAGTTATTAATTTTTGTTTGACACTTGGGAGGGTTTTCCTCCCATAGAACTCAATGTATTTTAAGAGCGGGTCGGCACGCAGATTTTCAAAACTTTGAACGTTTTTAACTCGTAATTACACCATCAATTCTCGCTCAAAGTGCAAAGATTTTTACACCATCTCGAGCACCAGACTCTCCTTGTCGCTACGGTATGCTTCGTTCATTTTTGGACCTGGAAAAGTTTTTGAGATATTTGAGGTTTTTTGGAGGGTGCCCCACCGGTCGAAATTCATTGAATCCCGAGTCTGTCAGTTGTGTTCTGTGAGCGTGCGTGTGAGAGACAGACAGAGAGGGGAGGGGCAGAGGCAGAGACTGAGGGGGAGAGCTGTGAAGGACACAGCCAGTCTCTAACACTTTAAAGGTCATTTTTAAGGGAGACGTCTTAATTATCCAGGGTTTCTTAAGGTGGAATTTTTTAAGGTGGCAATCAAAATGTATTGATGGTCTTTTTAAGGTTTTAAGAGTTATTTGAAGTGGTCATTTATTTAATGTGGAGGTCTAATTTAAATAGGAATTTTTTAAGGTGGATTTTTTTAAATTTCACCTTTCTAACACCTATAAATATGAAATCATTTCACGGTACAGATTTTGAGTTCTGAGTGTTTGTTCCGCAGTAGAGAGTGTCCCAGGCCCCCATAGACATCAGTATATTTCTTGACTGGGTACCCACACTTTTCTTTAAAATGTTTGTGTGTTTTACACTGCCATAACACCAACAATTCTTGCTCAATCTACACAGTTCCTGCACCAAATCAATTGCTACATGGTTAATTTTCATACAGGAATAACAGCATATCTCACTGACTTAAGGAAGTCACAGATAAATGTGGATTGATTCTTAAGGTGGAATTTAAAATTCCAGCAGCAGTTTATTGAACAAAGTAGTCTAATGAAAGTCTTTTTAAGATGGTAGGGTCTTTTTAAGGTGACCATTTATTTGCCAAAGTCATCTACTTAATGTGGAAGTCTAAATATAAAGGCTGTTTTTTTAATGTGGAATTTTTCAAGGTGTTCTGCAAAATGTAATGGGAATCTTTTTAAATGTGGTATTTATTCTTATGTGACACTTTCCATAAATTTTAACGTCATAGCCATTAAGCAACATATAAGCTAATGTGGCAACGATATTAGTAATACGTGACAAGCCAAATTCAAAGTTCGTTCACGAACTTTCCCCCTCTAGTTTAAAACTTATGTTCTTTATCCAATATTTCAGTTACTTACTATCTTATTAATAGCCCTGCACTCTAAAAAATAATATGCTGGATCTTGATGTAACTATTTGCATGCATAGTTTTAAGTTAATACAACTACTATGTTGTTAAGTAAAAGCAACAAATATTTTCTTGTTAGACTAACTCAATTAAATTATATTCTACTAACACAATTTTCTTAAGCATCAGAAAGCTAAATTAATTTGAACCAACTTGATACTAATTCCATTATTTTGTTGTGATTACACAATTAAATTAAGTCATACCAACATTATTTTATTGAATTATTTAAAGCTTAATTTATTTCAAAACACCTAATTCATTTAATTTTTTGTATGTATTACTTCAATTAGGACAAATACAGACATATTTGGAAATTCCAAACTTTATCACTGGTTTGAAGGTGTGTGCAACAAATGTTTGTACAAAAATAAATGCATCTGCATAATAACAATAATAAGTCTACAAATGTCTGAGCATTCAAATTCCCTTGAAGACATTGGGGGCACCAACGATGTTTAGATCATAACAGCTTTGAAAAGAAAAATCACATAAGTGGACATGCTAGATAGGCTCAAGATTCATTTAAAAAAGCTGCAGTGACATATCTAAACAGAACACAACAATTCACCTGAATTTGAAGCACTCAACCATTACATTAGAATGTAATATGACAAAATAAAGTGCCACTTAGTGTTTTTTTTTTTTTTTTTTTTGATGGTTTTAAGGCACTACACCTAATTCAAACACTGCTTCAAACAGAAAAATAAACACCCATGTACAGTAGACAGGCTTTACTTTTTAAGAACTGAACAAGTTCTTACAAAATACACAATTGTGAAAATGAGCAGGAAACAACTAAATAAAACTTAGCAATGGAAGCCAAAATATAATAACATGACTTCACAACACATCTGCATTTTAATTTTTCAAATCTCCTAAGGTGAAGCTTTTGTTTGGTGCTGTGTGTGAGTGTGGGCTTTGTGAGTGTTTCTCTGGTGTGTTTTAGTGTGTGTGTATGCTGTGTTTGTGTGTGTGCGTGCTCTGTGTGTGTGTCTGTCTCAGTGTGTGACCGTGTGAGACTCTGCTCTGTGTGTGCATCAGAGGCGATTGCTCTAAGACTGCAAGGGACGCCCAGCTTCCCCTAAAATGTCAAAAAATAAGTGATCAAATATATACTGTTGTGTGTACATGTCATTGAATAAATATGCACTTCAACGCGCTAACTTTTGGACATTGGAAGCTCAGCGTCTCTGGGGATCAGTAGCGATTGCTCTAAGACTGCAAGGGAAGCTCAGCTTCCTCTAAAATGTAAAAAAAAAGTGATCAAATATATACAGTTGTGTGTACATGTCATTGAATAAATATGCACTACAACGCCCTCAACATTTGTTCAGATCAGCTTCTTATCACTCGTAAAGAGGCAGCTTTCCTCTCAATCATTCCTGCAGTTTCACAGTGCTTTAAACAGTGAGCGTCCACAGAGTTCAATAGCGAAGCAGCAAAGTGCAGCGAAATGAGAAGAGTCATTGGATAAATGCTGGGCTTTGTCCCGCCCATCGGACGCTCAGCGTCTCTGGGGTTCTATGGGGCAGTGGGCTGGCCTCGGCTGGCCCAGACGCTCAGCTTCTGCATGATGATTGGATGATCTGTCTGAGGCTGAATCCCTTTTTGATTGACAGCGAAATGAGTGAATCAGCGATCCTTTGGTGTAAAGATCTGTGGGAGCACAGGCGGACACACTACACATGGGCCAAGGCCGTTTAAGCAGCCTAGCTCTGCTGGCCATTGAGAGGACACTAGTCAAGTCCCTGGAAAAGACGCCTTGTTGGTATGACAGGGTCAAAGATCATTTTCTTTAAAAGGAACGGAGTGTAGAATTTACGTATAAATAAACCGACACATTTTATGATGTAGGCTGAAATTGAGCTTCCCCTCCTTGAAAGACCAGCATCCACCACTGCTATAAAGTAAATCTGCACTCCAGTGAATGTTCTAAATGAGTCCTGATAAAGACCACAAATTATCCATTGTAAGGCTAAAAGTCTACTGAATCTAGATTTTAGGATTTGTATACAAAGTATAGAACTATAGTACCTGAAGTGTATCCTTGATGTGCTGAATCTTCGTTTTTGCAGCCCCTCCTCTTGAAGACACCAAGTCCATTATTTTCGGGGTGTAGTGATCAAGCTTTGCCATGAAAAGTGACAAATCTGAAATTTTACTTTCCAAAAAAACAAATAGTCTCCTCTGTATGAACTGGTGAAAAAACAAGTTCCACAATCTCCTTAAGGATCATAAGATCCTGCCATGTTGGCTCACACTCTGGTATTTTTGCTCCAACAATGAGGGGAAGGAGGCACAGCAAAGACCAATTTTCATGGGCATTCCCACCAACAGTTCGTTTTGAAGCAAAATTCAGAGCAACATGGTGTGGTGCATCCTTTTTATCTGCCCACATATAGGGGAAAACTGTGATTAACTTTTTCAGTTCAAGAGTAAAATACTTTGCCCTGATTAGAACATTAAAGCACAACACTAACTCTAATGGTACCATTCCTTCAAAAAGGTCGTGCAAAAAACGGGTGGGTAGCCAGATAAAACATCAAAATGTTTTAATGTTTTTGTTAGTGGGCATGGTCTGTTTACTCCATAGCAATTAGATACACCTATAGTCTCTTGTGCACTCTGTGTTCTTGTTTTGTCCTAAGAGAAAACGCTTCTGTTCTAACTTCACTTACTTGGAACTGTGACCTTTCTCCAAGACAGAACCTGCAGAAATTTGAACGGGAGAAGCTCTCAACAAATCCTCCTATTGAATGAGGTTGTCTGCAATGACACAAAAACCAGTACCTTTGATCTGTTTGCTTAAAGATGATATATAAATTCCTTCTTTATGAATGAATGAATTGCATTTATTGTCACATACAAAGTTATACATGTACAACTTGCAGCGAAATTACATTCTGTCTGTCCACTCACCGAAACAGGCTGGGTGTGCGCAATAGACGTGACGGCAGCAGGTGCCTGCGCCATCTTACAGATAGAAAAAAACAGCTGGATTACAACAGGGAAGTGGTGGTAAAAAAAAAAGAAGGTCACAGACTGTGCCTTAAGGAAGCACAGTGTGTAATCTTGAAAAACAACACCTTTAGCACAAGCAATGCACACAAATAGTTTCAGTGATGTAGACAAAAGCAGTAGGAGGCGTGTTCAAGGGCGGAAAGGGGGGGGGGGGGGGGCAGGTTCAGTCTGTGAAAATGTCCAAGAATATAGTTGCAGTCACGTGTCCTTGAGCCCGCAGTTCAGACAGGGGAGGTGCAGCCGATCTCCATGACGACCATTCGTCTAGAGGAGTTGATTATCAGCAGCTAAGGCAGCTGATAGCTGGGGCAGCCAAAACAGATAAATTCAGCTTATTAGAATTAGAGACCTGAGCTGAATTTTGAGCTAATAATCCCTCTGATTCAAAGTTCCATTTTTGCACTGGTCTTCCAAATGTTCAATCTTGGAGTTCAAAGCCGTTAGTTGCTCCTTGATGGAATCCAAGCTTCTACTCACAGTCCCAGTGTGTGTGCCAACAGCTCTGCCCATTCCATCAATCATGTTGGTTAGTTTCCTTGGGCTGTTTACAACTGACTCAACTCTTTTAATTTTCCGATAGACCAGGGCACTGCCTAATCCAATCAGCAGAAAGCCCACGATCATAAATTCAAATAGGTATACATCTTCAATGTCCTCAATGGAAAGAGGCACCAGACATACCACGCGCCACCTCTCCCATCCATCCATGGCATATCCAGCCAGCGTCGTTCCACCAGGGCAGGTGGGCTCCCCCGTGCCCAAGCTTCTCCTTGAGAAGATGGTGTCAATAGCGTTGAGAGACCAGTTGATCAATTCCATTTCTAATTTTTATTCGAAGAGCAGGGTTAAAAGAGACTCCGAGGGTAGACAAGACCAGAGAGGCCAAGCAGGAAAGATAAGGAGCGGAGAGGGAGAAAAATGCGACCGCCTCCCACGAGAGCAAGAGAGAAAGAGATCTTCTGGGATCTGAGCCTAGAAGATCTTTAAGTAGGGGCTCTCACACTGCACCATATCCAAATCGCTTTATATCATCAATCTTGCAGAGAATGGATAAGTAGATTGAAGTGAGTGAAGACCGGAGCAAAGGTGGCACATTCGCTAAACTCCAATACGCAGCAGTGATTTTGTGTTATTTTCTGGATGTTCCAAGTGGATTACAGATTTCAAATTCATCCACGTACAAAATAAGAGCAATGGCCGGGTTATGTCTTGATAACAATTTATTGGCTTTAAAATATGTGCCATCATGAAATGACATGTATTGAGTTTCAGCATTAGTTTGTACTTTCATCCCACTGTTGATGATGAAATCTTGGACTGCTTTCTTTTTCAAAACTAACCAAAAAGGACCTAACATTAGGTACATACTGGAAGCTTCTCTTCTCCCTGGCATCAAGCACATATTCAACTGACTCCACCACAGAGAAATGATCTTTAAAATCATAGGAATTTTTATTTGTAGGAAGTGGAGAGTTCTAAGCTGTCCCCAGTGCTAAGCTAATAGGATTGGATTCACAGAGTTGCGTCACAATCTTTGAAATTACTGGTTCATCTATCTGACAATTGTGCTTGCTTAAACATGACTGTAAAAGCTCTCTTATTACTGGACTGGAAGCTGAGCGAGAAATTAAATTTAGTTCTTCCACCACTTCATCAATATACATTGTATAAACTTCCCAGTTTCAGCAGCAGGTGGGTGAAATTATTTTCAGTTTTATTTGGCAATTCTCTAATTTCTTCATTTCCAGCCTCAACTCTTTCCTACGCTGATGTCTGAATATCTTCCTCCTCATCAAGATCATCCCCTGTATTAAACAGATTCACTGTTCTCTTCTGTAAAACCCCGTTTTGAAATCACATAATGAATGAGGACTGTGTTTTCGGCTCCTGTGTGAGGCAAATGTCCCATAAACGTTTTTAATGAAATGGCAATTTTCAAAAACACATGGTATGGTTTCTTGCTTTTTTAAATGATGACCAATGTGCTCAAAAAAAACTAATTTTCATTGGAAATTTTACTTAAAGTACAACATGGACACTTAAAAGATAAGACCTCTTTTTGTTTTAACTGTGATGAATGGCTTCTTGACACGTGTGTTCTAAGGCTGCCCCATGTTTTAAATGAGCAATAACATTCCCAATAAATACTGGGCAAAATCACCTATGCCAATGTTGCAATGTCGCAGCTTTAAGAGCACTGTTTTATTTTGCATTTTAAATACGAAAGAACATATGAATCTGAATTAAACTAGGAATATTTATTATTAGCTTTAATATTTATTAGCTACTACAAACCGGATTCCAAAAAAGTTGGGACACTAAACAAATTGTGAATAAAAACTGAATGCAATGATGTGGAGGTGCCAACATCTAATATTTTATTCAGAATAGAACACAAATCACAGATCAAAAGTTTAAACTGAGAGAATGTATCATTTTAAGGGAAAAATATGTTGTTTCAAAATTTCATGGCATCAACAAATCCCAAAAAAGTTGGGACAAGGCCATTTTTTCCCACTGTGTGGCATCCCTCCTTCTTCTTACAACACTCAACAGACGTCTGGGGACAGAGGAGACCAGTTTCTCAAGTTTAGAAATAGGAATGCTCTCCCATTCATGTCTAATACAGGCCTCTAACTGTTCAATCATCTTGGGCCTTCTTTGTCGCACCTTCCTCTTTAGGATGCGCCAAATGTTCTCTATAGGTGAAAGATCTGGACTGCAGGCTGGCCATTTCAGTACCCGGATCCTTCTCCTACGTAGCCATGATGTTGTGATTGTTGCAGAATGTGGTCTGGCATTATCTTGTTGAAAAATGCAGGGTCTTCCCTGAAAGAGATGACGTCTAGATGGGAGCATATGTTGTTCTAGAACCTGAACAAAGTTCTCTGCATTAATGGTGCCTTTCCAGACATGCAAGCTGCCCATGCCACAAGCACTCATGCAACCCCATACCATCAGTGATGCAGGTTTCTGAACGGAGCGTTGATAACTTGGGTTATCCTTGTCTTCTCTAGTCCGGATGACATGGCGTCCCAGTGTTCCATAAAGAACTTCAAATCGTGACTCATCTGACCACAGAACAGTCTTCCATTTTGCCACACTCCATTTTAAAAGACCCCTGGCCCAGTGCAAATGTCTGAGCTTGTGGAGCTTGCTTAGAAATGGCTTCCTCTTTGCACTGTAGAGTTTCAGCTGGCAACGGTGGATGGCACGGTGGATTGTGTTCACTGACAATGCTTTCTGGAAGTATTCCTGAGCCCATTCTGTTATTTCCTTGACAGTGGCATTCCTGTTTGAGGTGCAGTGACGTTTAAGGGCCCGGAGATCACGAGCATCCAGTAGAGTTTTACGTCCTTGACCCTTACGCACAGCAATTGCTGAAACTTTTGATGATGTTATGCACGGTTTATGATGATAACTTAAAAGTCTTTGCTATTTTACGCTGGGTAACCATTCTGGTATTGCTGCACTATCTTTCTGTGCAACAATGGTGGAATTGGTGATCCTCTTACCATCTTGGCTTCAGAGAGACACTGACACACTCTGAGAAGCTCTTTTTATACCCAATCATGTTGTCAATTGACCTAATTAGTGTTAATTGGTCTTCCAGCTGTTCATTATATGCTCAATTTCCTTTTTCCAGCCACTTATTGCTACTTGTCCCAAGTTTTTTGGGATTTGTTGACACTGTGAAAATTTGAATCAACATATTTTTCCTTTAAAATGTTACATTTAAACTTTTGATCTGTCATCTATGTTCTATTATGAATAAAATATTGACATTTGCCATCTCCACATCATTGCATTCAGATTTATTCACAGTTTGTTTAGTGTCCCAACTTTTTTGGAATCCGGTTTGTACCTGATTATAACAAAGTATGTTACATAAATGTGGGAAAGAACTTCTAAATCTACAAATAAAATCTACACCTATATGACGGTATGTACAGAAAAAAAATGAAAGATCTAGGTATAAACTTTTGTCGACTAATGTCGCTTCTCCTTTCTGCCAGTTAACTTATGAGAGAAAATGGTGCTGGCTTAAATGAGATCACACCAATCACATTCACAGCACAGTAGAACCTAACTTGAGCACCTCAGTTTAAACATGAAAACCATGGAATTTATTAACTGTACAAGGGCTGCATCTCAAATAGTGCCCCCTTCCTACACAGTGCCCTATACAATACCTTATTGTTCTATGGGCTTGTAGTGCACTTCTGAAAGAGTAGCAACTGATTTGTGATTCTGCCACAGGGCGAGAGACTGCTTCAGACTAACACTGAATAAATTTGATTGATTTAAATAAGAAAATGCTGTAAAATAAGTAAATAATTCTGTATAACATGTTTATTAGGATTGTTTACTATCCTAGAATTAGCTGCATATCGTGCAGATTGATGGCTGTTGTACAATAACACACACATATACACACAGAATAAAGACTGAACCACCAGACATATTTGGCCGTTGAAAAGAACATGTCCAAAGCGGCCATCTCCGTCTGTTTGAATATCGCTCTTTCTTTGATTCATTCATTATCCATGCTAGCGTACTTGCTAAGCTTGTTAGCTTTCACTTGTAAAATAATAACCCAAGTTACAGAGTCAAAAACATAAAATGAAATATGAAATATTTTCAGCCTAATTTTGTGAAAAGCGTATGAGGAGGAACAAAAAGAAAATGCAGTCAACTTACCTTATCTCCATGTCGAGTAAGGGGCGGGATAAAATGTTCTCTTTAATTTATTCAGGCAACTCAAATATTTTAGTTGGCACAACTCAATATTTTGTTGCGCTGATGGAAAATGATGCATCCAAAAAGGATAAAAAATGCATCTAAATAACAAAAATGTTTTTCATTTGGCAGAACTCACAATGTGAAATAAATGTAGCAAACTTAATTTTTTTTATATGTTTAATTGATTTTTTAACATACATTGTATTTACTACTGCGCTGAGGCATTTTTTAGAGTGTGATAGCAAGGAGACGGCGGACCACTGTTGGCCCACTGAGGGCAAAGTTGGAGGTCCGCTGTGATTTGCACAGCGTTTTCTGGGCAGACCGCTGGTGATTCACAGTCCAATTTACATTTTTTTCCTTCATTAGGTTATTTAGTTATCCTTTATAAATAAGTTTAGTAAATAATTTTATTCCAGCACAGTGTCAACATTTTTATCATAATCATTTTATATCAGGCATACTCATTATTACATCTCTCATACTTGTTGGTAATATTTGTATTAGTTTGTTTTCCAGAATAAAAGTCTCATGAATTTAAAATCAGTTTGAGAGTAAAAATGAGTGTAGTGGAAATAATCATGCACACGTCATGGCGGCATAAACACTACATAGTGGACTCAATGATAATTAATTATTATTTTATAAATAATTAATTATTTAATTAATTTTGATAAGCTCCATGTTTGGGAGCCATTAAATAATATGTAATGTCTTTACCTGTCCAATTTTAGCTTGGACATGTAGGTCATCATATTAGATGACTTTACATATTATATAGCAGAATTAGCTCGAATTAATTATTATTAATGAATTATGCTCATTGAATCTGTAGGCTCTGAAATTGAATCTGAACTAGAAGTAATAATTCTGTACAAGAAAAGTGTACACACAAATAACCAAGGATTGGTTTTATCACACAACTGGTTTATTAATTGTAATATCAAATAATGAATATTGATTATACATTCGTATAATGAAATGGATTACAGCGATACATGAAGGAACAGGGAGATTAATATATGAGAGAATTTCTCTATGACAGTCACCCTAAATTCTAGAAAGGCTATTGTTTATCCCAGCAAGCATTCAGCACCACTCCTGAGTTATGAAATAATGAAACCATGTGACCTTACGTATCCCTAGAGATGGACTGGAGATAGCTGGGAGCATGTCACTGACGCACGGTGCTTTCCGGCGCGGCTTCCTGGAGCACTGCAGACGCAGGCCTTGTAGCACTGCAGCTGCTGGCATTCCTCTTCTACCACTTGGCCAGGGGCATGGTGACCACTCCGGAGCTGGTGGCTTTCTGAAGTTCTCTGTGGGAATTCTCCGTCATCGCTGATCTGCCGCCTTGTGAGAGACACATCCATGCAGGTCTCTCTTGGGCCTTTTTCTCAGAAGGTCATTCTGAGGGTGCGTGTGGCCTTCTTCGTTGCTGGTCCGGAAGCTTTTGTCGTCACTTTGAGGATCAGAGGTCTGAGGTCTCCTTCAATGTTTTGGGTGTGGCATTGAATTTTTGCTGGAATAAGTTACAGTCCTTTTAACTATAGTTTTCTAATAGAGATAAAATTAAAAAAGAACATCTGTTCTATCTGGACCACGCTTGAGGACTGTTTAAGAGAGCTATAAGAGAGGCTGACGACTGCAGAGAGCAGGAAAGCTCTAGAGAGAGAGCCAGGGCTCTCCCTTAACTGACTACCCTAGTTGAGAAGCATTGCCTGCTGGAAGCAGGAGGGAGACATTCTTCAGAAAAACTTTTTCCTCTCCAAAAATTCTCAAAAAATGTATGTCATTTCGCGCCACTGGGTTTACACATATTGTTCCACATAAAATTTATGACCCTTGATAAGAAAAAGGCGATTCCTGTTGAATGACCATCCCAAGATTTTGAATCATACTTTTGCAATATAAAAGATTATATGTTAACACAAAGTAATGTCAATAAGAAAAAACATGTTTTACATTATTCTTAACCAAATATCACACAGAGTATGTGGCTACCTTAGTTCATATAAAAAGTGACTTTAAACACATGTAAATTAATTTCACCCATTTTGATTGTCCAAATGGAATAAATTTCACATTTGTACATACATGTAACTTCAAACTGTTTTCTCCCAAAAGATTCCTCTCTTGACCCTAGGCCCTTGGGTCATAAACCGTCCTGGAGTGAGGTTTTATGACTCTGCTCTAGGTAATCTCACATTCCATCTGGCTTGTGTGGCTTGGAGATGTCTCTGAAAACTAGCTAAAGTCTGGGTATTAAAATCAAATCTCAGAAAGTCAAATTTCTTATTAGAAATTAATACACAGTCATCATATCACACTATATTAGTTATATCCTGTACCCAGGACAGTAATCTTGAGTGGTCCGATGGTGGACCAGCAGTGGTCTACAATCAGTGGTGTGCCAGCCTTTTTATGCCAGTGGACCAATATATGCTTGCTGTCTGGGAGAGACTGACAATATTTCATTTATTGCATTAATATAAATAGTGTGTTTACTGTACATAATCACACAATTTTCTTCAATGATATATGTAGTCTCTATCAGGAATTACTTGTATCACAGCTTAAATGTATATTATTGATTTGGTGAGATGACATCATAAGGGTTTCCTCTAGTTGTATTAGCTAATGTGCTGTTATTTGGTGAATATATTGCATTAACAATTTTTTTAATAAATGTATATTTTGTAGCAATAAGTGTAATGGGCCCGCTCTTCTGCATTGCACATGGCCAATCACATCCCTTAGCTCTAATGAGCTCCTGGCTACCTGCACTGCCACTTGTGGGTTCCACTTCATGTTGCTATGTTTCAGACATCCTGCAAAGCCAGAAAACCTTGCCTTTTGTATTGACGTATCAATTAATTTGTTTGCTTTCAAATAAGCAGAAAGTCTCCCCGCTATCACACTAGAAAGTCTTACCCTCCACATTAAGAAGACTTATGAGCCAAAACTGTTCTATACCCACAGCATTTTTCTCCTTAAGGATAAGGATACCGCCTGCCCTTCTCCACTCTTTTGGAATGATCCCTTTCTTCTAAATTATGAACATCAACCTCCACAAAATCTTCAAGACCTCAGGTGCATACTTGTACACACAATACGGCACACCATTAGGCCCTGGAGTAGAACCTGCCTTTGCATGATGCACCACATCTTGAACCTCACTCCATTTTGGTGGGCTAACCTCCATTTGCCACTCTTTCACTCAGAGGTGGAATATCTTGTGACAACTCTAGCTCACTTGCTTTATCCTTATCAGTATAAGCATCATTGAAATGCTCCTCTAATTCACTCTTTCCAACTTTTAAACTCCCAGATTTCTCCTTACAAAATAAAATCTTCACAAAATTGAAAGGATTCCTAAAGAATGCTGCCCTAGCATGTTCACTTTCTTTTTCCTCCTTTTCCTCAAGTTCTCTGCTCTTCTTAAGACTGCCAGTCTACCCTTAAGCTCTTTCTGTAGTACATTAATGCCCTTTCTTTCCTCTTCCCCTACTTGCCTCCACTGCTTCCTAAAAGCCCTTAACTGCTGTATTAGTTTATCTATTTCTACTTGCTGTCTTGACTTCAGAATATCTTGTCCTGTTTGCTTTTTCTGCAACCTACAAATCCTTCCCATTCCATATTCATAAATAACTTTACCATAACAATTAAATTTCTTCTCTGCTGAGCCCTTCAAACCAACCAATATACCTTTCAAACCATCATTTATACATTTCCACCCTACTTTATCTACTGCAGCTGGCAATTTTACTTTTATTCTCTGCCCAGTTCCTTTCTCTTTCACCCTTTGTTTCTCCATCATTCCTCTGGTTAACATCAGATTCATCCTCCTGTACAGTTGTGGTGGTATTCTCCTCAATAGTAACAGAGATATTGGTATCCTGTGAACTGTGGTGAGTAACCTGTCACTGGACTTCAACCGACCGATTTGAACAGCCACATAACAAGTTTTGCTCAATGCCCTGTAGTCCCTTATCCAAGCACCTTCTCTTTCCTTGATAAATCCTCAGTCCTCTTACTGTTGTCACCTTTTCCCATCCGCACACACAAACCTGTAACCTTTTTACTTCTCCTACCACTCCAGTTGCCACCATGTTTATCTCCTTTCACATAGTCAAATTGTTCCATTGTTCGTAGCCTTGTAATCCTCCTGTGAGTCATCTTCCACCCCTGCTCTCGCAGACTCAAGAGGTAATTAATCTATATGTTTCATCGTAGCCTTTATTGGTTGCATCCATATGGGTGATCACACCATGGCTGCGGCTGCAATGGGTTGCTATCCCATGGCAGCCCCACAAGGATCTATTCCCCCTTGTCAACTTTTTTTAATAAAACATTTTGATGTAGTATGTAAACAGTTTAAGTTTTACTCTCCAGTCCATACATGGAAATTAAGTGGCAAGAACATCTAATTATGTATTAATTGTTTTTTCAATATCAGAATAAATACTGTATTTACATATATCTACCTATTGAAACTAAAGCAGTTTAACATCATACTGATGTTATAAGGATCTGGGTTGGCGTTTGAATGAGACACAAAATTAAATGATAGCAGAGTACGTTTACGTATGTACAGTATCAGGCAAAACTGTTCAACTCAAAGGCATAAGAAATGATTAAAAACAGTCATTGAATATTGTATTATAAGCATTTTTGGGTCATTAACAGTAAAACATATCATAAGTGGGCCTGATACGGAAAATGCATTTACATTTAATAGAACACTACGTAATATTTTTACCTTAAAATTACAGCTTCAGTATCACTGTGATGATTCACTGGCCTGTAATAGGGAGAACAGAGTGGCCTCAGCACTGCAAAAACTGCACTCTGTAACTTTTGGAGGAGGGTAGGAACACCACCCCACCCTCTACTTTCAGTTGTTCTGTAAAAATGAATTACATTCTGCAACTGTAGGAAGAGCCCAAAGGGTAAAAATACAGAATATTTCCCTTTCATCTTTTACCATCTTAAGAATATCAGTAAGATTAGAGATTTTGTGGTGCAGCAGGTAGTGTTGCAGTCACGCATCTGCAGGGACCTGGAGGTTGTGGGTTCAAGTCCCTCTCCGAGTGACTGTCTGTGTGGAGTTTCCTCCCACAGTCCAAAAACACACGTTGGTAGGTGGATTGGCGAATCAAAAGTATCTGTAGGTGTGAGTGTCTCAGTGAATGTGTGTGCCTGTGTTGCCCTGTGAAGGACTGGCGCCCCCTCAAGGGTGTATTCCTGCCTTGCGCTCAATGATTCCGGGTAGGCTCAGGACCCACCGCGACCCTGAACTGGATAAGCGGTTACAGATAATGAATTAATGAAAGATTGTTATACTAAATATGTAAGCATTTAACCTGAAGTCTGAATTGTTGGTTTATGACACCTGAGATAAAATTTGACCAAAAATATATTTTCGAAATGCAGTATAAAGAGTTCTAGTTTCGAAAGATTTTTTTTTTTTAGTTTACATATCTATGTTTTCTATTATTTTGGGTAGTAAAAATAAATTGCTATTTGCATTTGCAAACCCATTTCCTATGGCTATCACTGTAAAGAAATCCAAAATTTTGCAGATACATTTTGAACTTATTTATTCTTCTATGGTATGCAGCTTTATCACGATGTGAAGAAGTGAGTTACATGATATAAAATTTTATACTATTTGCAAAAAAATAAGATTGACAATCTATCACTTTTGAAAGAGCAACATAAAACAACAAGATAGCATAAAGATAACAACGTGTTTAATATGGGAACTCTGGCATTCAGAACATAAGGCAGCATAAAATTCCCATCATATGTCCGTATGCCAAGTCATATTTTCCAGCAAAAACTGACTGGCACTTCTGTGAAAATGATAAAAATCAAATAACTGACCATGATGCAGAAAAAAAAAAAAAGAAAGAAAGCATCCAGAAACAGAAAAAGGGTTTCCAGATCTATACATGTAAAACCTGTAATGAAGAACCAACAAAACTGATTAATCATACATTCCAGCTGGGTGCATGTACACGCAGATGTAAAAGATGACTTAATGGTCCAAACTTTTGCATGCATTACTTTGAAGCATCGTTCCTGTGTAGGCACACTCTTTGTGTTTTTATAGGTGAATGGCATCACCCAGTCCTTAAAGACAGCACAAGTCAGTAACACACTGCAAAAATGTTATGTTGGCAAGTGAAAAACATCATAATTGTAGGTGTTATGTAATATTTCTCATTAGTAGCTGGCAATAAAATATTTTAAGAATATCCAACTGGTCTGTGAACATGTTACCTAGGTTATTTCTGATACAATTATATTTTTAAATTAAGTACACAACTTATACAGAGCAAATATTTATTCACATTTTATTGCACAACTACTTTTTCTTAGCAAACATACTGGGGAAAAAATCAAGTATTATTGGTTTGTGCAAAAGGAAGCTTTTTAGTGTTTTGTTATTTTAATTTCTGTCTGTTACATTCAGAAAATAAACAGATATTTTGCATGATATGTTAATATATTTTAATTTTAAAAGTCAGCACAATGTAACACAATGTTATCTGACAATAATAATTTCAATAAATGACACACATTAAAAAATAAAATAAAATAAAATAAATAAATAACAAGGGCAGCACGGTGGCACAGCAGGTAGTGTCGCAGTCACACAGCTCCAGGGGCCTGGAGGTTGTGGGTTCGATTCCCGCTCCGGGTGACTGTCTGTGAGGAGTTGGTGTGTTCTCCCCATGTCCGCGTGGGTTTCCTCCGGGTACTCCGGTTTCCTCCCACAGTTCAAAAACACACATTAGTAGGTGGATTGGTGACTCAAAAGTGTCTGTAGGTGTGAGTATGTGTGTGTGTGTATGTGTCTGTGTTGCCCTGTGAAGGACTGGCGCCTCCTCCAGGGTGTATTCCTGCCTTGCGCCCAATGATTCCAGGTAGGCTCTGGACCCACTGCGACCCTGAATTGGATAAGCGGTTACAGATAATGAAAGAATGAATGAAATAAATAAAAAAACCCACTGGGTGCTTTTAAGAAAAAGAAAAATCAAAAACACCCATATGTATAATTGTAGTCCAACTTTAAACAACTTATGGGCCATCGTTTCTCCTTCCCCCATAGTTTATCTCTAAAATTGGGTCACTGTTTTTATATGGGTGTTTCCTTACATTTCTGTTTCCATAATTTTGAGAAACCCTGTATTTAAAAGCATACAAGAGTAAGTTATAATTTTCTTACAATAAAATTCTAATTAAATATTTTTATATAAATTTCCTAAAAGTAAAATGCTTTTACTTGCAAATATATTTCTGCAGTGGAGGACCATAAAGCAGGGGGGAAGTTACTGGGGGTTGCAGCACAGAGGGTCTGTATAGCTCATATATCTTGTTACTGAATACAGAATTACTGGTCTTGGTGCGACCTGATGGTGTTTTTCTGACAAACCATGTAAGAATTAGCTATTTTTTCCTCTCTTCTTACCAGTAAAAGTCACACGTCTGCTAATCTGCGTCCAGTGTGTTATCTGCCATTAAAGCATGCCACAGAATATGACGTAGACCAGCATGACAGAGTGATTTCTACAGAAAAGCCCAAAAGAATGTCTTCACTTTCACAGAACTGGTTCTTCTGCTGTCAGTGTTGCTGGTCTGAGGATGAAAAAAGCATGTAATTATTTGTAATTATTTGAATTAATACCATATTTAATGTTAAACCTGGGATTCAAAATAAAAGCAGTGCCCTAAATGAGCAATTAGAATCTTCACTGATTCTTCTTCAGCAATTATAATGACATCTAGTGCCCCAATGAGGAGATATTCTTTGCAGCATTAATTCAGAGGCTTTAAAGCAGTTTGACACTTCATCAAATGGGAATTGTGAAATGTGAAAATCTGAGTTGTACGTTATATGAACAAATGCAAAATAACAATTATTTTCATAAATGTAGGAATCGTATTGCTCCTTTAAGTTATTCCTTTGATATTGTTTTAAATTATTTCTTAAATATTTACAGTATATATTTTCTCACCTGTCAGTCATGGTGCATTCTTGTTGTTCTGGCTGGCACTGCCTCTCTGTCTGTTCTATTCTAATCACACATGAACATTGTAAGAAAATTAAATGAGCTGTATGAATCCACATTTGTCTAATATAATTATTAAATCAGAATTAAACACACCTACACAATATGTATGCATAATTCAGTTTTTGAGGTGGCTAACTAACTCATTCATTTCAAATTAAATTATTAATTTCAGAGGAACTTAAAGCCAGATTTTTAAAAACTAGTTTAAGCCAGTCATAACCATTTTATTTGGTTATGTTTAAAACCACCACTGAACCTTCATCTCTGAGTTTTTATATGTTAAGCTGATTAATTGTACAATATGAAAAAAAGAAACTTTGAACTATTTATGGCATTTAGAGGCCTTCATCTCTTGATTCCTAAGACCACCATTGTGAAGAATGCTAAATTGGTAGGTTTCTAAAACAGAACATTTCACATCAAACCACTCTAAATGAGTGTTTACAGCTTAACAATTTAATTTTATAGATACTGGTAAAAAAAATTAAATGCAAGTTTATTATGTTATCCTACCTTTTGTCTATATTTATTTTGGTTGTTTAACCAGAAACGCATTCCATACTGGTGCATTTTAGGTTCATAGTCTCATAACAAATCCCATCTGTTTTTCAGTCCCCAATAATAATTGTGTGGTAGACCATGCTGAACACACTAGTGGTACCAATATGATAATGGCATGCTATTGTGTGTTTAGGTTTTTGAGGTTTTAAAACATTGTGTACAATTGTTCAGCACATTATTACAAACACTGATTTTTTCTGCTGTAGAGGAATAAATAAAAAGATTGAACCTTTTTGAAATGATCAAACCTGTTGATTATTTGTTAGCCAAACTCTAGGCCTTTGTTAATAGTCTTAACAACCCAGCAACACAAACTACAATGCCATTGCCAGTATATATATATGATCTGTGCAGATCTACCTCAGCTTGCGGCTGAGTTGGGTGATACATGATTACCTTTCTTTTCGTGCGTTGATCCTTTCTTCATCATACCTGAAATACACAAACAGCAAAATAAACCATTAGAAAGATTGCTTTTATTATACATTTGCTTGGAGATTTAAATGATGAAATCTACTCACTGTATGACACACTCAGGGATGTGGATGTGCTCCATGGGGACAATCTGCTCCAGTTCTTCTAAGCTGTGCACATAGCGGATTTTGTTCATGAATTTCACACTGCAATAAAGGCAAAGAGATGAAAAACCTTCATGTGTATATAGCTCCACTTTAAATTATAGATTCATGCACACTAAAAATAAAACATCAGAATTTTTATTTTATGGGATATTTTTGCTTTCTGATTCAGATTCAGTATTCATTCATTCATTATCTGTAACCGCTTATCCAATTCAGGGTCGCGGTGGGTCCAGAGCCTACCTGGAATCATTGGGCGCAAGGCGGGAATACACCCTGGAAGGGGCGCCAGTCCTTCACAGGGCAATACAGACACACACACACACTCACACCTACGGACACTTTTGAGTCACCAATCCACCTACCAACGTGTGTTTTTGGACTGTGGGAGGAAACCAGAGCACCCGGAGGAAACCCACACGGACACGGGGAGAACACACCACCTCCTCACAGACAGTCACCCGGAGCAGGAATTGAACCCACAACCTCCAGGTCCCTGGAGCTGTGTGACTGCGACACTACCTGCTGCGCCACCGTGTCGCCCCAGATTCAGTATAATACTCTATAATAAATTAAGAACATTTCACAATGAATGAGCTAATAGAAATGTGTCAAAATTAATAATCATAAATCTCTTGAGAGATGTGAAATAAGGTTTTTTTTTCTCTGTTTTTAAGTTCCCAATTTTTGTCATTTTCATATTCATTGCAAAACATGTTTCAGCATATGACTTATGAATATTACTATATGAATATTAAGTTAAATAACAACGGAGATGTAGATGATGATAGGAAAGCAAATGAGTAGAATAGAATAGAATAGAATAGAATAGAATAGAATAGAACCGAAGCTACACTATGTGACTAACATAAACGGACACTCATTTGTAATTTCTTTTTAAAAAAAAAAAAAAGCAATAGACTAGATGTAAAAGCTTCCGGAGAAGAGTTGATAGCATTCAGCCACACGAACATTAGTGAGATCAACCCACCCCATCTCATCTCAAAGCTAATAGATGGTGATATTGATATATCACTCAAAAGAACACAACTCCACTGCTCCACAGTTCAGTTGCTGGAAGGTTTATACTACTTTATTCGACACTTGTCATTGTGTATTCAGCTGTTCCACAGCATCCCATTTAATTCCAAGCTTTTATTTTGAGATTATACTACCTGTGTATGTGTCTACAAAAGAACACAACTCCACTGCTCCACAGCCCAGTTGCTGAAAGGTTTATACTACTTTATTCGACACTTGTCATTGTGTATTCAGCAGTTCCAGAGCATCCCATTTAATTCCAAGCTTTTATATTGAGATTATACTACCTGTGTGTCTAAATATTATGTGCCTTTAAAAACCTAATTTCAACTGAATTCAGGTAATCAACAAACATTATAATGAACATAGGAAATCTCTGTTCAATGAACATAAAAAACCATGAAATTATTGCAAAAATCAAAACCAAGATTTATGCTTAAATGGAAATGTTGATAAGTTTTTGGGATGGCTTTTACCTAATGAAGGGTCTGGAGATAGCCAGGACTGTGCGTATAAACCAGGATGGATGTGCAATAATCAAAGACTTTAAGTTCTTCCTAAGTCTGTAAGCAAAATGTTTAGATGTTTTTAAAATTTTATCTGCAAAAAAAGTTTAAATAAATAAATAAAAAAGACTTGCTCATTTGTATATTCTTGTGAGTAAAAACTGATACTCTGTAGGTAACCTTACCTTCTATCAATCATCTGATAGCACTTTTTCAGCCAGCTGATACCTGGCATCTTACTCCGTGGAGTTCCACCATTCATGTAGATGATCAGATAATCTTCAGCCACAAGCATCTCCAAACTGCTTACTACATACCTGAGCACAGGATAAGGGTGGGGGAAATTCATTGTCAAGGGAATGACAGATAGGATAAAAGGAATGAAAAAAGAGGGGGAACTATGGGTAGAAATAAGGCATGTATAAAGTTGGGAACTATAAATATATAAATATTTATAAATATTAGTATATATAAATATATATACTAAGTAAATATTCTACTAAGAATAGTAGTACTAACAGAATTAAACAAATAATTAAAAAAAGTCATTATTCATGCAGCCCTTTCCACATAAGACTACATAGCATTTATCGTAAACAAAATATTCATGGGACTATTTGTTAAACACAGAGTCTGATACTGTATATATTAAAACAATCCATATATAATATCTCATTTGGGGCTACCTTTTTTTAAGCCTAATACATGCAGGTCTGTTGTCTATTTTTTAAGGATAGATATGTATGGTTATAAAATCTGAAAAAATTGTATTGGAAAATAAAACTGATTTACAGTTTTACAAATAAATCAATAAATAAATAAGTCAGATACAAATAAATTTGAAAATGTCATTAATGCATAATAAGGGCTGTATTTAACTGATCACTGCCCAAAAAGTGAGTAAAAATGAAAGTTTATTTTTCCTGTTAGCTTGCTGTAGCTGATGCTAACTGTACATTTGCTAATGGAACACATTAACATAAAAACATTTAACCACAATAAGTAACCAGCTTCACATATTATTATCACATATTATTATTATTATAGTGGTGAAGGACATATCAAATGTAATGCTACAGCATGTGAGGCATTAAATTAGCAGTTCCATCCAGTATTAAGAAAATTAATCGTAGGTGTCACTATATCTGTTTATCTATGGCTCTGGCACTGTTGCAGAATTCAGCCATAGCAATGCTGGAACCAAGGGCATTGAATTAGCAAGGACGGAGGTGATGTGTTCCTACCAATATCCAGTGATTATTGAATTGTCCCCACCAATCATTTGATCCCCTTAAAGCTGCAGAAAGGGTTAAATCGCATTCTCGACTCGAGTCCTACCTCCTCGTAACACATATGGCCAGTGTGATTGACTGTACCTTTCCCTGCTGTCACGTGAGTCTCTGTAGTTATTAATTAAATTAATTGCACAACAAATTGCCAATTGTCAGTGGTCTTACATTGTCGTTTCAGCAAAGGAAAAAAAAAACAGGCAAGGAGAGTGGGGGTGGGGAGTAGATTCCAGAGGCGATTGCTCTAAGACTGCAAGGGAAGCTCAGCTTCCCCTAAAATGTAAAAAAAAATAAGTGATCAAATATATACTGTTGTGTGTACATGTCATTGAATAAATATGCACTACAACGCGCTCAACTTTTGTTCAGAATCATCTTCTATCACTGGTAAAGACGCGGCTTACCTCTCAATCATTCTTGCAGCTTCACAGTGCTTTAAACAGTGTGGACGCTGAGCATCCTCAGAGTTCAATAGTGAAGCAGCGAAACGAGACAAGTCATTGGATAAATGCTGGGCTTTGTCCCTCCCATCGGACGCTCAGCGTCTCTGGGGGTCTATGGGGCAGTGGACTGGCCTCAGCTGGCCCGGATGCTCAGCTTCTGCATGATGATCTGTCTGAGGCTGAATCCCTTTTTGATTGACAGCAATCGTTTGGTGTAAAGATCCATGGGAGCATTAAATTTTCATTCTGTTCTGAGCTGAACCGGAAACTTTCTAAAACCTTTTAGTGGCATTTTCTTTGTTAAAACGACTAGTGACAAAATGAGTTTTTATTTCTGGTGGATTTTTTGTAGCTGCTTGTGTTTGGAGACTGACTTCTATCACTCTTTCTGACTTCTATCGCAGTTTCTGTCCAGCGGGTGCTGCTGAACCCCTCCACCGTCAGAAAGCACTCACAGACGGACACACTTCACATGGGCCCAGGCCGTTTAAGCAGCCTAGCTCTGCTGGCCATTGAGAGGACACTAGTCAAGTCCCTGGAACGGAGGGTAGAATTTACGTATAAATAAACCGACACATTTTATGATGTAGGCCGAAATTGAGCTTCCCCTATTTGAAAGACCAGCATCCGCCACTGGTAGATTCCTAGGTCCCCACCAATGTCAAGAGCAAATCTACGCCATTGGCTGGAATCATACCCCACAATGCCCCACTGATGAAGTATCCTTGGTTCCCATCAAAACTGGTTGATATGTGAGCCACTTTACTAGAGAGCACCAAGGGTCCAAGAATCCTGAATGGAACAGCTCAAAAAACAGAATTCATTTTGGTGAAAAAGTGCTAAGGTGTTCCTTTAAGGTTTACTCACAGGAAGAGATTTTCCATAATATAATGGTAATCCGAGCAACTGCTGTCAGGCAGATAGCAAGCTGAAAAAACGATTATGGCATTCAGTCCCTCACCATAGTAACCTGCAAGACATGGATTGAGAGAATGAGAAAAAATACATTCAGCAGCACATTGAATAAAACATTATAGTGGGGGGCACGGTGGCTTAACACATTTGCCTCTCAGCGCTGGGATCTTGGGTTCAAGTCCCATCTGGGTGGAGTTTCCATGTTCTCCCCATGTCTGCGTGAGTTTCCTCCCACAGTACAGGGTACTGTGGAGGGTAGTGATGGAGAATTAGGAAAAGTGAGCATATGAAAAACATATGAATCCACTTATTCATAGATCAGGCATGGGACATTTCCCCAGAGATAAGAATATACAGACATGTGATGGTAATAAACAAATAATATAAAAAAACATGTGACTGTAATAAACAAATAATATAAAGACATGAGAATTATTTTAAACAAATGAGTTTTATGGCAAAAAATATTAAAATGGTCAAAGGGATACTTGAGTTTAAAACTCCGGCCTGAAAAAAGGAGAATGGTAGCATGAGATTGTTTGGTACTGCATGATAAGACATCCTTAGGAGATAAGGATACCTTTTTAATTGGGCTCCTATGATACACTGCATACCTAGAAGATAAGGGTACCATTTTAATCGAGGTTCTATGGAATGCAACTTAATTTAAAAAAAATAGAAGGGGCGAGATGATCTCACCCCAAAAAGTGTATGTAAACTGTGGTTTTCAGTATGTCATTGTGATTGAGTCTGCAGGAGGCCTTCTGTGATTGCTCTCCAAATAAAGAACCTGCTGATCTTCCAAGAGGTCGTCTTCGTCTTTCAAGTATTTTTATTAGAACTTATTCTTTCAAGTATTATAGTTAGATTAGATACAAGATTAACACGTCGTGGTAAAGACAATAGGTGATTTGGCTTCTCTAATAAAATGTCCTGGTGTGTGAGTGAATGGGTGTTTAGGTGAATGAATGTCTGTTTGTGTGAGTGAATGTGTGTGCCCAGATATGGATTGACACTCTGTCCTGGATGAAATCCTAGTGGAGGACTGCATCCTAGTGGAAATCCTAGTGGAGGGTGAAATCCCACCTGGAGGACTGCATCCCCTTCATGCAGGTCATTCCTGGTCGAGAGTTCGCTGTGTGCGTTTGGCTGTGTGTGTGGATTGGGTGTTCTGAGCATTCTGAGCAGTGTGGATTGTAAAGCCTCCTTGGGTGTCTAGAAAGGCACTATATAAGTGTAAAGATGGATAGATATGTATAAAATGAACTTACCTCCGTGAGATATGATCCGTACATATGGCCGAATGACCTGCATGTCAATGCGATGTTCCTGCTCTCCAATGATGACCGTCCTCCACAGACGGCCATTATCACCATCCTCCCACACATCTTCAGCCCCATCAGCAGGGCCAGATTTGGCAGAGGCCACAGGTGCATCGTCTAGAGGAATGTAAGAAAGCTAAATACACGGCCATATTAGTCTTACAGCTATGCTGAAAGTCATCCCGCACCCACATATCTTCACAGCATCAAGTTGGGACTGAGAAACTGAATAAAGATTAATGGCAGAGATGTGAGACCGATAACCAATAACACTCTGCAATATAGGGATCCTATAGTCCCCCGAAAGGACATGTGGGCAAAAAACCAAAGGACATGTGGGGAAATTATATTATTTTCTATGATGCATAAAAAAAAGTTGGTATGTTTATTTATTTATTTATTTATTTATTTATTTATTTATGTATTTATTATTATTATTTTGTACTTCTCCTTACATTAATTATTTCGGGATTATCTCGAGATAGTTATTTCAAGAATTTATTTGAAGGGGAAAAAATTAAAAAATACAGGGGAAGCGTATTACCAAATTTGCCCTGTAGATGGCACCAATCAGGCAGCATACTCCAATCAGGCAGCATTCCACTCATTTTTATTTCCCTAAGCCCACTGTTCATTTTTCTGAGGTGTTGAAAATCCTTGGAACTATTCTAACTGAAATTGACCACTATGTAGCATAAATAGTGCTATATATAAAATGGTTTCAAATAACAGCTGCAGCTTTTTGGACAATGGCTATGGAACAACTTAATGGCTATGGGTGGATGCAGGTAAGAATGTTGTGACCCTAGAGGGCAGTAATACGTTGTTTCGGGGAGTATCGTTCATTTCATCCCAGCTTCTAGCGTTCTGGAGTGCATTCTGGTTAAGGCTGGCATGGAAGTTCGTGGTTCATCAAACATAAGATACTAAGTGTGTAACAAAGACATTGTCTTCAAAATAAAGTGCTATATAGCGGTCATTTTCCATTAGGATATTTGCAAGCACGGATACACTTACAAATGGACAGTGGGCTTAGGGAAATAATAGTGAGTGGAATGCTGCCTAAATGGAGTATTGATGCCATCTACAGGTCAAATCCGATAATGCGCTTATGTTTCACCTGTATTGTTCAATTTTTTTCCCTCAAATAAACTCTTGAGATAATTATCCCGAAACTTAAGTGCATAATTATCTCGAGATCCCAAGATAATTAAAGCAAAAGAAAAAAATAAACAAAAAAAACAACCAAATGTTTTTGATTTTCTCTATGAAATAAACTCATCCTCTACAGAGAGCAACATTCTCCCCAGGTATTCATTGCCAATATCATCAATCAGTTAGGTAAATAGTTAAGTTTTACCTAAAAATCTATTTGCATGTTGTGTCTAAAAGCAGACAATCCAAATAATGTGATACCAAATATTGTAAATAAAAAGAGCAGATGTAAAAATCTTAGTTAGGACCAACCCTCCCATTCTAGGTCATTGCCATTGGTGATAAACTCCAGGGAGTCTGTCTCATCAGGCGTTTCAATGTCATCAACATTAATGTCCAGATCATCAGGTGTATCAAGGAAATCATCTGACAGTAAGGATCCTTCACTCTGGTCCAGAGACAGGTTTAAGTCTGGGGCTATGAGTGTCCGCCTCTTCCGATGTGAAGGGCCCCCACCTGTCGCACTGGCATATTGCGAGTTTGGGGGAGCTAGACAAACAAATATAGCACAAAGCATAATTGTTAGGCTCCGGACCCACCACGACCCTGAATTGGATAAATGGTTAAAGACATTTGAAGGTAATTTGAAGGTAAATCTACACTCTCCCTAAAAATGTACAGTAGAGGTACGTTATTATCACTAAAGATAAAAACAGTGTAAATTTACCTTTTAAGGTAAAACAGTGATTTTTTTAAGTCCAGTTGTGTTTTGTAAATGTACATTACATTATCTTCCCCAGAATGAGAGGTGAATATTTGCAATAATTTATTTTAGAACTGTTTTAAAAAGAACATAAGTTCTGGATATGTAATTGGGTATATGAAATCAACACAATTTTAAAATTCATTAAATTATTCGTTGTCTGTAACCGCTTAACCAGTTCAGGGTCAAGGTGTGTCCAGAGCCTACCTGGAATCACTGGGCGCAAGGCAGGAACACACCCTGGAGTGGGCACCAGTTCTTCACAGGTTGACACATACACACACAAATTCACTCACTCACTCACAGCTACGGACACTTTTGAGTCATCAATCCACCTACCAACGTGTGTTTTTGGATTATGGAAGGGAACTGAAGCACCCACAGGAAACCCACACCGACTTGGGGAGAACTTCTCACAGACAGTCACCCGGAGCGGGACTTGAACCTACAACCTCCAGGTCCCTGGAGCTGTGTGACTACAAAACTATCTGCTGTGCCACCATGCTGCCCACAATTATAAAATGTACAATTATAATAGAATAAGGAACTGCTTATCTGTAACCAGGGCGCAGCAGGTAGTGTCGCAGTCACACAGCTCCAGGGACCTGGAGGTTGTGGGTTCGATTCCCGCTCCGGGTGACTGTCTGTGAGGAGTTGGTGTGTTCTCCCCGTGTCCGTGTGGGTTTCCTCCGGGTGCTCCGGTTTCCTCCCACAGTCCAAAAACACACGTTAGTAGGTGGATTGGTGACTCAAAAGTGTCCGTAGCTGTGAGTGAATGTGTGTGTCTGTGTTGCCCTGTGAAGGATGGGTGCCCCCTCCAGGGTGTATTCCCGCCTTGCGCCCAATGATTCCAGGTAGGCTCTGGACCCACCGCGACCCTGAATTGGATAAGCGGTTACAGATAATGAATGAATTATCTGTAACTGCTAATCTAGTTCAGGGTCAAAAGGTACCACCACAGTGACAGTTTTTCTAACCGTTGTAGAGTCAGGTTCAATCAATAGGATGGCAATCAGGTGTGAGTGGGCATTGTTTTTATTTAAAGAAAATGGATTTCTTAATGTCTGACCTTCACATATATGTTTGTGGAAGTAAGTCACAAACAAATGAGATTTCTGAGTACCTCAGAAGAAGAGTTATTGATGCTCAGGCTGGAAAAAAATTACAAAACAATCCCTAAAATATCTGCACCTTGCCGATCCACAATCAGACAGACTGTGTAAAATTCAAGGAAATTCAACAATTATGTCCCCCAACAGGAGTGATCAACAAAGAGGAAGAGCAAGGTGTGTGTAATAGCCTGCAAGGTCACAAAGGAACCCAAGGTAATGTCTAACCAAATAAAGGCCTTGATAATGTTAATGTTCAGGGGGCCACAATCAGGGGAATCAAACTAGATCTTATGGTTTTAATGCAAAGCTTTTTGTTTGGAGAAAGATAAACACCTAATCCTATCTGTGAAATACAGTGTTTTGGAGCTGTTTTGCTGTGTCTGGGTCAGAGTGGCTTGCCATCATTAATGGACCAATTGATTCTGAATTATACCTGCAAATTCTAAAGGAAGATATCAAGACATCTGTCTTTGAGCTGAATTTCAAAGTAATGTGAAATACAATGACCCTAAGCCCAAAAGTTGCTCTACCAAAGAATGGTTAAAGAAGAATCAGGTTAATAAATGCAGTGTTAACCACTATGTTGCACCAAACATTATCACATTTCAGCACATATAATTTCAAATATTTTCTACCTGTTGTGTAATTATGTTACCATCTATAGGTTATGTAGTGTGGACCATACAAATTAAGAGAGACTATGGCTGACTCAGTCTTTTAAGGAGAGCATTGAAAGATGGAAGGATTGTTGACACTGTGTAGGCTTACTTACATGTTCTACCTTCACCAAGTGCACAGGAAGATTCCATATCACCCTTCTTTGGTAATGGCCTAAACAAAGACAAACAGACAAATTCTGTTTCACATTTCTATTGATTGTCAAATTATTCTAAGCAAAATGAGCTACACACAAGTTTATTAGGTAGCATTCTATTAGGTAGTAAGAGGCATTAAACAAATTTAATGTTTGGTTCCTATCACCTCCACTAATGCATCTGACTTGGGATGTTCCTCCAGAATGTATTATTGCACAGAAAAAAAAACTTTGAATGACTGGGCATTTTATATCACAATTCAATACACAACCTTTTAACAAATCAGTCAAATCCTACTTTAGGAGGTTTAAACACACAACTGTTGTGTCCACATGGACACTGATTCTTGTGTGAGAGGCAGTATAGTTAGTCATATGGAAATTAGAGTTGTGATTGTTTCCCCATTAATAAGGCAGTGGTGTGTGTGTGTTTGTTTGTGTTGGTGTCTCTTAACTTGCATGAAGTGTCAAATTCTACCTCACCCCCCATGAACACACACACACGAACATGGCGCATAATTTGAATAGAAATGATTAAACACCATAGAGAGTATCAGAGCAAATAAACCATCAGGAGACTGATCTGTCAGTATTTTATATGACTTACTTCTTCTAGCATTTCTAGCAGGAAGCATGCTATATTATTATCATGTAATCAACTATTGTATGTGGCAGTACAGTGTAGCTGAATGTGGATTGAGGTGTAATAGAAAAAATATACCAGAGAAAGAGATATATCCATGGAAAAAAAATAAGAAGAACAAGCTATAAACACCATCCCAAAACAAAAGCAGCTCTGTCACTTACCTTCTATTTAAGGTGAAGAAAACAAAGGTTTTTGGTGATTCTCCTAATTAAATGCAATCCTCTACACAGAGCATTTCCAAAATGGCATAATTTCAATGTTGATTATTATGTAGAGCACCACTTGTAATCAATGCTGGCCTTGTGATGGCTTGTGAAGCTGTGTGTTTTTCTAAACCTGCCCTGCCTCCATGTTCCGTGATGCTGCTGTGTTGTTGGCTTGGTGGTGCGTCACATGACGTGGCACATTACCATTTAAGGAGAGAGCTGCACCTGCTCTCTGTCTCTTGCAAAGCGGGGCGCATGTAAAGATGCTCAGAAACACACACACACACACACACACACACACACAGAGAAACAGAGAGAGAGAGAGAAAGAGGAGAGAGAGAGAGAAACCCACAGACACACATTCACACTGTTACCGATTCTAGATTAGCAGCTAAGAGTTTAATAATTTGTTTGACCAAAGGAGGATGGGTCCCCCTTGTGAATCTTGGTTCCTGAGTCCTCTAGCTTCGAGGGAGTTTTGGCCACTGTTGCCTTTAATCTGCTTACATAGGGTTATTAATTTTTTGTTTTGTTTTATTTTAAATGTCTATGCTTTGCTAAATCATCAGGTTGTAAAATGTGCAAAGCAAATTTAATTGTCCAGTGTGAAATGGCTTAAGACCAGTGGTGTAGTCAGAAATGGATCTTTGGGTGGGCTTGGACACAAATATTCATTCATTCATTCATTATCTGCAACCGCTTATCCAGTTCAGGGTCGCGGTGGGCCCAGAGGCTACCTGGAAAAGTTTTCGCACAAGGCGGGAATACACCCTGGAGGGGGCGGCAGTCCTTCACAGGGCAACACACACACTCGCACCTACGAACACTTTTGAGTTGCCAATCCACCTACCAACGTGTGTTTTTGGACTGTGGGAGGAAACTGGAGCACCTGGAGGAAACCCACGCGGACACGTGGAGAACACACCAACTCCTCACAGACAGTCACCCGGAGCGGGAATTAAACCCACAACCTCCAGGTCCCTGGAGCTGTGTGACTGGGACACTACCTGCTGCACCACCGTGAATAAATAATAAATAGTTTATTTATTTATTTATTTTTTTAAACTGAACATTGCACTATATCAAAGGAAGAAATACAACAACATAGATATAAATGCACAGTAACCAGTGCTAAACAATACAAGGAATACGACTACAGCTGCTATGAACTAGGCAATTGGGGTAGACAGCACTTTTGCCCACAGCAGCCTAAATATTATTCTGCCCAAACAGCCACTGTCCCTATCAGCTAATATTACTGTATCAAGAGTCTCTGTAACAAGCAGGTATACTAATTTTCTGCCTCTGTATGTCATAGTCACTTGTTTAGGCAGGGCTGACTGCAAAGTAGTGTTGGATTGAGGTTTTGGTTGAGGTTGTTGAGAATGAATTAATCACGTGCGTGTGAAGAGAGTAAGGATGTTTTATTTTAAAGTAGAGATAGAAAAGTTTACAGAGATGTTTCTTGGTCGCGACTTGGCTACTCTTCCACCATCAGTGGGAGCAAACACATATTATAGAAAATGTTCTCACCCTCAATTGTTCCATAAACAATCCCCCCGCCCCCAAGTATCAAGGTTATAAACTGATGATACACAGGCAGAGAAGAGACAAACAACTCTGAAAGAGTTCACAGTAACCTAAAACAATGTATAACAGAATCAGAATAAAATGTGGAATTAATATGAAATGAATCACTTTCCAACAATCCCCCCTGTGATCATGTAATGAGAAAAAAAATAATGATCAAAGACATGCAGTTGATTAATTTACATTTAACACTACTACATATTCTGGACTAAGCTTACACACCCTGAGTTCTAAAAACTGAGGAGTCGCTTGCTAATAGCAGTTACAGGTACATAATAATGATTCAATAAATTTGTCCACATCAGATCGAAATTTGATCAGATTCACCCTTGACATACCGCCCAATGATTGGCTGAGCAGTCAGAGCAACCTTGCATTTAGGTAGTAATTGTCGCAAAAACAATTTTATAATGTACTGCACTAGTACAATTATCAGAATTAGGATGAGTAAACCCAAAATACCCAAAAGAATATATTCCACAATTAATTTGCCCATTTCCCCAAGACTTTCAGCTAACCAGTCAAACCATCCACCCTGGGTAGATGGAAGTTATGGACCACCTTTTTCAGGTCACCACCATTGTCTGGAATGTAAGAACAATACTCAATACCCACTATAGCACATGCTCCCCCCCTGGGCTGACAGAAGATAATCTAGAGCCATTCTATTTTGCAAAGCAACCATCCTAACAGCTGTCACAGCTGTGATTTTACTAAAACCCATGGAAATGCTATTGGCTAAAAGTTCCACTTCCTGTGATAAATCTGCACTTTGATCTAGTGTAGTGCTCCCTATCAGTAGGGTGAATACACAATGTGAGCATGAGTAAGTCACATAATATGTTTAGTTATGTGAATGATCTTCTGGTCTGTTTATGACTGTATGTCATGTAGAACAGACAGCGGAGGCTACTGGGGAGAGGTTACTAGCACTTACACCCAGTAACCTGTTGGTTTCTCCTCCTGTCTCAGGATCTCTCTTCTCCCCACTGTCACCACTAGGTGAAGACTGATGTGGTGATGAATCAGCCAGGATAGAACAGACCATCCACCTAAACAGGAAGACACAGAGATAAACTCACAGCAGTATCTTCAATAAAATTCAAGAAGTACATCCACATAAACTTAGCATGAACCTAAAAAAAAAATTCTGCCATCGGTTCCTGTCCTTTGGGCAGGAACCTAATATACCAGCAGTGGGACATAATGAGCCCTCATCTTGTGAGTGCACATAATGTATCTTCATCCTTCATGCCTTAGGGAGAGTTAGCACCCCCTTGATTCTGGCATTAGAGCCCTCACAGAGGGGTGAATGGGTGTCTCAGCGACATAGCCGGAAAGCTAAGGCTGATGCTAACACAAATGCCAAAGCTAGCCAACCAGGACACCACGCTCCACTGACACATGAAATTAGCTACTCCTTTAGGGGCGCCTGCAGTAACAGTTAGCTGTTTACCGGGAGCCAGAGCGCCGGACATTGGCAACCTTAGACTGTTAGCTAATAGGAGATATTCGAGAATAGTCTCTCATTCATTCATTCATTATCTGTAACCGCTTATCCAATTCAGGGTCGCAGTGGGTCCAGAGCCTACCTGGAATCAATGGGTGCAAGGTGGGAGTACACCCTGAAGGGGGCGCCAGTCCTTCACAGGGCAACACAGACACACACACATTCACTCACCCGGAGGAAACCCACGCGGACACGGGGAGAACACATCAACTCCTCACAGACAGTCACCCGGAGCGGGAATCGAACCCACAACCTCCAGGCCCCTGGAGCTGTGTGACTGCAACACTACCTGCTGCGCCACCGTGCCACTCCTATAGTCTTTCATGTAGAGGCCAATTATATTAGTCTGCGGCAGTCTGAGGTAACTAAGGGTAATATTAGGGAGGTGATTAAACTGCCGTAATCTGCTCTGGTCCCTTCCCAATGTAAAAAACAGCTGACAATCCAGAGCTGGGACCAGGCCACAGACAGACAGGATAAACTGACCGTCTGTGAACTGCCTTGAGGCGTCACCTAGGTTCTAATGTATTGACACTGTCTTGCTCCCGAATTAAATGAGAAGTAGAAAATAGAAGTAGAAAAACAAAATCAGCCTGTTTCAACAACCTAATCAATATTAAATCATACACATCTCAGAACTAAAATTTGGGTTACTCAATATAAGATCACTATCGCAGCCATCATAAATGATATTATAAGTGATCATAAATTTGACGTTTTCTGTCTCATGGAAATGTGGGTTACACCAAATTAATATTCGGCACTAAATGAAGCCACCCCTCGAGACTATAATTATGTGCATAGCCCAAGACTGTCAGGCAAAGGAGGTGGAGTATGTGTAATTTACCAAAATACCTTAGACATCAGTCTTAAACAATGTGACACATTCTTTTGAGGTTCTCTCCACCATTATTACACATCCGGTCACAAAAGGGATGCATTTTTATTATGTAACATTTACAGACCACCAGGGGCTTACTCAGAATTTCTCAAAGAATTCAGTGATTTCGCTGCAAACCTAGCTGTGTGCAATCATAAAGTTATTTCAAGACCACTGGTCTTATTTTGAGAAGGCAGATGACCCACTAAAAAGGCATTGACTTCAATCCTAGATTCTATTGGTATTACTCAAAATAGAACAGGGCCTACTCATTACTGTAGTCATATTTTAGACTTAGTTGTGACACTTGGTCTTAACATAGACAAACTTAATATCTTACCGCAAACCTCAGCAATCTCAGACCATTACTTAATTTCATTTCCAAGTTCCCACTCCATCAGACCCAATGGAGCTAGATGTATTAACTGACTACTTAGAAAATACCTGTCGATCTACTTTAGAAAATGTGGCACAACTTAAAAGAAAAAGTATGAGACAGAAAAAGCTCGCCCCATGGTACAATGATAAAACCCATACCTTAAAACAAACATCACAGGACTGAAACTCCTGTCATTTTAGTGTGGGAGGTTTCATGGCTAAATTGGACCAGCCTGGTGGCCAATCTTCATTAATTGCACATTGCATCAGTAAGAACAGAGTGTGAGTGGTTCAATTAGCAGTGTAAGAGCACAGTTTTGCTCAAAATATTGCAATGCGCACAACATTATGGGTGACATACCAGAGTTCAAAAGAGGACAAATTGTTGGTGTACGTCTTGCTGGCGCATCTGTGACCAAGACAGCAAGTCTTTGTGATGTATCAAGAGCCACGGTATCCATGGTAACGTCAGCATACCACTGTAGCGTAGTAACAGTATTTGTATTAGTTATGTTTAATGGTGATTATCACTTTATTATTACTGAATTTAGATAACCATATTAATAATTTAGTGATTGAAATACTGTCAATGCTAAGGGTGAGTTTTCAGGATTTTCAGACTCTTAGGAATAGACTCCACACACCGTATTATTTCAAATAGAAATACTTTATTAAGAGGAATGATCATAAATTGATAAACATAGCATAATCATCAAAATCTCAACAGAATTAACGCAGGTGAGACCATTCCGATTTTAATAATTGGCTAGGCTATATGACTTGTGAATAATATCTGTTGCTAAATGAGGCTTAATTAATATGTAAATTTATCAAGAAACTTCATTAGACATCAGCTTCTGAAAATGAGGAATTTATGCTTGCTTACTCTTGTTGCAAATCAACCAACCGATGGGTACAGCAGCGCATTGAGGTGATAGTAGAGAGGCCAGCCTGTCTCCTGCAGTTCTTAGTGGGGGCGTTGAGGCTGGGTTAGCTCAGGAGTCGTCACTTACGAGGCAGGCCGCTTCAGGCCCCCTCAGAGCGTTGTGATGTCAGTTAAAGAATTTCCTCTGGCTCGCTGTCCTGATTGGGATTCACTTCCAGAAGGAAGAGGCGTCAGAATAAAAGCTCTCAGTTTCCTTAATTCACCGAAGTGATGTTCTCCGTAGTAAATAACTAATACTAATTTCAAATTTCCAACTAAGCTCAGCGGTGGCTCTTATTCTGGCCAAAATAAGTTTCACCTGCTTTGATCAGTCATAAAATTTACTTTGATTGGGCTACAAAAATGACGAACACAAAATAAAAGCTAAGTTGAAAGTTACTGACAGAGCTAATCGACCTTTTCACTGTTTTAACTTCTGTACTGCAATGCTAACTGACACAAGGCGTCCACTGTTAGTTCGCATGAAGATCGGTCTTTTAAGAGTCTTGAGAGTCGGCTCCATCAGCTTCAGAAAAAGAAGAGCAGAAGTATAGAAAAAGCAGAGTGTAGTGCATAGAAAAAAAAAGCTGAGAATAAAACAGAACTGAGCGAACTCCTTTTTCATAGGTCAATATACACGGCCGGGCTGCTCTAGCCAAACCTTTGGTCACTTACGCCAATGCCAAAGTAACTTAGGAAGTTTTCCACTACGTTGAGATAGTACTGCCCCTACACCCGTCTCCAATGTGTCAACCTCAACAACGAAGGGAAGTTCGGGATCCGGATGTTTTAATATGGGAGCAGTAGTGAAAGCAGTCTTGAGATGGTCAAAAGCACCTTGTGCCTGAGGAGACCAACACAACCGATGGAGACTACCCTTCAGTAAAGCAGTAAGTGGGGCTGCAATAGAACTAACATTATTCGGGACTGGCCAGTTCACAACCGCCTCAACTTTCCGGTCGTCCATGACCATACCAGACACACTGATGACATATCCTAAAAACGAAATGGTTTGCTGGTGGAATTCACATTTTTCTCCTTTAACATAAAGGTTATTCTCCTTTAAACGCTGAAGCACCTGACTGACTTGGATTATGTGTGTTTTGACATCTGGGGAGTAAATCAAGATGTCATCAATATATGCGATTACAAATTTTCCTAACATCTCTGAAAATGTCATTAATAAACTCCTGGAACACTGATGGAGCGTTTGCCAGCCCATAGCTCATCACCAAATACTCAGTGACCTTTGGTAGTACTAAAAGCAGTTTTCCATTCGTCACCTCCCTTAATTCGAACAAGGTTGTAGGCACTATGAAGGTCTAACTTAGAGAAGATTGTAGCACCTCTAAGTTGCTCTAATGCGACCGGAATAAGGGGTAGGGGGTATGCAAATTTTTTAGTTATCTCGTTCAGGGCACGATAGTCTATACAAGGCCTTAATCCACCATCTTTTTTCTTGACAAAGAAGAACCCTGATGCTATCGGAGACTTTGATGGTCGTATAAACCCTTGTGTTAAGAGCTTCTTCAACATATTCCTCCATGACTCTCTCCTCTTCCAAATTCAAAGGATAAATACGTGATTTTGGTAAGGTAGCACCTTCTACGAGTTCTATAGCACAGTCATATGGCCTATGTGGAGGTAATTTTGTAGCTTTGGTTTTACTGAACACTTCTGTGTATTGGGAATATTCAGAAGGAATTTGTACTGATATAGTTGAATCTGGACTCTCCACAGAAGTGGAATGGATAGAAATGTGATTAAGGGCTAAACAATTGGTTTGACAGAAGGTGGACCAGGACGTGATTTCGCGCTGACTCTAAGAGATAACTGGGTTATGAGTTTCTAACCATGGTAATCCTAAAATAATCTGAAAATCCGCCTTGGGTAATACCAGAAACGAAAGCCACTCATGATGCAGGAAACTTGTTTGGAACCAAACAGGAACTGTCTCTTGTGAGATAGAATCTCCTCCAATGGGAAGGCCATCAAAAGCTCGGACTTGGATTTGTTTGCACAACAGTTTCGTCTTGATTTTCAGCCGGGTAATGAGGGATTGTTAAATGAAGTTTCCTTCGGCTCCAGAATCAATTAGTGCTGGAACGACAAGAGAAGTTCCTTGGCAGTACACTGACAGGTATGAGAAAGGATTTTGAAATTAACCCTTTTGTGGGTACACTCGCCAACTTAGCATGTGAAGTCCTCTCCGGATTTTGAGTCGGGACTCGCTGAGGACGTCGTGTACAATCACGTCGAATATGATCAGATCCTCCGCAGTATAAACATAATCCACCGTGGAGACGACGAAGGCGTTCCTCTTGAGAAAGCCGCATAGTGTCGCACTGCATAGGATCCGAAGGGAGACTAGGACAGGGATCTGGACTGGAACTTTGTACCGGGCGGAAAGAAAAACCAGGAACGGATTGACGCTTGACAACGTTTTGTCTTTGACACAGCGTCCGGGGCCGTTTCTGCAGGAGCTGGTCTAGGCGGATGGATAAAGAGATTAACTGATCCAAGGATAATCCGTCATCTCGACAAGCCAGTTCTGTAAGTATCTCTGGATTGAGACCATTCCGAAAAACATTAATTAGTGCAGGTTCATTCCAACCACTTCCAGCCGCTATAGTCCGAAACTCTAACGCATACGCGGCTGCTGTTCGAGTTCCTTGCTTAAGTGTGAGAAGAATCTCACCACAAGAACGTCCCTCCGTAGCATGGTCAAATACCTCACGGAATGTAGTGGCCCACTCCAGTGCTTTACCAGACAGATGGGAGACCAGAAAAGCGATTTTTGCCTGATCGTTACTGGGAGGTGAATTCTCAAAAAATATGGAACATTGTAATTTCCTTACAATGAGGAATGGGGAGTTTTTCCTTGCCACTGTCGCCCCTGGCTTGCTCACTTGAGGGTTTTACATTTGTCTTTACATTTCATGTCAAATCTTTGTCTTACTGGAATTCTGTGAAGCTGCTTTGTGACAACATCAGTTGTGAAAAGCACTATATAAATAAATTTGATTTGATTTGATTTGATTAATAAAAATCCGCTACATTTAGCCAGATCACCCTCAAAAATCTCCGGTTTACTGACAGGGTAACCGGTGGGTAGTCATGTGACTGACGGGTGCATTCTGGGAATTGGAGTCCTGGGATGTAGGCGTGACACAAAGGTCAGTTTCAATGGTGCAAGGCGCGCAAATCTTGGGCTGTGGACAATGTGAAACATGTATTGTTCCCTGATGAGTCCACCTTTACTGTTTTCCCCACATCTGGGAGAGTTACAGTGTAGAGAAGCCCCAAAGAAGCGTACCACTCAGACTGTTGCATGCCCAGAGTGAAGCATGGGGGTGGATCAGTGATGGTTTGGACTACCATATCACTACTAAGGACTACCGAACCATTCTAGAGGACCATGTGCATCCAATGGTTCAAACATTGTATCCTGAAGGTGGTGCCATGTATCAGGATGACAATGCACCAATACACACAGCAAGACTGGTGAAAGATTGGTTTGATGGACATGAAAGTGAAGTTGAACATCTCGCATGGCCTGCACAGTCACCAGATCTAAATATTATTGAGCCACTTTGGGGTGTTTTGGAGGAGAAACGTTTTCCTCCACCAGCATCACGTAGTGACCTGGCCACTATCCTGCAAGAAGAATGGCTTAAAATTCCTCTGACCACTGTGCAGGACTTGTATATGTCATTCCCAAGACGAATTGACGCTGTATTGGCCACAAAAGGAGGCCCTACACCATACTAATAAATTATTGTGGTCAAAAACCAGGTGTCTCAGTTTCATTGTCCAACCCCTATAGAGCGGAAATGGCGATCAACCAAGCTGGAAGTGTTCCACTCTGCCTGGACAGACAGCCTTATAGAGTATAGAAATGTCCTCACTAAAGCTCGCTCAGCTTATCTGGCCTCGCTGATCTCCAATAAAAAAAAATAGAGTACTGTTTAGTGTGTTTTCCAGAATTACAAAAAATCATGCAGGTTCTGAACAACAAATTTAAGTAACAAAATTACTTAAAGAAGTACTACCAGCTTTTATCAATCCTCTTTTAACTATAGTAAACTCATCCCTTATCCTGGGCTATGTACCCAAAGCTTTTAAACTAGCAGTTATTAAACCCCTGATCAAGAAACCAAATCTTGATGCTAGCACATTGTCTAATTACAGGCCTATTTCTAATTTGCCATTTCTATCGAAGATCTTAGAAAAAGCAGTGGCCCAACAACTTAGTTCATATCTACATAAGAATCATATATATGAAAAATTTCAATCTGGATTTAGGCCACATCATAGCACAGAGACAGCTCTAGTCAAGATAACAAAAAATCTTCTTCTTGCCTCTGATCAAGGCCACGTATCCCTGTTGGTGCTTCTTGACCTCAGCGCAGCTTTCGATGCAATAGACCACAGCATTCTCCTAGAAAACATTTCCTTAGAAAACATGGTTGGAATTACAGGGACAGCCCTATGTAGCTGAGGCTTGGCGTGAATGTAGCACGCTGCATCTGGCCCAATTGCGGCTGCACGTTGGCACTGTCGGCTGGCGATTGACATTGCAGGTGGCACACTACACTGATCAGAGCATTTTATTAAAATACTGTGTATTAATCGTATGCGGCCCACATCTAAAAATAAAAGAAAATACTGGTAACGGTCTGGAAAACGATGTAATAAATGTTAAATAAATAGAATCATTATTTTAACTTGTTAAATGCCATACAGTTATAGGTAAGCTCTGTATTGTAATATTTTAGAATATTGATGTAATGACTGGGACACGAACGACAGAAATGATTATGACAAATAGGGTTAATAAGGAGACTGAAGGGAGGAAGTTGTTATTTAAGTTTTGAAGACGACAGCTTTAAAATGAACGAACTCTGAATGAGAAAACAGAAGGTGGCAGAAGCGACACGCTGTAAAAACACAGAAGAAGAAGACGATGAAGATTCGCACTATTTTCAGTGACCGCGGGCCGCGAGCAGCTCTCACCCGCCTCAGGGAACAACTTCATCCCGTAAGTATTTCAGTTTAACCTTATATTTTCGGATACATAAGTATTTTGCTATCGACCAAATCAGAGACGATTGCTCTAAGACTGCAAGGGAAGCTCAGCTTCCCCTAAAATGTCAAAAAATAAGTGATCAAATATATACTGTTGTGTGTCTCTGAGGGTCTATGGGCCAGTGGGCTGGCCTCGGCTGGCCCGGACGCTCAGCTTCTGCATGATGATTGGATGATCTGTCTGAGGCTGAATCCCTTTTTGATTGACAGCGAAATGAGCGAATCAGCGATCCTTTGGTGTAAAGATACGTGGGAGCATTACATTTTGGGCTGCTTGTGTTTGGAGACTGACTTCTATCACTCTTTCTGACTTCTATCGCAGTTTCTGTCCAGCGGGTGCTGCTGAGCCCCTCCACCGTCACAAAGCACTCACAGGCGGACACACTTCACATTTGCCAGGGCCGTTTAAGCAGCCTAGTTCTGCTGGCAATTGAGAGGACATTTGTCAAGTTCCTGGAAAAGACGCCTTGTTGGTACGACAGAGTCACAGATCGTTTTCTTGAAAAGGAACGGAGGGTAGAATTTACGTATAAATAAACCGACACATTTTATGATGTAGGCGGAAATTGAGCTTCCCCTCCTTGAAAGACCAGCATCCGCCACTGGCCCAAATGTAGTTAACATTGTTAATGTTATGTACGTTATTCTATAAACTGCTATACGTTACATACGTAATCCATCCATCCATTATCTGTAACCGCTTATCCAATTTAGGGTCGCGGGGGGTCCAGAGCCTACCTGGAATTACATACGTAATATTGAACCGTTTTTTGCTTTTTGGACCAAACTGCTTAAACACATTAAGGTACTAGCTAAATAAGTTAAAATACATTCTCAATCTCAGTGCTGGTTTTTGGTGTAATGTAATGTTTTAAATATATAATTCCACATACACTAATCCTTTGTTAGGGAGTAGCAGTGATTTTAGGCTAGGGATTAATGGGTTGAATAGGTTATATTGAAAATGATAGAAGCCTATTTACTGAGAGAAAAAAAACAAAAGCATGTGAAGTAGTTTATATTTGGAGCTGTGAAGTTAGTTAAATTTATCAAAATTAACTATGAACACGAAACTAATTCATTTTCTTTATGTAATTATGTAAATGTAGCAGGATGGAGTTCTGCCATTGGTTTTACCTCCTATACTTCCCAGTTTGAGGATTTTGGGGTGGGACTTTCAATTTAATGGGGGGGCGGGCTTCCTTGCGCTATATATATATCGGCAGTGGTGGGCTGCTTGCCAAGGCATTTCCTGTTTCTCTTCCGCCGTCTGGTTTCTGTATTGGCAGCGTTCCGCGTTGCTGAATTTTGTGCCTCGTGGTGGCTTGCTCCGTGACGATCGTAAACCGTTGGCTTGTGCTTGGATTGCCGGTGTCGGACGGTTGGGTTCCTGTGTTTGCCTCATAGCGAGGGTATGTTGACTCTAGTTGGCATGTTTTATTAACGATCAGATTGGGAGATACTAATATTTCTTTTAATCTGGTGGGTGATAGTAGCAACCGTGCTGCATGGTTGGGTCGTTATCGCTGCTGTATCCTCTCTGATTTACTGGAGTCAAGCTATCCGCACTTTGGAAACTGACGGTCAAGCCATCCGCGCTTCAAATCCGAATGCACGTATAGGCGCGTCATTACGGTTTTTCATTGCGGAGAACACCACATCCGCTTTGCGACAGATAGAGAGTCTGAACCCCGCGTTTGAGCAGCGATGTCTCTGTTAATAAATAAATGCGCGCAATGCTAAAATGGACTAAATGGACTAAAATTAACAAGCCATTAGGAATATATTTCGTTTTAAATCACTTTAAAGGGGCAAAACACGCTCTGATTATTTCATATATTTACGTATTTTTTTTACTTTTCTATAAACACTTAACTGGCTTTGAATAATATTCCTGGTGGACATGTAGAAATACAGATTATATTTTACTGTCATTAAACAGAGCGACCTCACTGTATAATATTCTCATGGATTTATACTGAATACCTACCAATATGGATTTCTCAAACTACCCATAATGCCTAAACCATTCCACTGTCATTAAACAGAGGGACATCTTGGCTATTAACTGTATGATTTTTGGCAAAATTTCACTGTGTACTTTTCTCATAAACTTTACATATGTACTTATATGGATTTGTCAAAAAATTACCCATAATGCCTAAACCATTCCACTGCCATTAAACAGAGGGGCCTCCTGGCTATCAGCTGTATGATTTTGGTATAAAGGGATAAACAGCAAGATTCAGTGTTAGCAACTCCGGGTGCCTTAGGGAGAGTTAGCACCCCATCGACTCTGGCGTTAGAGCCCTCACAGCGAGGTGAATGGGTGACGTCTCGGCGTCATAGCCGGAAAGCTAAGGCTGATGCTAACGCTGAGGCCAAAGCTAGCCCACCGGGACACCACGCTCCTCCGATTTGCGTGTCAAACAGGTTTGCCCCGCTCAGCGATGTACCCGCTGAGGAGCCTGTTAAGAGTGCTCTGGTTATAGGAGACACTTATTGTTCGACACGTGAAATTAGCTACTCCTTTAGGGGCACCGGCAGTAACAGTTAGCTGTTTATTGGGAGCCAGAACGCCGGATATTAGTGGCAACCTTAGACTGTTAGCTTATAGGAGATATTCGAGGGTAGTCATTCATGTAGGAGCCAATGATATTCGTCTGCGGCAGGCTGAGGTAACTAAGGGTAATATTACAGAGGTGATTAAACTGGCCCAGACGATGTCCGATGCCGTAATCTGCTCTGGTCCCATACCAATGCGGCATGGCGACGAAGCTTACAGCAGACTTTGGGCGTTAAACAGCTGGATGTCCAAGTGGTGTTCCAAAAATCAAGTGGGCTTTATAGACAATTGGTTACGTTTCGAGGGCAAGCCTGGTCTTATAGGTAGGGATGGTATCCACCCCACGCGGGAGGGTGCTGCCTTACTTTCTTGCAGCATAGCACATAGTCTTTTAGTTAGTCAGCAGAGTAGTGTAGACAGCTGCTGACAATCCAGAGCCGGGACAAAGCTGCAGACAGACAGGCTAAACCGACCGTCTGTGAACTGTCTTGAGGCGTCACCCAGGTTCAACTGTATTGAGACTGTGTCTTTCCCCCGAACTAAATGTAAAAGTAGAAAAACAAAATCAGCCTGTTTCAGCAACCTAATCAATATTAAATCATACACAACACCTAGCAGCAACACCTCAGAACTAAAGTTTGGGTTACTCAACATAAGATCACTAAACTCAAAAGCACTCATCGTAAATGGTATTATAAGTGATCATAAATTCAATGTTTTCTGTCTCATGGAAACGTGGGTTAGACCAAATGAATATTTAGCACTAAATGAAGCCACCCCCTAGGCTATAATTATGCACATAGCCCAAGAAATCAGGCAAAGGAGGTGGAGTATGTGTAATTTACCAAAATACCCTAGAAATTAGTCTTAAACAATGTGACACCTTCTTTTCTTTTGAGGTTCTCTCCACTATTATTACAAATCCGGTCACAAAAAAGGACGCATTTTTATTATGTAACATTTACAGACCACCAGGGCCTTACTTAGAATTTCTGAGTATTCTTGGCTATTTCTATATAAAGTTATAATTGTAGGAGATTTCAATATCCATTTTGAGAAGGAAAGTGACCCACTAAAAAAGGCATTTACCTCAATCTTAGACTCTATTGGTATTACTCAAAATGTAACAGGGCCTACACACTACTGCAGTCACACTTTAGACTTAGTTCTGACACTAGGTCTTAACATTGACAAAATTAATATCTTACTGCAATCCTTAGCAATCTCCGACCATTACTTAATTTCATATGAGCTACGTCTTAGCCATAATATATGTAAGAACCCTCGTTATTCTACAAGGCGTATAATAAAACCATCTACCGCCCTACAATTTATAGAAAACCTCCCAGAACTATCAACCCCAGTTCCAACTACATCAGACCCAATGGACCTAGATGTACTAACTGATTATCTAGAAAATACCTGTCGATCTACATTAGAAAAGGTAGCACCACTTAAACATAAAAGTATAAGACAGAAAAAGCTTGCACCATGGTATAATGATAAGACCTGTACTTTAAAACAAACATTACGAAAACTAGAGCGGAAATGGCGATCAACCAAGCTTGAAGTGTTCCATTCTGCCTGGAAGGACAGCCTTATAGAGTATAGAAATGCCCTCACTAAAGCTCGCTCAGCATATCTGGCCTCGCTGATCTCCAATAATAAAAATAATCCGAGAGCACTGTTTAGTGTGTTTTCTAGAATTACAAAATATCAAGCAGGTACCGAACAACTAATTCCAGCAACTCTCACCAGTAAAGATTTTATGGACTTTTTTAATAATAAAATTGAGAATATTAGACAACAAACTCAAGCCACAGGATTAAATCCATCCTGGCTGCCACCCGATGTAAATGATATAAAATATAATGTAACTGTAAAAGAAAGACTTGAAACCTTTTACCCACTCCCACAATTAGAACTAGAGAAGATTATCACTTCCGCAAACTGTACAACTTGCACACTTGATGCAGTTCCCACAAAATTGCTCAAAGAAGTACCACCAACTATTATCGATCCTTTTTTAACTATAGTAAACTCATCCCTTAGCCTGGGCCATGTAACCAAAGCTTTTAAACTAGCAGTTATTAAACCTATGATCAAGAAACCAAATCTTGATGCTAGTACACTGTCTAATTTGGCCTAACAATGGCCTATTTCAAATTTGCCATTTCTGTCCAAGATCTTAGAAAAAGCCGTGGCCCAACAACTTAGTTCATATCTACATAAGAATCATGTATATGAAAAATTCCAATCTGGATTCAGGCAACATCATAGTACAGTGACAGCTCTAGTCAAGATAACAAATGATCTTCTTCTTGCCTCTGATCAAGGCCACGTATCCCTGTTGGTGCTTCTTGACCTAAGCACAGCCTTCGGTACAATAGACCACAATATTCTCCTAGAAAGTTTAGAAAACATGGTTGGAATCACAGGGACAGCCCTATTATGGTTCAAATCTTATTTAACGGAATGTTACCAATTCGTAAAAGTAAACATCTAAATTCAAATTATTCTAAAGTAAGATTTGGAATTCCACAAGGCTCTATTTTAGGACCATTATTGTTTACATTATACATGTTACCGCTAGGCACAGTTATAAGAAACCATGACATTAACTTTCACTGTTACGCAGACGACACGCAATTGTATATTTCAGCCAAGCCCGATGACAAACGCAGATTAAAGAAAATGGAGGACTGTGTAAAAGACGTGAAAGACTGGATGTTGCGTAACTTCCTCCTTCTAAACAGCAACAAAACAGAGGTCCTGCTTTTGGGTCCAAAAGTGGCAAGAAATAAATTATCAGATTTAATTTGAAATCTCGCTGACTTTCCAGTTAAACCTGGTTCAGCAGCAAAAAACCTTGGTGTCATAATTGACCCGGATTTATCATTTGATCAACACACAGGCAATATCACTAGGACAGCTTTTTTTACATCTTCGCAATATTGCTAAGATTAGAAATGTCTTATCCCTTCAGGATGCAGAAACATTAGTACATGCTTTTATTACTTCAAGGCTTGACTACTGTAACGCACTACTGTCAGGATGCACCAGCAACAATTTAAAAAAACTTCAACTAGTTCAAAATGCTGCAGCCAGGGTCCTCACTAAAACTAGAAAATTTGAACATATTAGTCCAGTTCTATCATCACTTCATTGGCTGCCTGTAAAATTCCGCATTGACTACAAAATTTTGTTATTAACATATAAAGCTCTACATGGGCTTGCTCCTGAATACCTTCAAGATGCAATTTCCTATTATGAGCCTCCACGTTTACTCAGATCACAGAATACTGGATTTTTAAGTTGTTCCCAGAATTCAGAAGGCCTCAGCTGTGGGAAGAGCCTTTTCTTATAAAGCCCCCCAACTCTGGAATAATCTTCCAGAAAATGTTCGGGACTCAGACACAGTCGCAATCTTCAAATCTAGGCTAAAAACTCATTTGTTTAGTTTATCTTTTGGTAGTTAATGCTCCCCCATAGATAAAGGCGGCAGATCCAGGGGGTCCATGGACACAGGGAATTATAGTAAACTGAGACGCTGGTGCTGTTGTCCCGCTGCTTCACGCGATCACTCAGGTTTGTTGCGGAGGGATGCCAGTATTTCAGGATGCTCCCGTGTCTGTGTCCTTCTGGTTCTCTCCTTTTAGTTAAAGCTGTCATAGTTAGATCTGAAGGAGTTATTAGCCACACTCTGGAAATGTTCACATTTTCTGCTTTACAAACACCGAACAGTTCAAAACTAATTCCATCCCTATACATTTTTCAGAGTAAACAACTGTCCACCTGTCTGTCTGGACACTGATGAATGACTGTCAAGAGACTCCTCCACGCTTCAGATCAGCTGCCCACGCTCCTGCAACCACCAAGTGCCTTGAAGCTGTCCCTACACTGAAGTTCTCATGGACTACTAACTATTATTACCAGTAGATTGACCAGAGGAGGATAGGTCACCCCTTGTGAGCCTTGGTTCCTCCCAAGGTTTCTTCCTCAGCTAGGGGAGTTTTTCCTTGCCACTGTCGCCTCTGGCTTGCTCACTTGAGGGTTTTACATTTTGTTTTTACATTTCATGTCAAATCTTGTCTTACTGGAATTCTGTGAAGCCGCTTTGTGACAACATCAGTTGTGAAAAGCGCTATATAAATTTGATTTGATTAATATTACATTGTCAGATATGTTGTCATTGTGGTGGTACCCTCAATTGTACATATTTGTATATTTAATTAGGGAACATGATTATATTATAATTGTAGATTTTAAAATGTGTTGATTTCATACACTGTTTCATCTGCAGGACTTTTATTATGTTTTTTGTTATGACATTTCTATAATGAAATACTACAAACATGTATGTCTCCCTCAGGAGAAGAGAATGCAATGTACCTTTTAAGGAACAAAACTGGACTTTTAAACACTTGTACCTTTAGTGACCAATAATATACCTTTTTTTTCTTTTTTTTCTGAGAGTTTAGGTTATTTAATAAAGCTGTAATTTCACCATGAACCTGATTGTACCCCGTGAGAGTGAGACCTGGGCTGAGTCTGACACTAATGGCGTGCTTCTGGCTCAAACACGGCTGTGGTCGGGTTATCGCGATTTTATGGCTAACACAACACTCGGCCAAGTCTGGGCTGAGAGTTTACCAGACTTGTGCCAAAACTATCGGCCCACTCTACGGCCGTACATCATGGCCGAGACAATGCCGACTTTGCGTACCGGCATCGGGCTGAGTGTATGCCGATACCATTTTGCTAGCTGGGAATACATTGGATAATGCATAACTGGATTCAGAAAAGCATGGTGTCCAAGATAACTCTTTTTGGGACCGTGATAAAGGAGAGAGGGAGAGAGAGGCACAATGGGGTGCTTTTTGTGACATATGATTTCCCAAATGTCCACTTGGAGGCACTGTTGGTCCATGCTGTTCTGGCTAGATTCAACTACAATCCAGAGAGAAAATTAGCGCATTCCTCGAGCCATCTGCCAATCTACTGATAAGATTAAGTCTGACAAATGTTCTTTTAGGAGAGTTCTGAGTTCTATCAGGTGATAGCTTTAGTGTCCACTCCCCAGGATTCCTTGACTGATTTAAGAGTTATCTTTTGGTCTAATGGTGTTTTTGGTCATCATAAAATTGGCAGATGACCACTCAGTGTAGGGAGACCTTTTTGTGAACCTCCTAGGGTCAAACTGGAAAAGGTTCTCATGACCTAGTCTCCAACAGACTATGTGTGTGTGGGAGTAGTTTCACAGGGTCTCCACAGCTCACTGCTGTGTAATGTGGTATTCCCCCTTTTTTTTTTATTATAAAAAAAGGAAAAGTCAGAGGCTTGATCTTAAAATTTCTCCATCACTTGATCTGGATAATTCATGGTTTTTAAAAAGTGTTCAGCATGCCTGGGCCTTCCTCCACTACACCTATTATAGTTAAAATCTTACTTAACGGAACATTATCAATTTGTAAAAGTAAACGATTTTTCTTCTAATTATTCTAAAGTAAGATTTGGAATACTGCAAGGCTCTATTTTAGGACCATTATTATTTACATTATGCATGTTACCGCTAGGCACAGTTATAAGAAACCATGACGTTAAATTTCACTGTTACGTAGATGACACACAATTGTATATTTCAGCCAAGCCATATGACAAAGAAAGATTAAAGAAAATAGAGGACTGGGTAAAACACATGAAAGGCTGGATGTTGTGAAACTTCCTCCTTCTAAACAGCAACAAAACAGAGGTCCTGCTTTTGGGTCCAAGGTGGCAAGAAATAAATTTAGTTTTAAACCTTGCTGACTTTTAAGTTAAACCTGGCTCAGCAGCAAAAAATCTTGCCGTCATAATTGACCCAGATTTATCATTTGATCAGCACATAGGCAGTATCACTAGGACAGCTTGTTTACAGCTTCGCAACATTGCCAAGATAAGAAATGCCTTATCCCTGCAGGACGCAGAAACATTAGTACATGCCTTTATTACTTAAAGGCTTGACTATTCTAACGCACTACTGTCAGGATGCAAAAGCAGAAATTTAAGTTAACTTCAACTAGTTCAAAATGCTGCAGCCAGGGTCCTCACTAAAACTAGAAAATTTGAACATATTAGCCCAGTTTGATCATCACTTCATTGTCTGCCTAGTAAATTTCGCATTGATTACAAAATTCTGTTATTAACGTATAAAGCCCTACATGGGCTCACTCCTGAATACCTTCAAGATACAATTTCCTATTATGAGCCTCCACATATACTCAGATCACAGAGTACTGGATTTTTAACAGTTGCAAGAATTCAGAAGGTCTCAGCTGGGGGAAGAGCTTTTTCTTATAAAGCCCCCAACTCTGTAATGATCTTCCAGAAAATGTTCAGGACTCAGACACAGTCGCAATCTTCAAATTTTCAAAAAACTCAGGTTTGTTGATGGTGGAGCTGAGGGATGCCAGTGTTTCAGGATGCTCCCCCCGTCTGTGTGTACTTCTTGTTCTCTCCTTTAAGTTAAAGCTGTCATAGTCAGATCTGCCAGAGTCATTAGCCACACTCTGGAAATGTTCACATTTTCTGCTTTACAAACACCAAAAAGATTAAAACTAATTCCATCCCTTTACTTTTTTCAGAGTAAACAACCTGTCCACCTGTCCAGCTGGACACTGATGGATGACTGTTGAGATCCTGTTCCATGCTTCAGACCAGCTGCCCACACTCCAGCCACTACCAAGTGCCTTGGACCTGCCCCTACACTGAAGTTTTCACAGACTCCTAACTATTCTTACCAGTAGATTGACCAGAGGAGGCCACCCCTTGTGAGCCTTGGTTCCTCCCAAGGTTTCTTCCTCCGCTGAGGGAGTTTTTCCTTGCCACTGTCGCCCTTGGCTTGCTCACATGGATTTTTACATCTTTACATTCTTTACATTTAATGTCAAAACTCTCTCTTACTGGAATTCTGTGAAGCTGCTTTGTGACAACATCAGTTGTAAAAAGTGCTATACAAATAAATTTGATTTAATTTGACTTCTAGCAACCCCCAGCCATAAGAATGCTGGTTCTGCTTCCACTCTGACTGGCATACTGCCCAAACATGCCCTAGTTAGTAGGTGGATTTGCTAACTTCAGATGGTTGGCATGAATCCATTTATCTTTTCCTTTTAGCTTTGAGGCTGCATTTGTTACCAACAAAACTTTATAAGGACCTTCCCACTTAGCTTCAAGAGCCATTCTTTGAGGTTTATGCACCATTACCCATTGGCCTGGCACTAAACTATGTCCCCCCTGAGGTGGCTCTTCCCGTGCGTCATGAACTTGATGTTCTGCTCGTCGAACCACACTGCTAAGAGCTTCACAGTATTCAATCAGAGCGTCATAGTTCAAGTGGAAATCAGCTTTGCGCAGATCAGTAGTTTCTGGTAGTGATATTGGTCTTCCAGTAATTACCTCAAAAGGACTCAAGCCAGTTCCCTTGTTATGCTGGAAGGGCTTCAGGCCATGGAATGCCTTCCTGATGCATCTTTGACAAGCTTTCCTTGATGACACGGTTCATTCTTTCTGTCTGACCTGAGGCTTGAGGACGAATCAATTGTGTCTGGAAGGCCCCATCTTGGTATGATGTCTTTCACCAGCACCTTCGCTGTGTGAGTTGCCGTTCCCCGTCCCGTTGGACAACATTCCACATATCTTGAGAACTTATCCACAAGACATCTTGAAACCTTTCACATTTTGGCAGAGTGATGTAATCCATTTGAAGGTGTCTGAATAGCCAGGTGGAGTGAGTGATCCCACAGCAGGAGTTTTCACTCTTATGCCAGGATTATTTTTCTCACATGTCGCACAGCTTTGAAGAACATAACATGCTTCTGCTCTGAACTTTGGGTTCCTCCAGACTTGATTGAAACGTTGAGTAATTTTGTCAACCCCCACATGTCCCAGCGAGTGAATCTGAGTTGCTAGGTAGCGAAGCAGACATTTCGGAGCCACTAGACATGTCTCATGTTGCCAGATGGCATCTTTATGCAACTTGACACCATTCTCCATCCAGCGCCAGGCTTTCTCTCTTGAAGCATCCTGTTGCATCTGTTTGATATCAGAAATGGCTTGAACTTCCTTATCTTGTTCATGTTTAAGATGACAGATTTTGGTGTTGTCTTTGTTCGTGTTTCCATTGTCATTGTTCATTGTTGGCGTCTCCCTCTCTGGCAGGGAGTTTTGCAGCGGCATCTGCGAGTGCAATTCCTCGAGCTGTAGATGTATTTTCTTATGTGTGTGCTTTAACCTTTAAGATTGTGACTTCTTTGGGCAGTCTTTTGCTTTCAGAAGTTTTTGGACCAACTGTCCATTTTTCACTGCAATGGACAACATTAATAAAACGTTATACTTGATAATATATGATACTATAATGTACTCGATATATGTATATATCGAGTACATTACCAACTATTCTAGATGTTAGAAATTAATTCGTCTTCCTAAATGGAGACAGGAATTTTCCCTCATGATTGAAACAGTAATACACATCACTTCATTAGTTAGTAGACATTCACCTGAGAATAACAGAGGGTAACATTAATACACATTGCATAAAACATGTTTATAAACAGTGGCCCCGATGCGTCTGTTATGTATTTAGAGGGGGGACAGGGTGAAATGTGATTTCGCAAATGTCCACTTGGGGGCATTGTTGGTCCATGCTGTTTGTCTGGTTTGAACTAGGGTTGCGAGAGGTCACCAAAAGGCCAGTTCTGGGCCATCTGTTGATTTTGTAGAAGATAAGCAGTGCCATCTTGACGCCGGTGGCAATAAAGCTGGGGTTCTTTAATCCTGGTCTCCAAGGCTCTGATTGATCTCCTATGCTTAAAAAAAAGCTTGGGGTTTCTGCTTTTACTGTCCAGAAGAAGAAGGGGGAGTAGTCACCTGGCGTCCTGGGGTCACTGAAGTGTGTTCTGCTTAGTCTTTGTTTGTAGACATATGTGTGCATCCGCATATGCGCAAAACAGAGGCACTTTCACCAAAATAAAAATCAATGCCATTGGCATATGCCACTGTCACCTGAATGTAAAGTGCCAATGTCACTGGCATGTGCCAGCATCACCCGAATGTAACATGCCGATGCCTTTCCATGTTATTACCGCTACTGGCGGGCACATGCCCAGAGGCCCTAGCCAACAGGAGGCCATCAATTGATTGCCACTGTGCTTGCTTGACCACGTTAGAGACAAAGAGCCAACGAATGTGCAATCACAGAATTTGAAATCAATTCTAAAATATGATTGGGGTATTAGTCTGAATTTGCAACCAATGAGCATTTAATTAGATCTGAAAATATCCTGATATTGATTCTATGTCAGGGGTGTCCTAGCTTTATTCAAAGGGGGCTGGACTGGATCATATCAAAATTCTTAAGGGGCAGTCTCTGTTTGAACTAGGGTTGCGAGAGGTCACCAAAAGGCCAGTTCTGGGCCATCTGTTGATTTTGAAGAAGATAAGCAGTGCCATCTCGGCGCCGGTGGCAATAAAGCTGGGGTTCTTTAATCCTGGTCTCCAAGGCTCTGATTGAGCTCCTAGGCTTAAAAAAAAGCTTGGGGTTTCTGCTTTTGTGTGTGTGTGTGTGTGGGGGGGGGGGGGGTGCAGAGTCTTTCAACACACACATTCTGTGGAATGTGGATTCTGTCCCAAAACTTATCATCAGAGTGGAGAGTCTTAATTTCCCACTTCTTGATCTGGTCCATACTCCACTACAATTGGTTTGATACCAACAACTGAATCTCTGTTAATTGGGTATTGTCAGGTGCAAGGTGGTGCTGTTCCAGTCAGATGAACTTCATGCATGTCCAAAAGCCCACAATAATTTTTTTCTGTGGACCAAATTTGGTGCTCTGAAAGATCATTTTCTGTGGGCTTATTGATTACAAAATTCTATTACTGACATATAAAGCTCTACATGGGCTCTCTCCTGAATACCTGCAAGACATTATTTCCTATTACGAGACACCACGATTACTCAGATCACAGAGAAATTGCTTTTTAATAGTGTCCAGAATTCAGAAGGCTTCAGCTGGGGGAAGAGCATTTTCTAATAAAGCCCCCAAACTCTGGAATGATCTTCCAGAAAAGATACAGGACACAGACACATTTGAAACCCTCAAATCTAGGCTGAAAACTAATTTGTTCAGTTTATCTTTGGGAAGTGATAAAGATAAAGGCGGCAGATCATCCCACCGATTGCACGTGATCACTCAGGTTTGTTGATGGCAGAGCAGAGGGATGCCAGGATGCTCCTGTATCTGTGTGTCCTTCTGTTTCCCTCCTTTTAGTTAAAGCTGCTATAATCAGATCTGCTGGAGCCATTAGCCACACACTGGAAATGTACACTTTCTCTGTTTTATATACACCCAAACAGATCCAAACTAATGACTTTTCAGTTCTCTGCTTTTTGTGCCTGATGCAGACATATATATTGATATTAGAATTGGAAAAGCTTGTAGTTCAATTGTCCATAAACACAGTTATAGTGGACTGTGTGTGAATATGTGATGCTATGTTTGTAGCATGTTACTTCTTTGGTTCGTTTACATGCTAGTAGCATACGTGTGCTTGTTATAGCCTACACATCCATGTGCTAGCTAAAATTAGGCTACTGGCAGATGTTCAACAATGAAGAGTAGTATATGCCAAAGTCACAAAACAGATGTCAATGTCATCAGCATATGCGCAAAACAGAGGCACTTTCACCAAAATAAAAATCAATGCCATTGGCATATGCCACTGTCACCTGAATGTAAGATGCTGATGTCAACAGCATATGCCAATGTCACCTGCACGTAAAGTGCCAATGTCACTGGCATGTGCCAGCATCACCCGAATGTAACATGCCGATGCCTTTCCATGTTATTACCGCTACTGGCGGGCACATGCCCAGAGGCCCTAGCCAACAGGAGGCCATCAATTGATTGTCACTGTGCTTGCTTGACCACGTTAGAGACAAAGAGCCAACGAATGTGCAGTCACAGAATTTGAAATAAATTCTAAAATATGATTGGGGTATTAGTCTGAATTTGCAACCAATGAGCATTTAATTAGATCTGAAAATATCCTGATATTGATTCTATGTCAGGGGTGTCCTAGCTTTATTCAAAGGGGGCTGGACTGGATCATATCAAAATTCTTAAGGGGCAGTCTCTGTTTCCTAGCACATACCAGCAAGTAGTGTCGCAGTCACACAGCTCCAGGGGCCTGGAGGTTGTGGGTTCGATCCCAGCTCCGGGTGACTGTCTGTGAGGAGTTGGTGTGTTCTCCCCGTGTCCGCGTGGGTTTCCTCCGGGTGCTCCGGTTTCCTCCCACAGTCCAAAAACACATGTTGCAGGTGGATTGGCGACTCGAAAGTGTCCGTAGGTGTGAGTGAATGTGTGTGTGTCTGTTTTGACCTGTGAAGGACTGGCGTCCCCTCCAGGGTGTATTCCCGCCTTGCGCCCAATGATTCCAGGTAGGCTCTGGACCCCCCGCGACCCTAAATTGGATAAGCGGTTACAGATAATGGATGGATGGATGGATGAATTTCATCTTAGAGCATTAACTGCTGCAGGATATCAAAACATTTTCCATTATTCAAATCCATTGCAATCCATTATTTACTGCAGATACTTCCCTCTTTTGAAATCGCAGATTGTCACAGTCAACTTTGTGGTATTTTTTATTTTTGCTGCAGCCACCCCCAGATGTCATTCTGTGAATTATTTTGCTGGCCCAGAGAAATGAATGGCGTTTAAGTTAAGCTTAGTTCATTAACACCGTGGTGCAATATCCTGTACATTAACGCAGTGCTGCCACGCCACTGTCTGATGAAAGAAAAAACTGACAAGTGCCAGTGGGCCACTAATGATGTACTCTTAAAGGTGAGGTCGTGGGCCAATTAAAATCTTACAGCGGGCGCATTTGGCCCAGGGGATCGGTACTTAAAAAGAAAAAGGATAACCCTAGACCTAAATTAATGGGTCCATGAAAAGAAAACTTAAAATGGAAAGACAAGCAGCATTAGTGGAAAAATGCCTAATATCTGTTTTTCACAAGAAGTTGCTTAAGGTACTTCTGTACGCTTACTGTGGCTACTGACATACTCAATTATACGTGTAAAATATTCAGGTGAAATTCTATGGAGTGAGTTCACTGTCTTTTATGCCACAGCACAAAAATACACTAAATCGAGCAAGTCAGACTCAACGAGCGCACAGAATCAAGAAAACTGAGCGAACACAGCGACAGCAAGAGAAGAAAATATGAATAAGGAAAAATTCATAGGAAAAATAGAACAGGTTCTATTTCAAAATCTGACGCAGCGTCGCAGTCAAACTTTCGGACTTGTCGTGCGTGGTTTTTTTTTTCGTGTGTTAAAATCAGACTCAGTGTGAAAAGGCCTTAAGATGCATAAATTGTCTTGAGAAGTGGGGCATTCAGGGTTTCTTTAATTTGTCATGGGGAGTGACGGACAGGGTGGTTGGTTCATGTGTGCCCTGCGCGGGTACATGCCCAGGGGCCCATGTCATATTAAACTCTGATCGCAATATAGAATGTTTCAAAAACAATTATATGATTTTTAAACATATTTTTAAATGAGAAATCTGTAGGATATTTACTGTACTTAGTCATAAAATGTCCAGGGTGAGTGATCATAAATTAAGGAAACAGTCAAAGCTAAAACAATGCTGCCTCTCACAGCATTGCTAAAGCAGTACATTTTCCTTGAGAAGTGCCCAGTCGAGAGTGGAGCTCCTGTGATCCCGCCCTCTGTCCGGATGAAAAATTGGCCTTTTGTTTGAAAATTGCAGGCAGTTTACAAGCAGCAACGCTACAGAACAGAGCCAGAGCTGGCTAATTTTCCCCTGAACAGGTAACACCAAATCATTTCCAAAAAACACATACAGACGCCTATGTACAGATTAAAAGGAGTAAACGCAATAGGTTGCAGGTTGCGTTTTTTATATAAAGAAAGTGAGGCATAGCAACGTTTGAACGGTGCTAGGAGTGTGTTTTGTGTATTTTATATGAAGAGGTGGATAACAACATGATTGAAAGGTGTAAATACCATTGTTTGTTTATTTTAAAGAAATACATTCTCTAACTGGTTTAATACAAATAACTAAAAACAGAAATCATTGCCTACATATATCATTTCAACATATAGACAGCTCCCCTTTTAGCCTGTTCATATGAATTTTTCTACAGCTACTACATCAGTTACTGTTTAGGAAAAATGAGTTCAGAATATAGGACTAGTGAATTTCTTTTTTAGGGCATCTGGTCACCCTACTCTGGGCAATGAAGCCACATCATTTTCACCTTTTTCTCTCACCAGAAACTGGCTGTTTTTATTGAAAAAATTGAATATCCATGGCTGACTGGTTGACCACAAACACACACACACACACACAATACACATTGGGAGTGCATCAACCAGCAAAGTTGATGAGGTGAGGGGGGATTGCTATATTTTCCTTGTTACAAATATTTTCTTTAAACCATACTATGGATATTTGTTTCATTTAATTAATTTATTTATATATTTTAAACATTTTTAAAACATTTCACTCTTTTATGTGTTGGGTTAAAAGCTAAAATTATTTTTAAACATCCTGCAGCCCCACCATCAGCATCCAACTAGGTGGGAGATATGGCCCTAAATTTATATCACGATATTTCAGTCCATTTTTGGGGTCAAGATTTTCTTGGTGATGACAATAAGTGAAAAATATTTTATGAATTTTAAGAACATAATATTGCAGCAAAATAGCAAACAAAATAGAAAACATAATATGCTAACTTCACGGTAAATAAACAAATACAAAATAATTGAAGTTATGTAATACCATAATTTTGGGAGTAGGACCATGCCCGAACTCCTCCTCTCAACTCTAAATATACCCAGCAAATTCACGGCAGGGTGGCACAGTGGCGCACAGTGTCGCAGTCACACAGCTCCAGGGAACTGGAGGTTGTGGGTTCGATTCCCACTCCGGGTGACTGTCTGCGAGGAGTTGGTGTGTTGTCCCCGTGTTCGCGTGGGTTTCCTCCCACAGTCCAAAAACACACGTTGGTAGGTGGATTGGCGACTCAAAAGTGTGTGTGTGTTGTCCCACCTGCGCCCAATGATTCCAGGTAGGCCCTGGACCCACAGCGACCCTAAACTGGATAAGTGGTTACAGATAATGAATGAATGAAATTCACGGCGTTTCCACGTCGGACAAACTTCATTTAGTTCAGGAGACGGATCTCAACTCGACTGCTTCACTACGTCAGCTCGCTTCTCCGCACTGAGTCATTCCTGCTGATCCCCATATTCAGCTGTGTTCGGCCATTATCACACAAACCGAGTTTCTTGTTTTAAAACTTGCTCCCACCTCCACCCTTTTCTCATATTCATTTATCCAACGTGGGGGTCCGGCTTCATACGTATTCATAAGCCACCCTGAACTCCTCCCCAAAGACTTCTGAGTTCACTTCCCAGTTTCAGCCTCTACGGGCGTGGTCCGTACTAGCAAAATGCTATGCTACTGTCGTGTTTGAAAATTTGTGGGAGAATCCTAAAAAAAGAGGGAGTGGGAGAAAACAGTAAGGAAGGAGAGTAGATTGAGGAGAAAAAGGGACAGGAGGAATGAGGCGAGAGAAGAGTGGGCAGTGAGAGGTAGAGTGTGTGAGAGAAGGATTGAGGATTGAGATTAAGAGAATCGGGTAAGGAATTAGATTGAGAAAAATGAAAGCGAGGACGGAGAGGCAGAAATGTGGAATCGTTTTCAAGTACTATAATATTAATATAGTGCTTTTTAAGCATCACAACAAAGAGTGAATTTTGAGTACTCTAAGAAAATTATGGGTAATAACATTCTTGTGACTGACATACTCTTTATAGTTATCATATAAACAAGTGATACCTTAAAGGCTAAGCACCAGCTATATGAAAGTTTCAAACAAATAAATACAGTGGAATTTGAGTTCCTAACTTGTGTATATTGATAATCAGCAAACATGTTATTTCTTACTAATTCAAAGAATAAGGTTTAAAAGATCGTTGGTCCCCCACCAACGGTGTTCGGAAACTCTAATAAGGCGTCTTGCATGTGACGTAGATGGTGGACAACAACTCTAGAAGTTGCACTTAAATTAATGCAAAATGACGAAAAGGTGTGTTGTTTTTGGCTGCAATAATTCAATGTACAGTGGGACATCTGTGCACAAATGGCCCAAAGATCCCAAAATATCCAGAAAATGGACTAAATTTGTCAACTTTAAATGGGCACTTTGGAAAGGACCATCCGCTCACTCCGTTATCTGTAGTGCTCATTTCACTGGCGCTTTCCCAAAAATATGGGCATGTAAGGAAACCAACGAAAGGTGTTCAAGAGCCTCTGTATACATGGAGGTAAACAGGGTAATTACACTTACTTCGCCTGATTTAGTTGGTGTTAGTTAACGTTAGCTTGACTTGCTAAACTTGGTGGCTCAGATTATACTAGGCTACGTAGGCATTACGGAGGTTTATAGTGTCGGATGAATTTGAGTTCGACTTCGATCACATTCACAAGAATAACGGTACCTCTAAATTTGAGTTTAGCTTATTGCTAGGCTATTGTCATGAATAATGTGTGTTATTTACCAGTATTCCTCCTATTTCCGAACATCCCCTAATTCCGGCCACTGCCGTATATGGTGCGATTCCGCTCTCTCTCTTCGCCAAACGCATTGGCTAAAACAATAAAACATAAGATCAAGCCCCAGTAAGGCATTTAAATATCAGTCTTGCAAGACATCACATATCTAAACAATATTTAAGTATCTCTAACAGTGTTGTAATTCTTTGTGTGCAAAACTGCATGTAAAACACAACACATTTGCATTTCGCGACAGATATTTCCCTCAGTGTAAAAGTTAGCTTACCGGTTAGCTTCCTTTTCTCTGAGGGGAAAATCTACCGCCACTGTAATCCTTACATGTAGAATACGGATACCAATACAGGACAAACGTAATCTCATTGTGAAACTCTCAAAACCACTGAATGTGGTAGCAACGGTCTCGTTTGACTGTCACAAGCAGAGGAGGTGGCCGAAGTTAAGGGATGCCAATAATCTTAGCAGTATTGGCACCTACTTAAACAAAAACGTCTTTATATAAAAACATATATACTGTCAAAGTCAAACAGGTCTTGGACATTAATCTACTAATATTATAATATATAATTATAATACTAATAGTCTAATCATATTTGACTCCTGAAAAATGTTGATTTGTGTGAGTAAAGTACTTCTATATATGTACAGTTAGCTAAGATTTCCAGTATTGTAATTAAAGTGGCCGGAAGTTGGGGTAATTACGCTAGCTAGCTAGATACTGTCATAACAGTCAGTCATAACAGTGTTTTACCGCGGTGTTGTTCGGCTGTTGTCCACCAGTGACGTCATGATTGCGTTCAAGAATTTCCGTAGCGAGCTCAGGTTTTTCCGTCAATTTAATAAAACTGTCAGTTTTAAAGCAAATTAAGCATGCTATTTTCATTTTAATTCATACTTATAGTGATATATGCCAGTAACTAAAATAATGTAAAATATTCATGGAGGTCCATTAAGTGGTGCTTAGCCTTTAAAATAGTTCCCTACAGATATCATTGGCTGTTGTGTTAATAAGGGTAATATTGTGAATGATAATAGACTGTTAATGTTTGATGCAAAATTTGCATAGATATGGACAAAAATAATTTGTCTTGTTATTTTATTATAAATCTTCCTGGAGAGGTGTTCCGGGCATGTCCAACGGGGAGGAGGCCCCGGGGCAGACCAAGAACACGCTGGAGAGACTATATGTCTCGACTGGCCTGGGAACGCCTCGGTATACCCCCGGAGGAGCTGGCGTCGGTGGCTGGGGAGAGGGAGGTCTGGGTTTCTTTGCTCCGACTGCTTCCCCCGCGACCCGGACCCGGATAAGCGGTGGATAATGGATGGATGGATGGATTTTATTATAAATACACATATTTAGATTTATTATTATTATTATTATTATTATTATTATTATTATTATTCATTATTATCCAATTCAGGGTCGCGGTGGGTCCAGAGCCTACCTGGAATCATTGGGCGCAAGGCGGGAACACACCCTGGAGGGGGCACCAGTCCTTCACAGGGCAACACACACACACACACACACACATTCACTCACACCTACAGACACTTTTGAGTCGCCAATCCACCTACCAACGTGTGTTTTTGGACTGTGGGAGGAAACCGGAGCACCAGGAGGAAACCCACGGGGTTTTTCAGGTCCCTGAAGCTGTGTGACTGCGACACGACCTGCTGCACCTGCGTGCCTCCTTATTATTATTATTATTATTATTATTATTTATTTATTTTAGCAGATTTTTAACGTCTGGGCTGTAGACAAGACCAAAGTGCCACAACATTGGTGTTTAAAACATTTAGAAATGGAAATCATATTAATTTTAGTTCATTTTCTGGTGATTCAATATATTTTATATTAATTACTTTATTTTGTAATAAAGTGTTCCTTACATTAATGTATAACCTGGGGGCATAAATGTTCGCCTGACTGTAGAATAACCCTCATGTCACTAGGCTGACTACAATAGTTTCTATCAACACTTAAATTGTAAAAACTGAAAGTCGTTCAGAAGGACAGGCTAATGAGCCGGTTCTTTGAATAACTATTCACCAACATAACCAATTCGTTAAATGTTACTTTCCTTAATTTAAGAATTTAATTCCAAAATGTTGTATCCATATGTAACAATTTAGTATAGGGGCTCTTTAATAGCTATGGTATCATATAAAGCAGTTTTTATTTCTGTAATAAAGAGTATTAAAGTATTAATATTTCTTGCAGGTATAAAGCCCGCTCCAAAATTATATTCCAATATATTCTTAAATTTCAATACTATAGAGACTTTCAAGAACTTCAGGAAATGTCATGAATTTCAAAGGAACCTAGTTTTGTGACGAAGAGAACCGACTCGCTTTGTTCACTTAAAAAATTGATTTGGTTCTTAAGGAACCGATCTCCTGAGAACGACTCTGCACCGATGAAAGCTACCCAAAATGGCCGCTAGTCATTATTACGGGTTCCCGCACGGAGTCGCCGGCTCTCAATACAGGTAAACAACGGCGACACACGGAGCTTCTCAGGGGGGTTATTGCCTGACCTCCCGCCTAGTTATCCCTGCATTTAATTCTCCGGGAAATACCGCCCTGAGCGTTAGGAAAACTGGATACCAATTCTAAGCTAATGCTAATAGTGTACAACCACTCAGATATTCAACGAGGTTACCGGGTGATAGCTATAAGCCTGAAGTTAGATTCTTAGAGAAATGTTCCATTCCACCTTAAATAAGGCAGCAGTTATATTCATGCCCCTGAGGTTTGCTTTTCGTCAGCTTCATGTTTCAGTTTTCCGTACTATCAAAAATGATGCAGCAGTTTGTACATTATTTTTATAATGTAGCGCTACCAATGTAAAGGCTACAGCGTTTAAAGTGGAACAGGTCTGCTGAAAATGTCTTTTTTGGACTGCGTTTTCTTACCATTACAATTAATCAAACTCGTTTGTTTGAATATAACTGTTAAGCTCTGAGCTGCACGAGCTTGTTTAAAAGTGCTGTGCTTGTGATAATCTAATATTTCAATATTTTCTTTTTATTTGGGTAATACAGTTGTATGCACAAGATACAACCTGTGGGGGCTGTTTAATACACAGCCTAACCAAACAAATGTCTCACTAATATTCAACATTCATTTTATATTAATTTGCACCTCTTACTATAGGCCCACTTAATATTACAGTTGTAGTCCATCTGTGTCTCTGCATAGCTTGTTGGGAACTTTTCATCCTGTTCTTCAATACTCAGGACTCTTAAAGAACAGGTGTAAGTTGGTTGGTGGGTCATTTTTAGCACTGCATTGACGTTGTGGTGGTGTCCCTTTGTAAGATTGGATTAAACAAATCAGTGCTGTTAAACTCGTCAGTGTCACTGTTGGGCAAAGAATAGCCCACCAACCAGAAGTGTCTAACCAACAGCATCCTGAGACCATTGATGAAAAACTATAGGATGACTAACACAAGCTCAGCAGCAGCAGCAGATAAGTTGTTGTCAAATCTTCAAGCTAAGCTAGCTAACAAGATAGGTGTGCCTATACAGTGTCCAGTAAGAGGACTCAATATTTAAAAACTCTAGGATTTCTGTTGTGATAGATCCATTCATACCAGGCTAACACACCATCATGTCACTCTCACTGCAGTGCTGAGAATCAGTCACCACCCAAATAAACAGTTGTTATGCATATGGATGCTATTGACACATGGACAAAAACATACATACATATATATATATGTAATTTTTTTTTGACAGAATATTTAAATGCTTCATTATATGTAAGTCAAATATTTAAGATGTAATGAGCCTATGGGCAAACTTACAATTTGCATATTAGTGTTTTCCAATGATAAACAATTCTTTCATTCATTTATTTATTTTTAGTTTACCACATTATGTGAACACAGCATTTTTCCTTCAAATCTCAGGTGAATGGTCAAGTAGAAATGTTCCAAAATTACTTGACCGAAAATGTTTTTACATTGGTTTTCATTGAAAAAATAAGTTTTTCCTTCTCCTGTAAAGTTGGAGAAAAATTTGGAGATGCATGTTTTTATCGGAAAGTGATTATATGCTTTTTCACTTAAAATTGTGAGTCAACTCGATTTATTTCCACATCTTTCAGCTCGCAGCCACCTCCTGCCTATCCTCATCAAAGCACTGCCAGCTACAGTGTCCAGCCGACCCCTGGAGCAACCCATGCAGTCACAGGATCATACGCTCCTGCCACTGCACAGCCCACACGACCTGTGGCGTCTCCATCATACCAAGCCTATCAGACACAGACAGGTCAGGATTATGGTTACCATCAGCAGGAAACAACTCAGCCTATTACTATGCCTCAGAGCTACCAGGTTTTCACAGAAATGGTAAATATGTTACATTTCATCACCATGTTTTGGGGCACCAATGCACATTTACCTATTTTGAAATGTACAGTTTCTTTTATAATTGCAAGTAATAGATATCAGTTGTAAGAAAGGTACAACAATATATACATTTCATGATACCATATGTTTTTGTTACACTAAGATACGGTAAAGTTTTGAGAGTTAATAAAGAAAAAAATATCAATTTACTTATGTTTCTTAGTAAAAATCCTATTTAGATTTGCATCCTAAGTGCCATAATTATCACAAAGAAATTTTAAATACAAACAGAATGTCACAGGTTTTTTTTTTTTTTTTTTTTTTTTTGTAGCATGAATTGGAATGGTGACAACTGCTCTAAGTAAATATAACTGCATTCAGTACACAGGGTATTTTGTCTCACAGTGCATGGCACTCTTTGTTGTGTGGGTTGAAATCTCTTCTTCATTCTGTTAATTTTTTTTTCCAATTTATATATTTATATTAGGAAAATTTAAAAACTATACTGAATGCACTAAATTTTTATATATTGGCATTGGACCTAATCAGGGTAGAACAGTTACAGAATGAATTAATAATTTGGCATGTGTGCAGGATCATGTACAGAAGAAGGTTATTGTTTTTTTTTTTGCTAAACCGTATTAGTTTTCAAGTGGTAGGTTTTTTGATTTCTGAAATTCCTGTTTTCTGTTAACTGTAATTATAGGACAGCTACAACTATGGACGACCAGTATCAGGGAGTGGTGGTTACGAGAATAAGCAATATTACCAGACAAATGCTGCAGCGGCTCAACGTACCTCAACAGAACCCTACTTTCAGCAAGGTTATATTGTGGTTTTACCACACTGTCAGTGACTATATTACACTTGTGTTTATTGGAGCCTGATTTGTAAAGGATAGTGTTTGACCGGACTTAAAACTGCAACAACAAACTAAAATATGAACAAGATAACTTACCTTACATGAACATGAAGTAATATGAGTAAACACAACTGTAAAATTTTTTGCAGTCATGTTTGGTGTAGAAAGTGTGTGGTAAAGCTGAAGACCAAAAGGCCCCATGTATTAAATATTGTCTCCAGCAACACTCCTTAACTATGCCAAAATAATTTTAAAATGCATCTTCCAATGTCTTCCTACTTTTGTAAAAGTATGATAGAATTAAAATTTTTACAATCTTCATTAGATTATTGAAGTCACTGATTGACTGTTTATTCAAATTTTAAAAACTAAGTAGATAAGGTTGTTCATCAAGCTGAGTAGACTCTCAGGGTCATAATTGAGCCCTTGCAAAGGAGAAACATATAATGATATTAAAAACTTTTTTAAAAACAAATTGCTAAGCCTGATTTTGCTTGGTGCCCTCTATTTAAAGTAAAACAGTAAAAAAAAGTATTTAATCTGTTCAAATTATAAATTAAAATGTCCATTGCTAAGTTTGGACAAGCAAGTGCTTAGAAAAAATGTAAATGGCTTATATTTGTTTCATTTGGAAGGGTTCAGCTGACAAGAAATATATCAGTCAAGACTATTCTATAAGTGGCAAAATGATTTATTGTAACTTTGCTCATTTGGTATACACCTATCAACCATAACATTATGACCACTTTCTTGTTTCTACACTCATGGTCTCTTCTCTCAGCTCCAGTGACTAGACAGGAGCAATTTGTAAATCAACTGTTACAGACAAGTCCGTTGCTTGCTCTGCATATTTTTTTTGCTCCCATTCACCCTATTCAGTGGTCAGGACCCCCACAGCACCACCACAGGTACCAGTGCAACACATACTAACACAACACCACCACCACGTCTTTGTCACTGCAGCGCTAACAATGATCCACCACCCAAATCATACCTGCTCTGTGGTGGTCCTTAAAATTTGAAGAACAGGGTGAAAGGAAACAAAGTATGCAGTGCAACAGATGGACTACATTATGTTATTTTGCAACTACAAAGTGCTCTGGTCTGGTCAGTGGAGCTGAGAGAACAGACTTTGTGCGTAGAAACAAGGAGGTGATCATAATGTTATGGGTGATCTGTGTAGTATTTATCAGATTTTAAAGTTATTTATATCAATATTGAATATTTAAACTTTACACATGGCTTGAAAAAAAAAACAAAAAAACAATATATATATATAATATATTTTATATTATATGTTTTTCAGGTTTAAAAAGTGGCTATAGACATGCAAGTACAGCCTACAGCCAACCGGCTCCTCAAAGACAGGTCACAGCCCTTAAACCACTTCCTCCTGTCAGCTCTGTGTCCACCAGTTACAACATCTATTCAGCCACAACTAGTGTGCAGCAGCAAGCAACCCCCATATCCACTTACACCCCCAGCTCATCCTCCTACAACTCAACGGCTGCTACTTCTTACTCTGGTGAGTGTGGGCTTTATTCTGGAAATTGCACTCAATCTCCATGTCTCTGCTATGCCTTTAACTTAGTATTCTCATTTACATGTACATTCCAAATTATCTATTGCAGTTGTTCTCAAATTTTTAGATCAAGTACCACCCATTATCAAACCAAAACCTCCAAGTACCAGCCTAACCACAGAAGCATGTAACCTGCTTCTTCATTTGTTCCAGGGGCATAAGGCAAAATCTTGCTTGAATTTCTACATAATTTTAATTTTAATTTAAATTCTCTTTATTTAATTATTTATTGATTTATTTTTAAGTTAAACTTGAAATTTGCTTGCTTTGCACAAAATTATTGTAAAATAATCATAAAAAATAGAGAGGACACAAATAATGGGGCCTAAACAATGTTTTAAGCACAATTACACATTTATGAGGACATAAAAATTTAAGTGAAATAAGCATTATGGAATTAATAAAAATAAGTACATTTGAAATCAGTTATGTGCTTTAATGGGCTATAGGTGAAAACAGTACTGGACTTGGAGCAGCCCACAGTGGCTCTCAGCGCTTGTATCAGCAGGTGAAGGATGCATGTCGCTGTGTTTTGGGACTGATGGGGGGGCGGCGATTTCTTTCAGGTTCCCTACATGTATGGTTGTGTATTTTATTATTATTATTATTATTTTTTTATTTTTTTATTTATTTTTTTAAGGTTCTTGCATGAATGATTTTCTAAGGTTACATACACTCCTTTAACATGCAACCGTTTTTTTTCTCAGTCAGATAAGGTGTTTGTTACCTGGAGAGATAAAGGTTTACAGTGCATTAAAGATTTTTATGTAGTTTTGTTTCTTTTGCCCAACTTAAATCAAGTTTCCGTTTTCCTTCTTCCCACTTTTTTGATATTTCAGTATCATTTTTTTAACTGAATCAAAAGAAAATATTTTATTTGACTTGCTCATGCCCCCCCGACACTAGACATTTGGTGTCTAGCTTTGTTTCTGTATTATCACCATAATAAAATACCACTTCCCTGAAGAAAAGTTGGGCTAAGGAGTTGGGGGCTGCAGTTACTGATGATATGTGGGAGGAGAGCTTGTTCAGTTTTCAAGTATTGCATAGGTTTTATTTGATGTTATTTATAATACAAATGGATCAGATATATTGCAAGGAATCTATAAAAGCACTGAAACGCTTTTGTAACGTGTGGGGGTGTGTTTTGAACTATTTGGAGAGGGCCCAACCAACACCAGCTCTGCCTTGAATTATACACTATATAGATGTATTGCTTGTTAACCTATTTATAACTCCTGGAATGGGAGATGGTGCAAAGCTCTTCAGAAGGCCCAGTAAGAGGTGCAGCACAGGACTCCCTGCAAAGTGAGGCAGCAGTAGGGCCAGTAGTCTCCACCGAGGTGATGATGGCGGAACTGGCACGAATGATAAAAGGGCTGGTTTAGGCCCAAGTGGCACGTGATGAACGGCTGTCACAAGTGGAGGCAAGGCACGAGCAGCAGGGGAGGAGTGTTCAGCACCAGTTCCAACAGCTCCAGGGCCACATGGAAAGTAGCATCCTAGCCAGCAGTGAAGGAGGGAGTGAAGCAGCTAAAAGTACAGTAGTCTCACCTCAGTGAATGCTGCCAGTGGTTGAATTCAGAGAACCAAAGCTGCACCCACTGATTGAAGGTGGTGATATAGAGAATTTTTTTTAACAACGTTTGAAAGAATTGCAACTGCCTGTCACTGGTCAAGAGAGAACTGGGCCATTTGACTGGTTCCTCTGCTCACAGGCAGGGCCCATAGTACGTATGTGGCGATGGACATTAGTCACACAAATGACTATTAAAAAAGTAAAGGAGGTGATTTTAAAGAAATATGAGATCAGTGCAGAGATTAACGGGCAAAGGTTCCGGGCGACTGACGTTTGGCCTGATGAGATACCATGGCAGCTGTATATAAGACTCAAAGAGCTGTTTGCAAAATGGATCAAGCCAGAGGAACACACAGTTCAACAAATATCAGAACTCCTCATCCTGGAGCAATTCATGAGGATGTTGAGCCCAGACATGGCACTGTGGATCGAAGAGCATGACCCGGAAACAGCAGAGGAGACAGCCAGACTGACAGAGGTTTACATCTCAGCATGGAAAAACACTAGGGGCAAAAGCTTCAGCCAGTGGACTTCAGTGGACTGCCAGTAAAACAAACCTGAGAAATCATCTGCAGATCCACCACCGCAGTTCACTGAACTTGGAAAGGGAACGGCGTCAACATACTCTTCCTGGCAGCTGGTATTCCGTTCACACAACAGGTAAAAGTATACTGAATCTGATTTCGTGACCAAATCAGATTTTTTTTAAACTGATCCGCACGCACAAAAAACGATGCTTCAGGTGCTGACCAGAAGGAAATGTCTATCTGTTTAATACAAAGCACTTTCGTTTTTTAAGTGAAGGAATGGGACCTGACTGGTGTTTTACTGCTGCGCTGTCACAAAACCTCCCCTTTCTTTATTCCAAATGAGTTCTGTGTTAAAAACAGTATTGATAAAAGACTCTATAGAATATTAAAAGGTGAACTGATTTTTCTTTCACTCTAAGCGCAAATTTTCCGGGTCTCTCACAAACACGAGTCTCAAAAGAGAAGACGAGCACAGACATAATGATCCATAATGAGCCATATTTATACAGCTTCCTACCGACATGAACAATATCAAACTGATATAGAACTACTAAAAAAGAAGGTTTCTCTTATTTGATCTATTTAAAAAAAAAAACACCTTTATACAAATTTCCGCTTTTTTTTTTTTTTTTTGAGAGATTGGAACCTGGTTTCAAGAGTTTTACAGGTTTTTTGTTTCCTAGTATTTTTTACAAAGCAGAAATCTTTTGACCTGGCCATTTTCACCTCCTAAACACCTCAAATTAAAATGGAAAAAAAAATGTTTTGGATCATAGTCCGGAGATTATTCTCAGCAGCTGGAGTAATGTAAAAATTACATGAATTCCGACCTGGTCTTTCAGACAGTTGAATTTCCACAGATGGAGATGGGTCATATGAAAGTAGCTAAAATCTGATATGAAATGTCACATGCAATGGATTTGTGCTGTTCAAATGGCCACATGAACGACACATCCGTCTCACGTATGACTGGGCCTCTTTACCTGCTGTGTGAACGTAGACTTAGCATTCCTTGCCAAGAATATGCCAAGCCAGTAAATAACAGATGTTTAAGCTGTAGTACATTTGATTTGATTTTTTGCTTATTTTGAGAATTTGTAAATATTCTTTTCAAACATACAATTTTAATTTAAAGGCAGGACAATTGGCAAAATAATTTTATATATCTTTATAAATAAACTGTTCAATAAACCAACATTCTGTACCATAATAGTGTGTGTATGACAATTAAATCGTTAATCGCAATAACTTGTATGACAAATAATCGTCAGTTAAAATTTCATGATCTTGACAGCCCTACGCCAGGAAGAGATCCTTGGTTCCTGGCCAGCAGGTGGTGTTACTTCTGCCAACCAATTAAAACAAGCTCTTGGCCAAATGGCATGAGCCATATAAGGTACTTCGGAAGGTGGGAAATTGACTTATGAGATCTGTATGCCAGAGAGGGCTACGCAAATGCAGATCTTTCATGTGAATCTTCTCAAAGAGTTCCATCCTAGATCTGAGCCTGTGGAGACTCAACTGTATGTGCAAGCAGTGCAGGAAGAAGAGGAACCATCAGAGCAGTACTTCCCTATTAGTAACAGCTCACAAGCAGTGGAGGTGCTTCATCTACAGCCATTCCAGCAGGAACTGCTGAAGGAGCTCCTTGACCGAGATTTGTTTAAGGAAAGGCCGGGATATACCACCATGGTCCATCATGACATTAGTCTCATCAACAATGCCCCGGCACGGAAAAAGAGCTATCGCATTCTTGATTGGTTGCCCCCTGCTCTGAAACAGGAACTGGACATTATGCTCGCCTTGAGAGTTATTGGACCTTCCATGAGGGTGTAGACCAGTTGTGCTGCTGCCAAAAAAAAGATGGATGGTACTGTTAGGTTTTGATTTTAGACCCCTCAATGCACTCTCCAAGTTTGACCCTTATACAATGCCACAGATCTTTGTAAGGGTTAATGGCAGATTCCTCTAACGGAAAAAGCAAAAGAATTCACAGCATTTATGACCCCTTATGGGCTTTACCATTTCAAGCTCATGCCTTTTGGCCTGCAGGGGGCACCACCAACTTTCCAGAGATTTATGGACAGGTTGTTGGAGGGCACTGGTTCTTTTGCTGCAGCAGATCTGGATGACATATTCATCTTTAGTGAAACCTGGGATGACCACTGTGAGCACCTTCAATAGGTCTTGGGATTAATTAAACATGCAGGATTGACAATTAATCCCAAGAAATGTGCCCTGGCAAAGAAAGAGATTAGTTACCTGGGCTTTGTTATTGGCAAAATGGTGAAGGCGATCCACGGCTGCAGTCCTCCAACAACTAAGAAAAAGTGGAGGTCCTTTAGGGGTTGGTGGGATGGTATTGCAGATTTATACCTAATATTTCTGCAAGAGCCTTTGTCCTTACAGATCTAACCAAGTGAACAGTTCCCAACGAGGTGGTCTGGACAGAGTAGTATGAGGAGGTGTTCCAGAGCTTGAAGGGTGCATTGTGTGGAGATCCTGTTCTGCTGAGCCCAGACTTTGACCAGCCGTTTGTCCTGTAGACGGATGCTTGTGGTGTTGGCCTGGGAGATGTGTTGTTGCAGGAGGTGGACAGCGCAGGCCTGTTGCTTTCCTGAATCGCAAGATGTTTCCAAGGGAACAAAGGTACTCCACTAAAGAAAAGGAGTGCCTGGCCATCAAGTGGACGCTGGACTCCCTGAGATATTACCACTTGGGGAGGTCTTTTGTGTTGGAGACTTATCACCAGGCTTTGCCGTGTCTGGAAAAGATGCGATATTCCAATGCTCGTATCACACTGTGGTACCTTTTGATGCAGCCTTACAAGTTTACCGTTCGCTATCAGAGGATGTGGAATATTAGCTAGGCTTCTGTTGATTGGAGTATGGAGCTTTAGAGTATATACTGGACTGCATTTGCCATCTCCAGAAAAAGGAGGAAATGTAATGGAGCTCTTGTCCATTCCATGCTGAGAATATTTTAAAAGGGTTAACCAGGAACAAAAGCACAGACAATTTACGGACACTTGTTATTCAACTCCCTGTGACTGAGGCGGCACCAGTCAAACACCCATTTTCTGTACTCTGAAAATCAAACACAAGCGATCATGCTTATCTCGCACTATTCAGGGCGGCCAACCGATGGTGTCTGATTTCTATGTTGTATAGTCATTTATGTAGGCATATTTAACTGAAATAACAGTTTGAAATGAGTTTGACTTACCTGTTTCTTCCAGGGTGCTGTTAGCCTGCTGTGAGTCAAAGGACCAGGGACATGTAGAGGGGGGGCGAGTTCTTTCAGGTTCCCTACATGTACCTTTTTTTTTTTTTTTTTTAGGTTCTCGTTGCATGAATGTTTTAATAATGGTTTATATGTTTAGTTATAACAGGATTAAACAGAAAAAATGGTTTTATTTTAATTAGAATGCAAGGTTATAGTTAGACCTTACCATTTTCAAATTCACCTGTATTTGGGCCAGGCCAATAGCCTAAAGGTATTTAAAGCCAATTTCAGGCTGGCTGACTAGGGGTGCTGTAGTTGATAGAGCATTATATTAAGTTTCTATTATCTTTACTTGGTAAAGTTTGATTTGATTGTGGGTTTTGTCTATTTTGTTTATTTATATATCTATTTTTGCTATGGCACACTCTAGTTTGCACTTATCAATGAAAATAAACCTTTATTGCAATAATCCTCTGGTTGTGAATCAGTTTTCGACTACCACTCAGCTATCCTGCAACATACACCAGCTTTAGATTTTCAGTTATGAAGAAATTCATTAAGTACTACATTTTTTGAGGTCATTTGGTGTACCACCTCTTGCTGCTTCATGTACCACTAGTGGTACGCGTACCACAGTTTGACAACCATTGATCTAATGTATTCAGATGTAATTTTATCAGATTAATGTCAAATTCAGGAGTTTATTAGATTATCATCAAAATGATGTACTATGATATTACAGATGCACATCAGGATAGAAAAGAGTGAAAGGAGTGGGAATGGCTTGATACACAATTTCATATCTGATACTGATATCCATACTGCAAACTTGAGTATCTGTCCATACCAATACCAATCCAAAACCATTTCCCCTCTCTTAAACAACTAAGCAGTTTTTTAAGAGTGAATTTGTCTAAATGCACTTAGCTTTCACATTTGATCAGGTTAGCTCCCTTCAACTATTCAAAATTTAATGAGCATCTTTGTGCTAAAGTTTAACTTTTAAGAGTTACACCTCAAATGGTGCTTCAAAATGGTGCAGTAACTTCTGACTCTCCCGATTATAACTTAGGGAGCTGAGTGGAGGGCTCCTATTCCATAGGTGTGAAAACCCATCAGTCACCAGGAATAGTCATTCATATCCCAAAATAACCACTGGTCTAACAAAAGATATCTTGTCCAATGTATTGACAAAGACTTTACAGGAAAGCACTGCTAAGCACTCAGGATTTTTGTCCACCAGTTATGGTTGATTTAAGTTGAAATTAAAATTGTGTTTGGCACACAAAGCATGCACACAATCAGATATTTATAAAACTCTTGTGTTTAGTGGTGCAAAGGAGCTGCTGTGATAGTAAATTAATTTTCTGTGACAAAACACAAATATTTACATTAATATTTTAAAGAGGTTCATGCTTCAGATGTAAACATCAAGGGCAAAGGTGTGTTTGGTTTGGGTTTTCCTGAGAATTGTTGTTTTAGTTGAAAATCTGCATGATGCATGTTGTATGAGTTCATGTGTTGTACTGTATGATAAGATTATTTGATGCTGGCAACTAGCGAGTACATTATGGGGTGCTTCTGCACTAACATTTATGTAATGGTAACTGATGGGATCATTTTACAATTAATTTTATGTTCTCACTTTTGAGAAATATGAGCCTGTTATTGATAATGTTGTATTATTCATAATTATTCATAATGTCCATACTGTAGCGAAATAATTATGCCCTACATTGCAGCGCCATAAAATTAATATGTAGTGGAAATAGTTATGCACAGGTTGCGGTGGCATAAGCACTACATAGCTGAGTCAATTATAATTAATTAATTCTTTTATTAATAATTAATTGTTTAATTCATTTTGGTAAACTCCATGTTTGGGAGCCATTAAATGTAGTCTCTTTACCTGTCCAATTTTAGCTTAGACAAGTAGGCCATCTTCACATATTATACAGCAGAATTATCTAGAATTAATTATTATTAATGAATTATGCTCATTGACCCACCGTAGGTTCTTGAATCTGATATTGAATCTGAACTAGAAGTAATTATTCTATACAAGAAAAGTACAAACACACACACAACCACGGATTGGTTTCATCATACATACGTTTTAAGTGTAATATCAAATAATGAATATTGATTATACATTCATATAATGAAATGGATTACAGAGGGACCAGATACATGAAGGAACAGGGAGATTAATATGAGGGAATTACTCTATGATCATTACCCTAAATTCTAGAAAGACGTATACATGGAGATGAACAGGGAGCATGTCGCTGATGTGCGGTGCTTTCCGGCACGACTTCCTGGAGTATTGCAGATGCGGGCCTTGTAGGTTGCAGCTGCGGGCGTTCCTTTTCTCCTGAGATTTTCAGATACGGCGACCCTCTGTTGGAGCTGGTGGCGTTCTGAAATTCTCTGTGGGAATTCTCCGTCATTGCTGATCTGCCACCTTGTGAGAGACAGTCCAAACAGGTCTCTCCTGGGCCTCATCTCAGAAGGTCATTCTGAGCATGTATGGCCGTCTTTGTCGTTGCTGGTCCGGAAGCTTTGTCAGAGGTCTCCTTCATGCTCTGGGTGTGGGCGTTGAATTCTTGCTGGAGTAACTATAGCCCTGTTTACTATAGTTCTCTATTAGGGACAAAATTAATATAGAACTTCTGTCTATTAGGACCACGTTTGAGGGGCCCAAGACTGTTTAGGAAAGCCATGAGAGTATGAAGCCTGCAGAGTCATTTCAAAAATCGAGTCATTTTCCTCTTTAGCCTTGAAAAAAGCTAAAAGAGAAAACGCCCCAAGTGTCTGAAGCCTTGAAGTGAAGAGTCGAGCAGCGGAAGGGCAGAGGAGAGAGGGAGAAGAAGGGTGTGTCGTTTGGCGCCACGGGTTTTTAACCAGAGTTTAGAAGCCCCGCCTTTACTACGGATTGAAAAAGATTGGAGCCTCTCTTGCTCCTGATTGGCTGCTTCCTGTACCTTGGTAGTGACATCACATACAATTTATGACCCTTGACAAGACAAAGGCTTGAAGACCATCTCCAAGATTTTGATTCATACTTTTGCAATGTCATTAAGACAACCATGTTCTACATAATTATTAACCAACTACACACATAGTATGTGGCTACCTTGGTTCTACGTAAATGCATATGAAATAAAAAAGACTTTAAACACACGTAAATTAATTGCACCCAATTTGATTGTCCAAATGGAATTGATTTCAAACAGTTGTGCACATATGTAACTTGTAAATATATGTAAAATTGTTTTAAACCAATGGGAATTAAGGTTTAATTAAGGTTAAACTGATCCTCAGGAGTGTCTCTTTGCCTCCTGCGTTTGAGAAGAGTTCCATGATCCTCAGGAGTGTCTCTCGAAAAGATTCTTTTCTTGACCCTGTGGGTCTTGGGTCATAAAAGAGGTTCCTGGAGAGGGGTTTACAAGCCCGCTCTGGAGGTTTATCTCACCTTCCATCTGCTTGTGCAAGGAGGGGATGTCTCTGAGCTCAGAGAGGACTTTCAGCATAATAGATATTATTAGATTATATTGTTAGATAATAGGCATATTAAGTCCCAAAAAGTATAATATCTTTTATTAAAATTAATCATCTGTTCATCTCCACTACAATACAGTTTATCAGTGAAAACTAATGTCCAACAGAGCCCATATTCTTTCTAGATAGGTGGATAATATTGATATATTTTTTTTGTTATTTCAGATTTTTTAAGTTTGAACTGACTCCTACAGAGTCATGCATAAAAGTATATATATAGAATGAACAGGAAATTTGCTCCTTAAACATACTGTTACACCTTAAAAGATGTGTCGCTTCTGAACCTAAACCAGAGAAAACTGCAATCTTGCCAAATCATTGACCTTGCCTATAATGACTGGTTCAGTCTTTACTAAAATGTACTCACTGTTGAGTGGGCATGCTCTTTGCATTTTACTTAAACTCTCTTGTCTATCCTTGCAGGTCTCAACTACTCCAGTTATGAGTCGAGTGGCTTTTCATCAACCGCCTCATACTATCAACCTTCCCAGCAGCTAGGGCCCCAACAAACCCCTACCCAGGCCCCTTCCCACCAGCCCCAGGCTCCACAGCAGCAGACACCACCACCGGCTAAACAGCTTACCAGCGCATCCTGGAGCAGCACAGGGAACAGCGTCATCACCAGTTCAGCTGTCAATACATACAAGAAGCCCATGTTCCAGCAGAATAAAATCCAAAAGCCAAAAGGCCCTCCCAAGCAGCCTCAGCTGCACTACTGTGACATCTGCAAGATTAGCTGTGCTGGTCCACAGGTATCTGTGTGTCTCACACTCTGACACTCTGTTGAAGTATACTGAGTGGATGATTTTATAGTAGCTAATAATTTTTTTCAGTTCCGATCTGATTCTGATACAGATTTAAATATAAGAACTGGTTGGTGAGTGATTGCTAGATTATTCCCTGTGTTTGCTAAGGTGTTTAATTGGTTAATAGGCAGTTGCTGTGGTATCCCAAATGCTTGCTAAATTGTTGATACAATTTTGGTAGGTGGTGTCTAGGTGTTTGCTATGGTGTCTCTAAACTGTTGTTGTTGTTTTCCTAGTGGATGCTGATGGATTGAAAGATGGATAGAAAGTTGTAGCTAGAGGGTTATAGATATATAGTTGTAGAAAGATATACAAAAATACATGTATAGATAAAGTTAAGGTATAGATAGATGATAGATGCATAGTTGTAAAAGGATAGGTAGATAAAATTGTTGAGAGATAGATGAACAGATAGATAATAGGTAGGTTGATAGAAAATAGATAAACAGTTAAGAAATGTTTAGATAGATGAATACAGATATAGATTTATAGGCATACAGTGTTGTAGAGGGATAGGTAAATAGAAACGTGTGGAGGAATATCCTATGCCAATCCATTAGAGCCCACCCCACTCTCTTCATACTGGCAGCCACATAATTTCTACTGTTCCAATCCTACAGCTACACCCTAAGGTTGCTGTGGCCATTTATGAACTGATCAGCAACCAGCTGATCATTAATATCATTAACTTCTACGATTACTCATTGAGTTCATCACATGTGTACCCAAACCACCCACTGTATCACTAGCTCTTCACAGGGGTCATTGCGCACCGTGCCTCCTCTTCCTGATCACGAATAAATCTAGTCATCATTTGCCTTCTCTCTGGTGATGTGGTTTTACTAAACACTTTCCACGAATCACCTTACCCAAGGCCCGCTTTTCCGATTTGCACTTGGCCAATCACATCCATTAGCTCTAATGAGCTCCTGGCTACATTCACTGCCGCTCATGCCGCTCACTACCTTCCTGCTTCCTTCCTTCCTTTGTGACTGGAGCTGCTGCTTTAACCACTGCATCCTTGCATTCCCCTGATAAAATCATCTTGCGACTCACCTTTGCACATTTAAATTACTCAACTAAACTTGTGAGTGGCAGCTCCAGTATCCCTCTGCCATACCATGCCACACTACTTAAACACTGTGGCACCCCACTTCATTATAGCCTTGTTCATAAGCCTTGCCATCCTCTCTACTTCTGTGATCGAAACATCGTAAACTGTCAACAGCTATCTAATACGAGGCAGTATGCCAAACTGTAGACACCACAATTTCAACTTCCCTGGCAGACATAATTGATCAATGCTATATATAGCCTTATCAGTTCAGTCCTTTATTCCCACAGCTTGGTCAGTATCATTTAGCACTGCACTATACTATCTATCTAAACTCTTCACAGGTCTCTCCAATACTGTAGGAACCTTTTCTCCTTCCATCCAAAGATTTTCCTGTACAAGTTTTCCTTTGACAATCAACAGACTTCTAGACTTGCTCGGTTTAAATTCAGCCTAGCCAACCTTAGATGATCATTTAACTTCCCCAGCAACCGCTGTGTACAAGTCACAGTAGTTATCAGGGTCATCATGTTGTCCATGTAAGTCCTGATTGGTGGAAGCCGAGTACCATCATGCAAACTCTCCTCGCCTAAGACCCACTTAGAGGCTCTGATTACTGTCCTGATTACCTCCATCACCATCGTAAATGCTAACGGTGAAATTGTACATCCAGCCATTTATACCTATTTCTTACCTCTGCCATGATGTAAAAATATTCCCCTGTACTAAAGCAAAAGTGAATGTCCTCAAAATATGCTTCAACAAGCCTAGTACCCTTATCTGGCACGTGAAAAACTTCAAAGGTTTTCCACATAAGTTTATGTGACACTGAGCATTAGCTAAATCTAGGAAAATGACAATGTAGAATATCTACGCTCTTTCTTTGCTGTCTGAATCTGACGCGAGATCATGCTGCTATATTCCAAACATCCGGCAAAGCCAGAACCCCCTGCCTTTTGTTCTGACCTATCATTTAATTTGTTTGCTTTCAAATAAGCAGCAAGTCTCCACACTATCACACTAAAGAAAATCTTACCCTCCTCATTAAGAAGACTTATAGGCCAAAACAGTTCTATACCCACAGCATCTTTCTCCTTGGGGATAAGGTTACTGCCTGCTCTTCTCCACTCTTTTGGAATGATTCCTTTGTTTCAAACTATGATCATCAACCTCCACAAAATCCTCAAGACCTCAGGTGCACCCGATATGGCAAACTATTAGGCCCGGAAGTAGAATCTGCTTTTGCATGATGCACCACATCTTGAACCTCACACCATTTTGCTGGGCTAACCTCCATTTGCCGTTCAATTTCACCTAGTAGTGGAATATCTTGTGGCAACTCTAGCTCCTTTGCTTTATCCTTATCAGTGTACACGTCATTGAAATGCTCTTCAAATTCCCTCTTTCCAACTTTTAAACTCCCAGATTTCTCCTTACCAAATAAGGTCTTCACCAAATTAAAAGGATTCCTAAATAAACTTTTTGAGGAATAGACGGAGAGAAAGTTGTTGAGGTAGAGTTATAAATGAAGTTAGATAGACAAATTCAATTATAGATAGATGTAGAGAGAGATAAAAACTGAAGAATAGACAGAGAGAATTTGTTGAGGTATATATATTTATGAATAGAGTTATAAAAAAGATCAGTAGTCATAGAAAGATACAGAGGGATAGGTTGATAGAAAGTTGCTGAGGATTAGATTGAGAAAGTGAAGTTATCGAGGTAGTGGGATACAGTGTTATAAATGAATGGGTAGATAAAGTTGTTGAGGGATAGAATGAGAGATAGAAAGTTGTTGAGGTGTAGAGGGATACAGAGTTTAATAGGGATAGATAGATTTATACACAAGATACATAGTTTTAGAAATGTTTAGATAAGTTGATAAAGTTGTAAATAAATAGACTGATAGATGAATACAGTCATAGCATAGAGAGGGATGCAGAGAATACAGTTATAGATAGAGTTGTATAGGGATAGGAAAATGGTCATTTGTTGAGAGAGAGAATGAAATAAATTGTGGCAGTATACAGAGTTGTAGAAGGATAGGTATACTGAGTTTAATAGAGTGGGTCAAAATGATTGATTCTGGAATAAAGAGTAAAGGGAATTAAAGAGAGGGCTCTGCAAGCACTATAATTATACATGTAATTGTTTCATGTACTGTATTTTTCATATATATTTTACATACATAAAAAATGTAATGAAATTGATGTTGAGATTAGCTTACAGATTCACATGCAGACAATGGCAAATTTTGGGCTTGTGTATTTTCTACACCTTTAGACCTACAGAGAACACCTGGAAGGTCAGAAGCACAAAAAGAAGGAGGCGTCCCAAAAGTCTGGCAGTCAGGGCAGTAACGGACCACGTGGTGTGCAGACTCAGCTGCGCTGTGAGCTCTGTGACGTCTCTTGCACTGGTGCAGATGCCTATGCAGCACACATCCGGGGGGCAAAGCATCAGAAGGTCTGTGAATATCATGGCTATCAAACTTGACATATTCCAAGTTCATAAAATATTCAGTTTGCTGTATCAAGATTTTCATACAGTATTTATTACAATAGGTTTTTCTTTAAACCTAAAGGCTGAAACATTGTACAGCCAAATCAAAGTAACAGTGTTATATTATGCTGTATTTTTTTCTAAGATTTAGTGCCACATATTAATCAGATTTGTTAAGCAAAAGGTATGTTGAAACAAAGTTTTAAACCTTAAAATGGGTTTATTTTTCTTTATATTCATTCATCTTTTTTCCTCTTGATCCATTCCAGGTCCATGTTTTTTCTTTATATATTCGGTTTATCTCTTTTGTAAGTTTAGTGGTTGTTTTTATAACATGTATCTGAAATATACCTTAATTTAAAATAAAATGTGTTCTCTCCTTTGACTTGCCAATAGGTAGTTAAGCTGCACACAAAACTAGGCAAACCAATTCCTTCCACCGAGCCAGTTTTAGTTAATTCCTCCCCTGTTCCTGTGACTACAACCTCTGTAAAACCTGCTCCTGCTGTAGCACCTGCATCATCTTCTTCCAAGATGCCACAGAAGCCCACCATGCCAAACCCCCACAAGGGTCATTCACCAACTAAGAAAACTGTTTTGTCCAAAGTTACTGTCAATGGTGAGTATGCACTGTTTAGTGTGACCTGTGTTTACTGATTGTCTGATATTGAAACCAAAGGTTTAGACAGAAGTTTAGACATTCATATCCAGTATTGTTAAATTGGTTGAATTATGTCAGTAAGGTCAATGTCAGTAATGAACATGCATGTCTGTTTTGTAGTTTTATATGTTAATTGCCTTAAAGCTAGGGTAGGTGGTTTGTCTTAAATATTTAAAGAAAGAGATTTTCTGTGTATATTATAAGTATATTATATATAGGTAATTATATCATTTATCGTGTGTGTGTGTAAAAGTTAATTGTCGTAGTTATGTAGCAAGAAGCTTTTTTGAAATGCCTTCATCGAGCTATCTGCCTGTGTTCAAATTGTCCATAATCTGCATTTTAGTTTGAGCAAGTGTTGGTAGTATCTATCTTATTTTATGTTATATACTGTACATTATGTAAGCTCTCTCTCTCTCTCTCTCTCTCTCTCTCTCTCTCTCTCTCTCTCTCTCTCTCTCTCTCTCTCTCTCTCTCTCTCTCTCTCTCTCTCTCTCTCTCTCTCTCTCTCTCTCTCTCTCTCTCTATATATATATATATATATATATATATATATATATATATATATATATATATATATATATATATATATATATTAATTAGTGTGTGTTTGTCTCTGCAGCACTCTCTCTGTGTTTGCTAATCTTTGTGTGTATTCACATGTATATTGCATGACTTTGGAAGTAGGGCTGAAAGAATGGGATGAGAATTTTTAGTAGGATTTTTCCAACCCCACCCACACTGACTGGTTTCTACAAAATCACCTACCTTAGCTTTAAATACATATTTATGGGGAAGGCATTTGCATTTTGCCTATAAATAATTTTTGCATTTGTGTGTTTTTTTTTTTTTTTTTTTTTTGCTGAATAAAAGCCAACAAAGCTGCTGCTGCAGAGCCAGTGAAGGGGGAGGAACTGAAGCCATCGGTGCTGCTGTCAGACCCTCAGAGTGATGAAGAAGTGGATGGAGGGGGTTCTCAGAGTGATATCCAACCAGTAGGCCATGACTATGTGGAAGAGGTGAGGGATTCAGGTCATGCTCATGCACTTTCACTGGGACTTTAAACTGCTTTCAATTTCTTTAAACCGTACTTTCTGCTGGTTGCAGCCAGAGTTGCAGTAGTTTGCTAGAGTGATATTTAGTTAAATGGTTCAATAACGTCTGAAGCCAACCACAGAATGATTGTCATAAATTCTTAAAGATGTTCGAAACACTTAAAAAAAATAAATAAAATAAAAAAATATCCTTGCATGCTCTCTGACTTCTGCACAGCATCCATAAGTGTTAGGTGATTGTTTACCACACATTTCTGGTCAGGCCACACAAGGTGTGTTTTAATGGTGACTGAATTGTGTGCCAGGGCGGCACGGTGGCGCAGCAGGTAGTGTCTCAGTCACACAGCTCCAGGGACCTGGAGGTTGTTTGTTCGATTTCCGCTCCGGTTGACTGTTGGTGAGGAGTTGGTGTGTTCTCCCCGTGTCTGCGTGGGTTTCCTCCATGTGCTCCGGTTTTCTCCCATAGTCCAAAACCACACTTTGGTAGGTGGATTGGCGACTCAAAAGTGTCCACAGGTGTGAGTGAATGTGTGAGTGTGTTGCCCCGTGAAGGACTGGCGCCCCCTCCATGATGTATCCCCACCTTGCGCCCTATGATTCCAGGTAGGCTCTGGCCCCACTGCGACCCTGAACTGGATGGTTACAGATAATGAATGAATGAACTGTGTGCCGTCTTATGTTGTCTTACTCAAAAAGCCAACATATTTTGCTTTTTTTTTCTTGTCGGGCAGAAGTGATCAAGCAGCATAAGCATATTAAAAGCAACATTGTGCATGTGAGCATTATATGTTAACTACCAGTGTATGTTAATACAAGTAAAAGCATTTGAAGTGTGATCTGAATAATTGGTTTCTACTTTTTTATTCATAATTTTATTTTTTGGTGTGGTGTTGGTTTCTTTCCCACCCACTCTCTTGGGGTTTGTGATCTGATTCCACTTGCTTTGTTTTCCCTCAGGTTCATAATGATGATGGGAAAGTGATTCGTTTCCACTGTAAATTGTGCGAGTGCAGTTTCAATGATCCAAATGCTAAAGACATGCACCTTAAAGGGCGCAGACACCGGCTCCAGTACAAAGTATGGCTACTGTGACATCAATTTATACAATTTGATTTTTGCTAAATTGTACTGATTAAAATGTCAAAAAATGTAAATGTAATTTTGTTAGCTGTCAGTCTGATTTTACAATGTGAATGTTTGAATTTTAATGGCATTTGCACAAAAAACTTTAAAATGATTTTACACCAAATATTCCTCATTATCATATATTTACAAAACTGTCATTTAAGTAAAAGGAGTCATGGTATGCTTCATTTTTACAAGATCAACATTCATTGGTCAATATCACAACGATCAAACAACACAGCATTCTTACTATGTCTAAACAGTCCTGTTCAGAGAGCCAAGTTTCAGCACCAATTTTTTAAACCATAATGAGTCACACACAGCTCAACCACAGGTGAGAAATAACAATATGCCATTTTCTGATTGCTCAGCTCTGATAAAATCTATTTTACAGTTTTATTATATATGTATTTTCCCAGAAACAACCTTAGAGTTTGCACTGTAATACATTTATTGTTGACAAGGTATTAACTGTAAAGTGAGCTTGTTGTTTACTTTCTATTTTATGCTTTGCAGAAAAAAGTTAACCCAGACTTGCTGGTGGAGATTAAGCCAAGTAACAGGGCACGAAAGCTTCTAGAGGGCAAGCTGAGGAAGCAGAAGCAGAAAGCTGTGTTAAAGAGACAGCAAGAGAACGAGCATCGCTGGCACTTGGAGATGAGGTGAGAATTAAGTCTTTGTTTCTTGAGATTGAACTATGCTTATAAATCCCCCTTCTGGTGCATAGCAGAAGCCTGGGACGTCTCTACATTAGGGGTCAGTGGGGCCTGGCCCCACCAGATGTCGCTGTTTGCCCCTTCATGATTTCTTAATTTTTTGCATGTTTTTAATATTTCAAATCACCAAACTTATTTAAATATTAGTATAAGACAACACGAGTAAACACAAAATACACTTTTTAAATGAAGGTTTTTATTATTAAGGGAGGAAAAAAAATCCAATCCATGGCCCTGTGTGAAAGTGTTTGCCCTCCCAGTTAAAACATAACTGTGGCTTATCACACCTCAATTTCTCTAGCCACACCCAGGCCTGATTACTTCCACACCTGTTCTCAATCAAAAAATCACTTAAATAGGTCCTGCCTGACAAAGCGATGTAGAACACAAGACATCATGCCAAAGTCCAAAGAAACTCAGGAACAAATGAGAAAGAAAGTAAATGAGAGCTATCAGTCTGGAAAAGGTTATAAAGGCATTTCTAAAATGCCATTATCCACGCCGTTATCTACAAATGGTAAAAATGTGGAACAGTGGTGAACCTTCCCAGGAATGGCCGTCCGACCAAAATTACCCCAAGAGTGCAGCGATGACTCATACAAGAGATCACAAAAGACCCCACAACAACATCCAAAGAACTGCAGGCCTCACTTAAGGTCATCATTCATGACTCTACCATAAGAAAGAGACTGGGCAAAAATTACCTGCATATCAGAGTGCCAAGACGAAAACTACTGCTGAGCAAAAAGAACATTAAGGCTTGTCTCAATTTTACCAGAATACATCTTGATGATCCCCGAGACTTTTGGGGAAAATACTCTGTGGACTGATGAGACAAAAGTTTAACTTTTGGAAGATGTGTCCCCCATAACATCTGGCGTAAAAGTAACACCGCATTTCAGAAAAAGAACATCATACCTACAGTAGAATGTGGTGGCAGTATGATAATCTGGGGCTGCTTCGGGATCTGGAAGACTTGCTGTGATCAGTAGACCCATGAATTTCACTGTCTACCTGTAGGAGAATGTCCGGCCATCTGATTGTGACCTCTAGCTGAAACGAACTTGGGTTCTGCAGCAGGACATTTATCCAAAACACACCAGCAAGTCCACATCTGAATGGCAGAAGAAAAACAAAGTGAAGACTTTGGAGTGGTCTAGTCAAAGACCTGACCTGAATCCTCTTGAGATGCTGTGGCATGACCTTAAAAAGGCGGTTGCTTGAAAACCCTCCAATGTGGCTTAATTACAACAATTCTGCAAAGATGACTGGGCCAGAGTTCCACAGCGCTGTGAAAGACTCATTGCAAGTTACTGCAAACGCTTAATTGCAGTTGTTGCTGCTACGGGTGGCACAACCAGATTTTAGGTTTAGGTTTTTTTTTTATCTCCCTTAATAATTAAAACCTTTATTTAAAAAATGCATTTTGTGTTTACTTGTGTTGTCTACATGTCTGCATAATATTTAAATTTGTTTGATGATCGGAAACATTTAAGACTGACAAACATGCACACAAATCATGAAGGGGCAAACACTTTTTCACACCTGTGTTTGTGTGTGTGTGTGTGTGTGTACTGTGCAAACATTTTAGGCATCAGAGGTTATTTAGAGATTTTACAAACTATTTATCTGAGCAGTAAGTGTTTATTTGCTAAAAAAACAAACAACAAATAATGTTCAATATTAGAATGATGAATTAGAAAGATGAAATATTCTATTCAGTATTAGAATGACGAAATGACACTATTCCAGTAGGAGTGATATTCTTTGTGTGAATGTGTTGGTTTAACATTTTCCAAATCACTCCTCGTTGCAGTCCATATTATTTGAGGTTCAAGCAATCAAGGAGAATCTTAACAAAATATTGTTCTACAAACTCACTCGCATCTACTACTTAATTTTCTTCTTTTTTTTTTATTTGATTTATATTATTATTTTTTTTCTATTTACTGTGATTATATATAACTTGATACAAGCATCATGCTTATTGAGAAGGCAGCATTAGTTTAAATATATATAATTATCTTAGATGCTTAAGACTTCTGCTTAGTACTCCGTGTGTGGCTGTTCAAAATACCTACTTATTACGTAAAGGCCAGTACTTCTGTTGCAGTCTTCATTTAGTAAAGCATCCTTTTAATCAAATGAGCAGTTTAAAACACTGTACGCATGTTCTACATGCTTTGTATAACAAGCTGTGGGGCATGATTTTGCAGGCCCCATTCTGAAACCAGCAGCAACTCTCCACAACCTTAAAAGCTTTGCAGCACCACAGTGTCATGAACCAAACTTTGAAGCAGAAAAGAACATATACTTATGCTTTTATATTGTCTAGTACTGCCTGCACCGGCTCTGCTTTTAGCTGCTACTAACAAGGCAATATAAGGAATCACGTCGACAAGTTAATAAAACTTACACTTAGTACCTTATATCCGTATCATCTGTAAACCCCTACTGTAACTCCTGTGTGTCGTTCTGTAAATGTGTGCATTTGGGGTTTCATTGATGAGGTGCATTTGCGTTTGAATTAACTGAGGAAGCAGACTAGGTTTTTGTGTAGTTCCACTGACTGTGTCCCACCAGATTTTCTATGCAAGAGAAGCGACTGACAGAAGTTGTGGCTATTGATGGCCAATTTGTGTTATATGTTCACCAAATTGTTATCCCTGGTCAGAGACTTGTATGAACCTCTGGGTTTTGCACTGTAATGTAATACTGCAATAAAAACATTTTTCCAAATATTTTTATATGCTATTGAATTAATTAATTTGGCTTTGCTGGAACAGTAAGGATCACTGTCTGTAAATACTTAAGGGTGTAAATGTAGGTTTGACATCATAAACCTTTCCAATGTTATAATGCAGTGTGCTATTTATTAAGTAGTAAATGTTGTGTCCGTGCATGCCGTTAATTCATTTGTAGTACATTTTATTTGTGTTTACTAAATGATGCCTCCTGTAGGAAATATGAGGAGGACATATACTGGAGGAAGGCAGAGGAGGAGCATTTGTACTGGGGAGACCAAAGGCGCAAAATGGTACCTCCACCCCTCATGAGTCACCTGGGAATGCCTGTGTCCCCTCTGTTGGTGAGAGAAAGTAGAGTAATTTTCCTAAAAATCCTAACATTTTGTTTTTGTGGAAGGTGTAATGTCATGTCTCCTATCTGTATGTGGTGTTTTTTTCTTTTCCTTTTTTTTTTTTTGTCTTTTTTGAAGTTGTGTATAGCCATATATTGGAATGGGCAGACAACATACCATTCTAACTATAAATGGCACCAATCCGATACTGGTATTGTTCTCGGCTTGATATCAGCAGGAAATGCTGGATCAGAAATCATATAGGGGAAAAAGTGTGAAACCAATCAGATACTGTAACGAGTCTGCTGCATCTCATTTCCAGGAGCTGTTGCTCATTTCATGTAAAGTGTTGTAATGCAGTAAAAAAATAGAGTAAAATAATTATTTGTACTTAGTATTCACTATGACACTGGTCATAATACTATGGTGTCAAAATATTTTGAGCTTGTAAAACAATTTTCACAAATCTACTGAAATTTGATGTTGTGTTTGAGCAACTGCATACAAATAAAATCCAAATGCACAAATGAATTGGAATGTGCAAATATGAAACAAAAAACAATTCAAATTCACAAATGTGTACAAATATTTTTAATATATAGGAAGAAATGTTTAATGTGTAGGAAAGGTTGGCATTTGTAAATGAAATGTTGTGTATGTGTGCATCAGTACTGTTCAAATGATTAAAATAAAATGTTATGTGACTTTATGCTCTGGCACAATATAAGGTTCCAAGTGTGACTATGGGAGTTAGAGTGTGACGGTACAAATTTGCGCAGACAGCTCCAATTCTGTATGTGTGAAACTCTTTCTGGCAAATTGATGGACCAATAGGAAAGCATTAACTGGTCCAATCAGATGGCTAGATTGTTCTATACAATCACAGAACTGCTGTCACTCAACGCTTTGGATCACTGTTGATATTGCTGAGGGCCAGGCTCAGGGGTGGGGTCAGTGGGCATATACATATACATGGGTGGGGATACATAGCAGGCAGATTATTATTTCTTCTTGTTCTTCATCAATGCCCTCGGTCAATGCAGCATGATAGACCATTAGAGGCGGGTACCAACTGTGATCCAAAGCTCTGAGTGACAGCAGTGCTGTGATTGGATAAAAAAATCTGTCTGTCCAATCTATCTGATTGTACCAGTATTAGCTATCCTATTGGTCCACCAATTTGCCAGCAAAATGGTGTAAAAAACTGTATTTGCAGAAAGAGGTTCACACAGCAGTGGAGATGTGCGAGCAGTTAAAAAAATCCCATAGTCACATTTGGAACCTTTAAAATTTTAATTTAATTTAAAGCTGTGTCAAATGAAAACCAGTATGGAGCTTTTTTTTTTGTTGTTTTTTTTTTTTTGTCTCACTAAACTAATTTTAGGCGACTGGACCTCCACTAAACACAGCACTGTATTTCTACATAAATGATGGGTTCCCTGCTATGCCATGTACCATATTATTCTGTTTGTAATGAAGATTCTCACTGTTAAAATGATGATCAAACCACTGGCTCTCTGGTCAACTGGTCAAAAAATGGCAGCAACAGTCAATGTCCAGGGTTGCATATGGACAGAGAAGTACTCAGGATAGGAAATGGGATGTAAGACTACTCTGAGATTGCTGACTTTGAGAAGAGGGCACTGTGATTGGTTAATTTTGTGTTCAAGCTCTTTGTGGAGGCTTTTATAGGTAATTTATGGGGTTGTATTTTTTAAATCTGAATTTTTACTCTTAATTTTTATAATGGTAATCTGATTATTACACAGACTAATAATATATGTTATTAAACAAGACTGCATGTATTGAGAGAGTTTTTAGCTGCCCATTGTTAACCTGAGAATGTTCAAAACCTAGTAAATATCTGTGCAAAATGTGGAACTATTTCAAAGGGCTATGTTGCTTTTGGATTATTGACAATCAGCTTGGAATGTCTAGAGAAAATGCAGTTGTTCCATAGGTGTGTTAGAGCAGCAAGGCATCTAAAATATTTCATGTCAATATTTGTGACTGAGCACTTTTTGTTTACCTGCTTCAAGCTTTTCCTGCTTTTTTTTCCCTTCAGCCTGTTCGCCGACCAGATTCCCCAGATGACCGCCATATTATGGCAAAACACGCAACAATCTATCCTGTGGAGGAGGAGTTGCAAGCTGTGCAGCGTATTGTGTCTCACTCAGAGAGAGCCCTTAAACTGGTGTCTGACACACTTTTGGGGCAGGACGCTGCCACACAGGATACAGACACAAAGGATATACAGTAAGTCACTCGACTGTCTCTTTTCTAAGTATTTGATTATATCTTGGTTTGTAAATAAAGTTATTTAGTATATCTGCAAATATTTGATAACTAAGATTAACAAATGTTAATTAGTTGTTTAGTTGTTATATATGGAAAAATGTGTATGCTTTCAAGCATTTTTGCCGGACCACCTACCGGGCCGGCCTAGAAGAGGTATTTTAGCTGACTGACTGACTGCATGACTCCTAATGTTGAAATGTGCATGTGTGAGTAGGAACTGTTAGTTCCGCAATATTTCACAGAGAGAACCTAAGGTGGTGCTACTACACCACAACAGTCTGTTGATTTTTCAGCCATATTTCACATTCCAGTTCGTGAAGTAAATTTGGAACAGTTTTCAACGTATTTCCACCAACATTAGGGTGACCAAACATCCTCTTTTCCCAGACAAGTCCTCTTTTTGGGGCCTAAACATGCGTCCGACCTGGATTTCTAAATCGCAAAAATGTCCAGGATTTTGCTGTCTGCAAGCTTTCCCTTTTCTTTCCATAAGCCCTAAATCCTTAATTGAAGCGTTACTTTTGATGCCGTTGTTGAAAGGTGAGCATAAGGCACGAGGGTTGAAGGGGCCAGAGAGTTGAGAGCTGAATTGGAACACACTCGCGCCACTTCAGCGCTGTAGGTCCACTGCGGTGAGGTGCTCAGTGTTTTACTGGAGCTTCAATCAGAAATGTGTTGAATGTTGTTCAGGTAATATTTATCAATATTTAATTAATATTTATAATAGTCTCTTCTTTATGTTTGGAGGCGTTTCTGTGATCCAGCCTTTTGTTTTCTACTATATACTTAACAATGTCATCATATCTGTCCCTATAATGACACAAATACACGGACACATCTCGCTGTTACTGAGGCTTTCTGACGAGTAAATTACATCTGCACAGCTTTTTGTTTAACTGTACAGGAAAACGGGCAAAATCTCCAGATTATTAAAGCCAGAAAGAACACCAGAGCTAGTGTTCAGACCCTTACAGAAATGTAAATCAGTACATACATATCTAGTTCCCAGTTCCATGCCCTGTTCCTTTATCAAGTCTAGATTACTTGCTTGATAAAATGCTAAGGTGCTTGGTTTTAGAAATGTTAAAAAACTTAAATGTTAAAATGTTATCATGTTGGTTTCTCATAAATTAGTTGCTTTAATGTCATCGCAACAGAGTGCTTCAGTTTTGTAGCTTTGTATGAACAGAAAATAACAGGCTTTCCATGCATACGTTGTCAGCAACTGACAAGATACACTATTTTTTAGTGGTTTGAGCATGAAGTGCGCAAAACTCTGTTGTAATTGTTGATTTTTAAAATTCTTCTTATTTTTTTTTATTCCTCTGCTTTTTTCTGCCGTAAAACGAATCACACAGCCCAAACTAAACTGTAAGGCCTAGAGACTTGATACTTGGTCAATAAATGTCCACCCCGCTTGATCACCTATCAGGTGATTAAGCTCAGCTCGATTGGCCTCCAGGGGTGCTACAACAGAATTCAACGTGCTTGCCCTTTACTCCATGTGGTGTAGAGACAAAATTCTTTGTCACAAATTCCTAGAGTCAGACACAACAAAAAAGCCTCAAGAATCTCTAAGCCCCTCCCACTTAGATTTGTTTGCTAATTTGTATAATTTGCCATGCATACTAGGTCACAATTTTGCTCGTAACGAGTCCATGGACGTCATCTGCCAATTAGGTTTGACAATCTTAACAAGATCCAATCATCATGAAATTTGAATGATGTGTCCCTGTGGGCACTTCCTAAGTTCATAAAAAATAATAGCTACTAGGGGGCACAATTTACATTTTCAGAATTAATATATAAGGATATCTCAGTGAAAATTAAATGTATCAACAAGCAACTTGGTTTATATTGCAGTCTGCAGAGTGTCTCACAGCTTTGCTATTGCATGTACTGTCAAAAAATGCATAGTATTTTCTCATTGTTCAGTTGTGTGAAAATGTACCTTTTTTGAATTCGTCCCTGGATTTTGATCCATTGGCCAACAATTGATCTTATGGCTATCTGCAGAGTCTGTAAGAAAATATTTAATTTAAAATGTTCATCATTGTGACACATTCTGGCTGCAATATATCAAAAAATTGGGTGGAGTTTTATACATAGATTGACTTCAAACTCAAATAACTTAAACACAATTGATCTCCAACTTGGTAGACTTATGTTTGGCCTGTGAAAATGCATGTGCAATATGACAGAAAAACCCACCAACAGGGGACACTACAATTGGACAAAATTACTCATAAATTTATTTTGTGTTATAGTGCCATCTAAGAATGCATTGACACCACAATTTAATCTTTTAATCTGACATGTTGCTCAAGCATGTTAAGTTTTATTATTTTTGTGGTGGAGCTTGCATTCCAAAATTCAGACAAATACAGCTGTAACTCACAAAAAAACTAAAAATTATCATGCAACACAGTATTGTCCGATTGACAATACAGGTATGCCAGTACTGAGTGATGTCCTGAATCAGATTCTAAGACGGTGATGTCATATTTGAAAAAACATGTCCGCCATCGGGCAATTAAATTTCAGCAGCTGTTAGACAACTTTAACAAGGTACCATCATCATGAAACATGAATAGTATGTCAATGGGGACACCTCTTAAGTACATATATTTAGTTATGATAGCCACTATTTACTACTACTACTACTACTCACATTTTCAAATAGATAAATTGGGATATCTCAGCTAAAGTGTATCATCAAGCAATTTAATACTCTGTATACTCTGCACAATGTCTCCCAAATTTGCATTTGCATATCTTGTCAAATATTGCATAGTATTTTCTCAGTACTCAATTGTAAGATGATGATGCTTTTTAAACTAGTCTCTAGTTTTTCCAGTCCACAAACAATTGGTCTTGTTGCAATCTGCAGAGTCTGGAGGTAAATAATTATCAAAAACGGTTGACATTTGGACACACTGTTGTCACAATATATCAATGAATTTAAGTGGGCAGAGCCTTATACATTCTGTCAGCCATAACTCAAACAAATAAATTTCAATTAAGACCAAACTTGAAAGACATATGTAGGGCCTTACTGTGAAGTAGCAAATCCAATATAACCAAAAAAACACCCACAGGGGGCGCTACAATAAGACAATGATTTCAAACATGCAATTTTTTGTGTCTTATAGTGCCATCTAGAAATGCAGTGGCACCACAAATAGATCATGTCATCTTATCCTCATAATGGTCATGCGTGTGAAGCTTTGTAATTTTTTGGGAAAGTGTTTCTGAGTTACAGCTGTATTTGCATGATTTATGGAATGCATGCTCCGCCCCTGTTATTGGAAGGTGCTTGAAAGCCACACAGTAAAGAAAGTCCAACATTTTATTGATAATTATTAAACTTCAGGTCCTTAGAATTCTGATGGTGTTACATAAGTCCATTTTAGAGTAAATGTCCACAGACTAGTTTACATTCAAATATATGTGTGTTTGTATTTCTAAGCAGAATGCCTAAAACTTTCAGGCAGTAATTATAAAATCTCTTGTGGTGAAATGTAATATTACATTTAATGTTACAGTAGTAAGGACACCGGATGGTTCTACAACATTCATTATTATTTTATTATTTATTATAATCATACACAAGAGAATATCCTATGCCAATCTGTTAGAGCTTCACATAGGGCCCACCACACTCCCTTCCTTCCTGCAGCCACCAAAATTCCTGTTGAATCCTACACCTCAACACTAAGGTTGCTATGACCGTTAATCATCCGATCAGCAACCGGCTATACATAACAACTACGGTTACTCATTGAGCCCAGCCCATGAGTACCAAAACTAGCCACTGTATCACTAGCTCTTCACAGGGGTCATGAGGCAGGAACATCCCTTTCATTGGTGTTTCGCTGAATTAACCCCACAACACCTCCAGAAGGCTCAACAGTGAAGTCTGGCGTTCCAGACCTACCCCCCTCAATGCCAGCTTTACAGTCCTTACCTTACTCTTTACCATCAACAACTATAAATTCGCTCTGGCCTCCCTGGTGTCTAAGGCTGTACCTAGCCCCTCTGGCACCATTAATGCATGCTCAGTGCCACCAGTTCCATGTGAACTTTATATGCTACATTACCAACAATCCCAATAGCACATCTAAATATGGTTGGCCTCTTCCTAGTCAATTTGGCATACTTATGAAAAATTTACATTTTGAAAAAGTAAATATTACATTTTAATTTACTAATATTATACACATAATATAAATTGTTATATTGTTATAAAATTATTCTGAAGGAGTCTGTCCAGTTTTAAAAGCACTGATCACACATGACTAACATCACACACAGATCCTGCAACATTACACACATCACACAGAAACCGACACCTCACAGACTGTCAGACAAGCATCACAGACACAATCACCTAAACCTCACACAGACTGTCAGACACATCACATGCTACACACATCACTAACACTCTGACACTACACAGACCTATTGGCTCAGTGTCTAACATTTCTGCTATAGAAACTACTGTTAATACATCGTTTACCAATCGACTTATACTACAGGAGTTGACTCCTGTGACTGGATAGTGGGAAATAAGACAGGAACACTGTCTGTTTTTGTGTGTGATTCTGGAGCTGTGTTAGTGTGACATTATGCACGTTCTGCTCGGAACTTGGCAACATTTACACACGTATTATATCTCACAGAAAGAGTCTTTGCCTGAAATATTGTAAAAGGAAGTGGTGAGGAGGTATTTTGTGGCATTAGTGTGTTTATAAAACTCCATATAGATGCACCTTAAACTTCATGTGCTTTAACCTGTTACACTGAATAATCAAGTAATTGTAGTTTTTAAAATCAACAAAATGTTCTTGGTCATCTTTGTTCTTTGGTGGTAGATCATATAGTATTTATTTTTAAATGAAATGAACAAGAACAACACTGATGTCTGTGTTATATATTGTGAACATAACATTGTGCGCCTTTTTTCTGCATTTATTAGTCCTGCCCTCCATATTTTTTGTACAACACCATCACATAATAAAAACCACATGTAAACAAAGACATTGATAGGAAGCACCAAAGCTTCTCTAGACCTTCCAATGACAAGGGTATGTATTTTGGGCTTTCCTGTTTCTGAAATGCCAGAAACACCTCTGTGACTATGGCTAATGGCGGTCCGGCAAAACTTTCTCTTTGCTCTTATTTTACTTATTAAAAGAAGCTCTTTGTGAGGATATATATATATATATATATATATATATATATATATATATATATATATAAATATAATTTTTTTATTTCAGTATCATTGGACATCTGTTTATCTCAGGCAATAGACTTGATGTACAGTATTAGTGTATTAGTGGGTAGTAACTATTTTAGCAATGCTTAATAAACCTGAATGTCATGTTAGAACTGTTTCCTTGACCCCTTACAATACGATTTTTGCCTTTATCTATTTTTGGAAAATACATTTGCTAAAATTGGGGGGGGGGGAGGAAAAGTAATCATTAACTTTGTTTTTTTTGGCTGGGGATCAGATTGGACCCTCAGAGTCGTGTACTAAAGGGAGTGATGAGAGTTGGGATACTGGCTAAAGGCCTGCTCCTACATGGAGACAGGAATGTACAGCTCATCTTGCTAGCTGCCAAAAAACCCACTATCTCTCTGCTCAACAGCATAGCTGAAGAACTTCCTAAACAACTAATGGTAAGATATTAGACGGTTACTTTTTCTGCATATTTGTCTTGATTCCTGAGGAAAACAAACAAATATGTATCCTACAAGAATTCACTAGATTCGTTTGTTGGGTAAGACTATACAGTTGGGGCAGTTGAATTTCAAAATGAGCAAAATGAAGTTTTAGTATTGTTGCACAAATTAATATTAATTAATTGTGTATTAATATTACTCAAGTATTTTTAAAATATTTAAGTGTAAAATTATTATTTGTGCAATATTAGTAATAATAACATGAAGAATAACCTGTTTTTGTAAATATGTCCCACACTATATTAACATGTCTTCTGTGCAGATATGTGTAAAAAGGTTAATGTGGTTGAAAAAAAAAATACTTCCTTATTATGTCAGCATGTGGAGGGGTGGCATTGGCCAGTTCATAGAATTGGGAAGTCATGAAGGGGAAGCGAAACTAATCAGCTAGAATGCAGTTGGCAGCTTCATGAGACACATGCATGCTCATACCAAATTTGTGGTGTGTGTGTGACTGGGATATTTTTTCCATATTGGGCCCCTCGTCTGTACTGTGACTTAAGTTTTGATTCTTTTGCTTTTTTTGGTGCCTTTTTTTAAAAAAACAAAAAACAAAAGTGGCCTTAAAAATTACTTTAAGATGCTGCTAATGTGTATGTACATTGCAGTGATGTTATAACATGCGTATCAACTAATTTTGACATCTAATCTGCATGTGTACTGAGTTTTGAATATAATAAATTGGAGCATGAAGGCATTAAAATTTGTTGTTCAGTGACAAAGATATACTCTGCAGTATTTGGTCGATAAGAAATCCTGTCATCATTATAAAAGTATTTTATTTTATGCCCAGACCTATTTGTATGATAGTGGTGATTTGTTGAAAATTGATGACAGCTTACTTTGGAATGATCATTAGGAGGCGAGAAACAGTAAACTATGTAATTATATTGATCTTCTGCTTTCCTGATCTTACCAGACGTGACATAAAATCTGATTCAGTTATCTTCCTTAATTCTGAAAAATGTGTTTGTGACTGTAGTTTGGCATTTCAGTGTGTTTAAGAATAACATTGGAATTTCACTTAAGGGCAGACAGATTCATTAGAAAAGATGTAAATATGGCATTTTTCTTTCACACATTTTTTCCACTGTATTATTTTATTTTTTCCATTCTGACTCCTAAGCTGCATCCAAATAAATTTCAATAAAGTGATATTTAAAAGTGGTATTTAAAATTAATTTAACTGATCTTTAGCTCCCCTGCCTGGTTTTGACACCTAAACCCTACAGAGAGAGCCCAGGGCATTTAGAGTTACTAATAGCAAAAGAGACAACAAAATAAAACAAGAGAATATTCTCCTTTTGCATTATTCTGTAATAGCAATAATTCTAGAGAAAGTAATACAGACTTGACAACATGGTATGACTGGTAACACCTCTGTCACCATTGTAGTCGCCCCCTGTCCCTGGCTGTCTCCTCTGTAGTGAGTAATGCAGTGTCCTTTCAACCGGCAGACAATATCTGAAGATCAGTATGTGGTGCAGGCTCAACCTGAGGAAGCCAACATCGTCATTATTTCCAGCAAGGAACCAAAAATGCAGGTCACCATCTCCCTCACTTCGCCAGTGATGCGGGAAGACCCTGCACTGACCACGGAGGAGCAGGCAGTCCACAAGCTGCCTGAGAAAGGTTAGAGAGTCCATGCTGTCAGTCTACTGCACTGTATGTCTCCTTGTACTTAAAAATAGGAGGGAAAAGAAATATCCAATCTTTTTAGCTTCTGCCCTTTAGAATCAGAATTGCCATCCATCGGCCTTTTGAAGTATAGGTTCACTTTATTTATCACTCTTTGAGTTCTGTAATTTTCTGAAGTGTTTGGTGGAACCTAAAGCCGGATCTCTGACCTTTCTGAAACTATTAAATGTGGTGATGTTTTTGTACCACAAACTGTGTGAATTGAACTCAGATGAACAGGCCACATTTCTCATCATATGGGTATTCTTTACACTTTTCACCTTCAGGAGCAAAGACTATGATTATATGCACACTAATTTTTTTTCCTGATTTTAGCAGCTTCCAGATTTACGTTGGTCATCTAAACAGTATTCTACAGTGTATTAGTTTAAAGATGCTTTCATGTTTTAAGAATTCCAATAAACACATGAATATATTGTGGAATATAGGCCAATATAGCACATTGAATATTGTCATGTTGCTGTTTTGTATTTATTTATTTATTACCCATCCTCCACTTTTTTTCCTTAGATATGTGCATGTTTGCAGATGGAAACGGATAGAGAAGAACTGCCATGGAAATATAGACAAGGCAAACTGACTAGATGGCTAAAATTTCTTACATGTATTTATATAAAGACACTTGTTAGTCATCCTATGGAAGAATTAAGGTCTTGTCCTTAAGGGATGTTGTGCTTGGTATGTTACTTGTTAGGTCAAACTTTTGAGGAATAAAAAAAATTGGAATAGTATGTGAAATGCAAATAAACAGAAAGTAAGGAGAAGTAAATTAATTTGGATCTGTACTAAATTGAAAAAAGACAGACATTTATTTTACCTTATTTTACCTTACCCTAATTCAGAAAAGTTGGGATGGGAGCATGTTTCTTACTTTCTTTTAACACTCATTTTGTAATTAGAAAGCAGAGACACGTCACTCTAGTTTTGAAAGCAACCATTTTTTCACCTTCTATTATAATTATATTTAAATACATTTTTAGCTACAGAACCACTTATTTAATCTAGGACACACATTTTCAATATCAGAGAGGTCTGAACTACAGACTACTGAACTACATTTTCAGCATTTGCCTGGAGAGACCCATGTCTGTGACATTAATAATCAAAAGGTATGACTTGTCAGACCACGGTGCTTGTTTCTTTTGTGCATTTCCAATAAAGAGTTATTCCCTGAGAAACTGATTGATTTTTGGACATTGCTGACATATTGTTCCCATTGTACAATATTAAATATAAATTCTTAAATATGTCAACTAATGTTTTTTTTTTAACCCACATGTCCATGTGGTGATATTAATCACATAAGCATGACAGCTTTTATTGCAGTGCCAACTGGATTAGAAGTTATCGACAACCAGCTGTGCATTATAGCTTTGCATTTTATTCACCATCTTTATTCATTATTAATCTTTGCTCTTAACCTATTAATTTATTCACTGATGGATATTATTTCTTTTTTCAAAATGGCAATGAATGGAAGCTGGGTTCTTCCCAGCTATTTTTGCTGTTAAGTGCTGCAAATTTAGAGTTCAAAATGAGAGTGTATGTACAAAACACTTAAGTCGAGATAAACACTGCTTTATTTGAATCCATGTACTGTCATAACATTTTGGGAATTTAGTATTGTACATTGATAATCAGTGGCTACCAATATTGCAGAATCATGGATAGGAACCACAAATAAATTTACTCCACATTTGCAAGCCCTTTATTCTCACTTGGAATAATAAAAATGTAATTTTTTTCTTAGTGATGAATCACTATTGTGTGAATCACTCATCAGCCTCCTCAGTCTTTCATCATAATCTTGTATAATTTGTTCCACTGTAACAATTTCAGGAACCTGGAAATGTGGAAAGCCCCTGATATCCTTAGGTTGTGAATAACATTTTGTCATGTTATTTTTTTATACCGCTGCTTCCTACCATGTTTTATATACTTTTATATAGATTTATTTTTCGGCATAGTATGTAATTTACATGGTTTTCCCATATTAGAAAAAGAAAAGCTTATCACTGTTCGTTTTCTTTTTGTCTTTTTTTTTTTCAGTGCCTGAAATGGATCCTCAAGATATTCTAAACAGGACAAAGTGCCTTGAATATTTGGCTTCCCTTCGCCATGCCAAATGGTTTCAGGTAAACAGGGCATTGTAGAAAGTATTGAATGATGTTTTTCTGTAAAATCTGGTTATTATTTAAGCTAATTTTGTCACTTATTTGCGAATCCTGTAATATTATATCTTAGATTTTTCCTTTATATATTTAGTAGCCACAAGATGCAGTTCTTCTGTAATGTCATAGTTTATCACCTCAATAGTTTAAAGGATTGTTCATCAGTGTCAGTGTGACTCATGTTCTCAACAGATTATACTCATATGTATCTTATAAAAATGTAATACGGGTGTCCTGCCTTTCTGATTTTCATTTCCATAATGATTCATTATGCAGACTCAAACCTTGCACGCTTTTAAAGCCCATTATGAAATTCTGTTTTGTTTTATATAATGCTAAAGTTGGGTGTTATGTGAAATGTTTAGCAAAGTTTATATAAAACAAAAAACTCTAAACAGAAATATGATAAATCTATCCTCAGATATGACCAGTGCTGCTCTCCTCTTGATGTAGAGTGGACAGTCCTAAAAATGGGTAAAGCATATGTCACTATTACCCTGACCAATCACAAGGCTACCATAGCCGCCACTCCTCTCTGAGTCGAAGAGGCTGGTGAGCTAAAGCTTAAGAGCCATTAGTGAGCAAGCTAACTGTCCATCTATTCACTAAGCTATGGCGGGGGAGTGAAAGACATAAACAGAGCAAACAGGACACAAAACAATATAGAATGAACCTGAATGGATTAAGTCTGAATACGGCAGAGATAGCAGCATACGTAACGTAATCAGCATTCAGTTCTCCAGTGATAGAGAGCTGTCAGTCACGCACAGTCATTAGTATTGGACCAAATAGACAAAATGATTTCCCAGGGACATTAAACTAGTACATGTGGCGTCTTATTGGCTTTTGTCTGCAGGCTCGAGCCAATGGTCTCCAGTCCTGTGTGATCATCATCCGTGTGCTACGAGACCTCTGCCAGCGGGTTCCCACTTGGGGGAAGATGCCAGCCTGGGTAAGACCCTATATTCTGTTCTATTTTTTGTTTGTTTGTTAGTCTATTTATATGACCAGGCATACTGGTCATACATGTTACTTTATATTCTCCAACAAGATAAAACCATGGAGCCTTAAAAAATGAACACGTTATAGAGTGCCGTACATGGGTACAGACCACTTGAAGAGAAATTGTATCTTCATTTCTATTATAAAAAAATATTTCTTCATGTCTGTTATTTTTTGTTTTAATTTTATTTGTGCAAATTAAAATTTCACAAAAGTGGTGCATGTTGTCTGTAGGGCATTTCTGGGGTTTTCTTAACAGGGACATATGGAGAAAAACATTTCTTTTTCAGTGCATATTGTTTTAGTTGATGTGTTTATTAAGGTTTTTGTAAGCTAATTTAATAATAATAATATAATAATAATAATTATTATTATTATTATTATTATATGTTACATTTATATAGCGCCTTTCTAATACACAATGTCAGTTTACAAAAGGAGGAGTGGAAAAGAATTAATTACCCAAAGAACATTGTTTATAAAAACGGCACATCAATGAGACAACGAGTCAATGAGTTATTGATGATTTGGATGAATGTAAACTGGGCTCTAGTTTTAAAAAGAAGTTGGCTAGTACTTAATGCGAAAATGCTTGATGTTCACAGGCAATGGAACTGCTGGTGGAAAAGGCCATTAGTAGCGCACCTGGTCCACTGAGTCCAGGAGAGGCAATGCGTAGAATTCTGGAGTCCGTAGCTAGTGGAATTCTCTTGCAAGGTACAAAGAACTGTTCTGCTGAATCAGTTACAATAATGGCTGATCCCATCAAATTTTGTTCAGAATATTTGGTTAATTGTTAAAGAATATATTAAATGTTTGGTCAATTTACCCTGAATTTAAGCTAGTTTATTTTATAACAAGAAATGTATCCTTTTGGTTTTCAGATGGTCCAGGCCTGTTAGACCCCTGTGAAAAAGTCCAGATGGATGCTTTAGAGAACATGACTAAACAAGCCAGAGAAGATGTAACTGCAAGCGCTCAGGTTTTATAATTACAATTTCATTGCCATCTAGGCCATAAAATGTGGACAAACTGTGTGTGAGACAGTTAAACGCACCCTGGAAATGTACTTACTGTGTATAAATGCAGAACACATTCATGGAATTTTCTTCTTTTTTTCAGCATGCCTTACGCTTGTTAGCGTTTCGTCAGATCCACAAAGTTCTTGGCATGGACTCACTACCATTGCCCAAGGCTAGCGCTCGCAGCCGCAAACGACGAAGAGACTGCACAGATGAAGGGGAAGGCGAAGGAAAGAAGGACAAAAAGGAAGATTGCCAGGATGCTTGAAAAATATCAGAAACTGATGGCTTTTTTTAATAATACTCCATAATTTATTTCTACTTTTAAAAGGTTTATTTAAACCTTTATCACATAAATGGGACAAAACTGATCTCACTGATAAAAGAAAGCATTCCATTTCCATCATGGCAGAAAATGTCTGAATATGGTTACTTCAAATCAGTGTATGATCTGAATAGTGTTTGAAATGAAAAGTTACTAACCTAATATTTTTACTCAACTATAGGCAGATTCATTCAAGAAATAGCACTTAAATAGCTACATACCGTTAAAGGTCAGTTGCTTTTGTTTACACAAGACATTATTGATGGGTCCAGCCAGGTCCGACTAAAGAAAATAATTTTTCTTTAGTGTAACTGCATTTAAGAATTCGCTTAATTTGTGTGTTGAATATCAACCCAATATGTACAATTTTCAGAGGAATATGAGTTCTTGTATTCTTAAAATCAATCATAAGAAATATATTAAACAAAATTAAATCTTAAACATATGATGATAAGCAATTTTCAGGAAGAAGCAATTGTACTTGTCTAGTTATTTGTGAAACATATGACTAAAGTTTAAGGTTTAATACTAAAATATTCAGTCACAACACTTTAATATCTGGAAATTGATATCGGAATAAGATAAAGTAATTTTTTTCAGTGGCAGTCTTCTTTTTCTTGCACAATATATCATATATTGTGAAGCTCTTAAATTATGACTGAGGCAAAGGTTGTATTTGTGTCATAGATGCTTATTTGTAACATGAATGGAAACAGACTTTTGTTCTGAGACTGTTCTGATGTAATGGAAGATCTTAGGATATCCTGGTTCTCTTGTGCCTGAAATTAATAGTTCAAATGAGCAAATTAAAGTCTACTTGAAATATAAAACAGGTGGGTGATTATATTTTAGTTATACTGTGATAAAACAGAATGCAATACTTATTATTATAATTGTATGACAATTATTATCAGACTTATTCTGCGGGATGCAACATTTTGTGAATTTCATTGTGACTTTTTTTGAGAATGTGTTATGAGTGTTGCAGTCGTTTTTTTTTAGGAATGTGTAGTAATGTTTATAACGTGTGATGTTTTTGAGGTTTTTTTTTTTCTTTGTAGTTCCTAAATCACATATATTAAACACTTGAGATCCACAAAAACATTTCATATTCTGTAATTTGGCTATCGCCAAAACAGACTTGGAATACTGCAAGCTATTGAATACCCAATTTATCTAAAATATTGAATGATTAATGGTGGTTAAATAAAATTTGGCTGAGTTAATTGGAGAAGAAATGAAAATGAAAACGTCTGTATATTTTCAAGATTTGGGACTGGTTTGAAAAAAATGTTATAAATTTGTAAGTATTTCTAAAATGGTAGTTATCATTAGTTTCAAAAGCAAACTCCTAACTGGTAAATGGGCTGGCGAACACTACTCTCTGCAGTCATGGAGCTTACCGTTATGTGGTGTTACGGTTTGCAGTGGGTCCAAAGCCTACCATGAATCACTTGGCACAAGGCAGGAACACACCCTGTACAGGGTATCGGTCACCCACACCTATCTACATTTTGCATAGCCAATCCACTTATCTTTATAAGCTTTTGGACTGTGGCAGGGAACTGAACTGCAAATCATGGCTCTCCCTTTACTTTTGCTACTACTAATTAAAAGTAGTCTAAAAGCATTTGAACATATTTGAGTTAAATTAGATATCAAATTTACTGGATTGTGGCAAGATGCTGCAACAAATAATATTTATTTTTTTCTTATGCATCATATTTTTTAATGTAGAGGACATGTGCACCATAATGAGGTCTTCAGAGTTTTTAATCCTTTTAGAATGTATTTGCTTACAGTGTTGCATTTCAGCATTAACTTGCAATTCCAACATTTGGAGCTGTTATATTGATGTAAAATCTTTTAAGATCCCCTCAAGTGAAAATCAAATTTCTTGCTTTCATAAAATGTGGTGGTTTTAATATGTTGGAAGATTTTATCCTCTGCAAATTTTCTGGATTATTAAATAAACCACCGTGTTTAAAATGTATCTCTCTCTCGAAAGGAAATGTGTGAGCATTGAGAGAGGAACTGTGTGTGCATTTTCCTAGTACTTGAATGATTTTAGTTTTTTCTTGCATGCTGAACTCCTTTCCCTCTTCTTTTTGTGCTAGAGTAAAGATTCTGCACTTTTGAAATGGGTGGGTTTCACTAGTTTGTGGCCAGGGCTGTTTCTGATAGGAAATGTTATTGGCTATTGGCTGATATATCCTGGTTTTGTGACTGCTCACCTACAATAAGGGCCTTCTCCAGAAACCAGAATTAAAGTTTGAGAGTAATATGTTTTATCACTGCTTACAGTTCTTCTACCCTTGCTTACAATTTCACATTTGAGCTCAGGAGAAGGATATCTACACATGCAAGAGTTTAAAATACAAACTACAATACTGATTCAAAACATTGTAGAGTTCTCTGAGCCTTCAGACGTAAAACGTGCGAATATGTACGTGCATATATATATAGACAAGTACTTTCTTCCCAACCAATCACAGTACAGGGGGCGGAATTGTATAAAAGCGTCGCACCCACATCAGCTTCAGTACAACTTGATTAAGTCACGGTTCTTAACCACGGTAAGTGACTAATCATTTACTTTAAAACTGTTATTAATATAGTTTAGTGCTTTTAGATTTGTTGTTTAATTAGACTTACTGTGGACATAAGCTCTTCTTGAAGTTCTGAATGCTGCTGTTCAATACGAGGGGATATCGGTTTGTAAGGAAATGGTTTAACATGGCGATAACGTAATGTTAAAACGCGCTTGGTTTTCTCGACATGCAAATAAAGACGGGTTTTAAAAATAATATTCCATATATTCTCAACTAAATGGACATAATTAAGTGGTTCGGATGTAACATATAGTGATTGACAGTGGTTTAATATGAAAGGGTCCATTAAAGTGAAACGTGTCTTGGTGGTGATAAGAACCAGCTATGCACCTTAATTTTAAAGGTAAATTTAATTAATTGTAATATCAGATTATGTTCAAAGTGATTTATTTTTAATACAATCACTTTAAGGGTTCCACATCAGGGTATTAATACTGTTCAGCCGTAACATAACAATGACCTCTTTTCTACAGTATTTGTCCTCTATGTAGTTGGACTTCTAGTCTCTAGTTCTGCATGCTTTGTTAGCCACCTGTCACAATATTCTTCAATGGATAGAACACCCACAGGACCTCTATGTGACCAATGTCACATCACAACATTTACATTACAAGCATGTACATAATTGGCCAGAAATTACACTGTATACACAGAAGTATACTACATGAATGAAATTACATACATTTAAAAGACATGGCATCAAGGAATATTTAAAAGAACTCATTCGATGGTCGATCACACCAGAAATCCTTCTCTCCTGTGGAGTGCTGTGTGTGTGTGCGTGCGTGCGCCTAATGGTAGATTTACATTTTTGGTCACTAAACATACAAAATATTTAAATGTACCTTTAATAGTACAGTGGTTTTAAAGTCCAGTTGTGTGAGTATGAATATTTGTAATCTTTCATTATAGATCTGTGTATGATATCAATACAATTTTCAACTCCACAAATATAATAGAATAAGGTATGATTATGTTCCCCAACTAAAAGGTACTGAATGTGTATTCTTCAAGATATAAAAGTTACCTACTTTTCTGACAGTGTATATGACCTTCTCTATGACTCTGCAAATAAAGAGATCATAGTCTGTGAATATTGTAATAGATTTGTTAAAAGCAATGTATTCCTATGCTCTTGCAAGATGACAGCCCAGGTTCTCTTCTATAAAGAATGGACATTGTCATTTGATCCACAAACATAACAAACTCTTCATAGTTTAAAAAGGAAATGTATTTTTCTCCACAAAAATGCCTAAGATCATGCGCTAAAGCTGTGACCCAAAACACTGTGCTGTAATGTTTGAGAAGAAGCTCAGTATAATTAAGAAACACATAAAACACAAAATCATATACACTGCCAAAGCTCAAGAAATTAAACATTTGTTAAGGAAAATATTTTGATTGTTGTTTTGATTGAATGTTGACCATTGCTTTGATTGGTCAAATATCTTTTATACAAAACACTCAAATTCCTGTTTTAAAAATCAGTTTATATCAGCATAAATTCCATGCTAGCTGGGTTAAGCTGCTTTGTGTAGGGTTTTGCTGGTGTGGTGCTGGTTTATGGAAGTTTATTTGGTGCAAAACACCTGAGCACCTGTGATAGTGGGATTTGTAGTTGTAGGAAATAGTTGTGCAGTGTCACAAAGAACCTTTTAGGAGTTTAACCTGTAGAATGAAGCTCACAAAAATAATGGTTACACCATCACATATTATTTATTGTAAATGCAGAAATCCAATTCTACACACACAAGTAAATAAATCATACTCTCTGTTTCATTACAGTTGTATCAGTAAACACATTCATATACTTGTATCAAAAAATGTGAAGCCATGGACAATATTTTCACAATTTTATACAAGTATGTGAATGTGTGCAATAAGAGTTATACACCTGTAAAATAGTTTTTCATATTGTGATCAGAAAAAAAAACCAGAAAAAACTATCAACAATAAACATATGTCTCTGGCAGTAACTCTGCTAGATTGAGTGAAACTCATTCATTATCTGTAACCACTTATCCAGTTCAGGGTCACAGTGGGTCCAGAGCCTACCTGGAATCATTGGGCACAAGGCAGGAATACACCCTGGAGGGGGCACCAGTCCTTCACAGGGCTTCCTATGGACAATTTTGAGTCACCAATCCACCTACCAACATGTGTTTTTGGACTGTGGGAGGAAACCGGAGCACCCGGAGGAAACCCACACGGACACGGTGAGAACACACCAACTCCTCACAGACAGTCACCCAGAGCGGGAATCGAACCCACAACCTCCAGGCCCCTGGAGCTGTGTGACTGCGACACTACCTGCTGCACCACCGTGCCGCGATTGAGTGAAACTGTGTTTTTTATTTGCTGTGACCAGGGGTGTAGCCACAGGTGGGCGTGGGGCTACCCTAATTGGACGAAGGCCCACCCAGTCAGCCAGAGTTAATCACAGAATGTGGGTGCACATTTGTGGACATGCTCTTCTTTCAGAGCAAAAAACACTCCCACAGTTGAATTCAGAGCTGGAGCATGAGGTGTCATGATTAGGGTCGTCTACCATCCCTTGTTTGGACAAAAAAAGCTGTGCTATTTTTTGGACTGATTACAGATGCGTTTTATCCTGTATTTTTGAGGTGACATTGTTAAGACCTTGATTTGTTTGAGACACACTGCTCTCCCTCATTTGGAGGGAGGGCCAAATAGGCAATGGCTCCTAAACAGAGAATGCGCTTTTTGTTGATCATCACTTTTATTTCACCAATCAGCAGCCAGAGTTTGCTCACCATCTTTTAGTGCTGCAGTCAATAGAGTCACAGTCAGAGTCAGCCTACAGGGGTTTGTTTTGCAGGGGTGCTGAGAGAAAGGTCAGTGCTTGAAAAGGGCATAACTAATTTTAGCACCGTGACTTGAGGAAACTACATATAATTTCTCCAATAAAGATGACTGACTTCAGAATATATATATATATATGTAAAAATCACATTAGATAATTTCATATTACATAAAAAATAACTAACATATTTATATAGAATGTAAGAAATAATGAGTCCTAAATAATTAGACTAGTCTGTATATTAAACACAGGACATACCAGTAAAACAATGGAAGTAAATTTGTTTAATATAACTAATTATAATTAATATTTGTTGGACATTTAAATATGGTAATTGAAATGAGGATGAGACTGTCTTTCAGACCTCTTAAACTAAAGAGATGCTTTCACTTCAGATCTCATTGTAATTAAATTAAAACATAACAGTAATAGAGTAATACAGTATTTGCGAAAAACATGGGCAGATTCTGCTTAGATGTTGTCCAGAAAGGTTCCCCCTGTATGGAGGGTTTTTTTTTGTTGACAATATTATAAATGGACCTGGAGGTTGTGGGTTTGATTCCCGCTCCGGGTGACTGTCTGTGAGGAATTGGTGTGTTCTCCCCGTGTCCGCGTGGGTTTCCTCTGGGTGCTCTGGTTTCCTCCCACAGTCCAAAAACACATGAAATCATTACAACCCCAATTCCAATTAAGTTGGGATGTTGCATAAAACAAATTAAAAACAGAATACGATGATTTGCAAATCCTTTTTCAACCTATATTCAATTGAATACACTACACAACATATTTAATGTTCAAACGGATAAACTTTATTTTTTTGCAAATGTTCAAATTTTGAATCTGAGACCTGCAACACGTTGGCACACAACCCCCCAAAAGCACACTATTTGCTAGTCCCCTTCATGCCCACCTTAGAGACATGCAGTTAAGCCAATCCACAGCAAACCATTGTGTCTTGGATCCCTCTCCGCTTTTCACAAGCGGCATGCCATGAATGAAAACAAAACAAGTCTTCCAAAACATTGATATCAGTATGTATGGATTTTCCCAAATCAATGTAGCAAAAAAGTCTTCATGCAGTTTACCGTTAAAATCTAGACCAACTTGAGTAGAACCATCTCTGATGATGTGCTCTGTGACACATGCTGGCTGCCTAGCGAGGAGATCATGGCTCACTTTGGTCTAGTATGGGAGGAGTTGACGAGGCATCAGGAGAAATTTTGCACTTAGTCCCATTGTTCAGCTACTGACAGATCTTTGTTTTAGGCAACTGGTGGATTGCTGCAGACTTTTGATGATGCCTATGGCCTTAGCAAATCTGCTGTATGTAAATGCCATGCATAACATTTCCACATACAAAGGGATATATTGCAAGAAGCTAAAATAGGTTTTCAGGCAATTGGAAACAGTCCTGGAATTGTTAGTGTGGTGGATGGTGCTCTTATCCCATCCCAGCTTCTTGAGCCCTAACTACACCTGTCGCAAAGGCTTCTCTGCACTGAATGTTCAAGTTATGTACAACCACCAAGGCCTCTTTATGGACATTGTGGCCTGGATGTATTTATGACAATTCTGAAGTGTGTCAGATGGCAAGGGAGGGTGAATTTCCTGTTGTACATGTCCTGGGTGACACTGCTTATTAGCTCCGAAGCTATTTACTTACTTCTGTCCTGAATCCACAGACAGAGGCTGAGAAATATAACATGACACACTGCAGTTTTGGGCATTTTGAAAATGCATTTCCTTTGGCTTCACAATTCATCAGGGAGGGCTTTGGTGTTCAACCTAATGCAACTGTGCCATAATACTTGTATGTGCTATGCTTCATAACACTGCAATGTAGGCTGGCATACACCTTCCTAATGAGGAAGATGAGGAGAGAGAGGAAGGACACATTCCTGCAATATTACCGGGAATAAGCAGAGAAGGACTTTACCAGGCTTTCTGGGAAACATGAATGCAAATCATTAGGGATGTGTTTACTTAACTTACTAAAAATAAAATGTATTAGGGATATGTGACCATATATTAGGGATATGTTGCATGTTTTTTTCCCCCGTTTTTAAAAAGATTTAAGTAGACTTTAAGGTTTTTATTTGGTGCAACTCATGTTTTTCCAAATATCTTATTGAGACACCACTTGAAAAATAACTAATTAAATGCAACATTTGAGGAAAACAAACAAACAAACAAACTTGTCCTTGCATCTTTTTGCATCTGCTACACACTGTGAGAAAAACGGGGGTCTGGAAGAAAAATTTGTGTTTATTAAATTGCCACAAAACAAATAAAAAAATATGTTAATCGTGACCTGCAATAGACAGCAATTGCAAGTGAAATGTTTTCATTAATTTCTTTACTTAAATAATGAAATTACTTATTGATTGTTTGTTTTTTTTGATTGATTGTAGGTTTTTGCCTATTCAAATCTAATTTATTTTAATTTTATACAGTAAGTCATCCATCAGTGTCTACCCAGACAGGTCAGTGGTTGTTTACTCGGAAGAAGGTAGAGGGATGGAATTAGTTGTGATCTGTTTATGTGTATGTAAAGCAGAGAATGTGAATTTCCAGAGTGTGGCTAATGACTCCGGCAGATCTCACTATAACAACATAAAAAAAAGGAGAGATCCAGAACGACACAGACATGGAAGCATCCTGAAACATTGGCATCCCTCCACTCTGGCAAAAACCCTGAGTGATTGCATGCAAGCTGCAGGACGACAGCACCAGTTTACTATAGCGTTTACTATACTTTTCTAGAGTTAGTAAGGACCCTGTCTGCAGAATTTTGAACTAGTTGAAGTTTACTTATATTTCTGCTGGTGCATCCTGACAGTAGTGCATTACCATAGCCAAGCCTTGAAGTATTAAAGGCATGTACTAATGTTTCTGTGTCATGCAGGGATAATGCCTTTTTTTATCTTGGCAATGTTGCAAATGATGAATAAAAGCTGTTCTAGTGATACTGCCTATGTGTTGATTGAATGATAAATCTGAATCAATTATGACACCAAGATTTTTTTGCTGCTGAACCAGGTTTGGAAATTTAAAATTAAATCTGATAATTTATTTCTTGCCACTTTTGGACCCAGAAGCAGAACCACTCTTTTGTTAATGTTTAGAAGGAGAAAGTTACGCAACATCCAGCCTTTCATGTCTTTTACACATTTCTGTTTTCTTTAATCTGTGTTTGTCATCGGGCTACACTGATATGTACAATAGCATGTCATCTGCGTAACTGTGAAAGTTAATATCATGGTTTCTCATAAGGCTATGTATCAACAGGGACACAAAGTCTTGACGAGAGGCAAAAAGAAAATAATTTGTTATCTTGATTAGAGCTGTCTTAGTGCTCTGTTGTGGCGGCACGGTGGCGCAGCAGGTAGTGTCACACAGCTCCAGGGGCCTGGAGGTTGTGGGTTCGATTCCTGCTCCGGGTGACTGTTTGTGAGGAGTTGGTGTGTTGTCCGCGTGGGTTTCCTCCGGTTTCCTCCCACAGTCCAAAAACACACGTTGCAGGTGGATTGGCGACTCGAAAGTGTCCATAGGTGTGAATGTGTGTGTGTCTGTGTTGCCCTGTGAAGGACTGGCGTCCCCTCCAGGGTGTATTCCCGCCTTGCGCCCGATGATTCCAGGTAGGCTCTGGACCCCCCGCGACCCTAAATTGGATAAGCGGTTACAGATAATGGATGGATGGATGTAGATATGAACTAAGTTGCTGGGCCATGGCTTTTTCTAAGATCTTAGATATAAAACGTAGGTTACAAATAGGCCTGTAATAAGACAATACGCTAGCATGAAGTTATGTTTTCTTGATCAGAGGTTTAATAACATTAGCTTTAACATAATAGCATTTCTATACTCTAAGGCTGTCCTTCCAGACAGAGTGGAAAACTTCCAGCTTGGTTGATCGCCAATTCTGTACTTTTTATTTTAAAGTACAGGTTTTATCTTTTGTACCCAGTATTTTCTAAGTAGTCAGTTGGTACATCTAGCTCCATTTGGTCTGGTGGAGTGGGAACTGGGGTTGATAGTTCTGGAAGGTTTTCTATAAATTGTAGGGCAGTAGATGGTTTTATTGAATGTTTTGTAGAATTGTGAGGGGGCATACATATTATGGCTAAGACGCAGCTCATATGAAATTAGGCAATGGTCAGACATTGCTATGGTAAGATATTAATTTTGTCTATGTTAAGACCCAGCATCAAAACTAAATCTAACGTGTGACTACAGTAGTGTGTAGGCCCTGTTACATTTTGGGTGATACCAGCAGAGTCTAGGTTTGAAGTAAATGCCTTTTTAGTGGGTTATCTGCCCTTTCAAAATGGATATTAAAATCACCTACAATTATAACTTTATCATTGCACACAGCTAGGTTTGCAGCGAAATCACTGCAGTAGGGGCCTGGGGGTCTGTAAATGTTAAATAACAAATATGCATTCTTTTTTTGTGACTGGATTTGTAATGGTGGAAAGAACCTCGAAACAAGTGGTGTTACATTGTTTCTGACTGATATCTGGGGTATTTTGATAGATTACACATACTCCACTTTGCCTGATAATCTTGGGCTATGTACATAATTATTGCCTACTGGGGTGGCTTCATTTAGTGCTGAATATTCATTTAGTCTAACCCACATTTCTGTGAGACAGATCACTTTTAATTTAATTTAAGATGACTTTGAGTCACCAATACCACTTTTTCACTACTGATATTTCATGTTCAAGTATCCGCCAATACCAAGTACAGACACCAACTCTATCTTAACTACTAGGCAGATGCCTATAACTCCAGATGTTTATATTGCTATACTTGCAGATTTTATTTTGTTAAAGCAGTGTTCTGTATCGTTAATAAGATATTCTAAGTTTGAATGAACAATTTACTTTACTAACTGCACATTAAAAATTTTAAAGTTTCAGAGACATGAAAAAATAAAATATTTCCACAATGCAGTAACAAGTACATATAGGAAGACATAGTATAGCCTGACTGAACAGCTTTTTACACTCTTGTGGATATTTATCATGACTGTGAAATGCACTTTAAGGACTGCTGCTGACCTATGTTAACGTGGTTGCTTGAATGAAGTCAGTGTTTTTTGGCATGCCTTAAGCTGGGGTTACACTACAGGACTTTTAGCCCAATTCTAAATAAGTTTTGCCTCGAAATCACATTTCAGACCAGTCGCAGCATATCAAATGTATGGACTTTGGACGTAGTCGTGTAGTGTAAACTCTCTACCAACTCAAGGCTGAATGAGCCCCTCCAACGGCCAATTACAACCAAGCACAGAAACTACCCAGTAAACATTTAGCCATTGATTCAACGTTGAAATCACATACCTAAATGTTGTTCAATCAGCGTTTTTTTAAGGTTGAAAATGAAAGTTGAAAAGACGTAAAAAGGAAACATTAAAGACATCCTTTTAAAGCCATTATTTCAACATTGAAATCACGTACTAAATGTCATTCAATAAACACTGAATTAAAGATGAAAAGACATCCAAACATAAACTTTGAAAAGACGAGTCACATTACAAATGTTCTTTCAAAGTACAGTAGGTTCCATTAAGAATTTAATGGTTCAGACTGGATTTTTAATCTAATAGTTTATCATGTAACACTTCTATTAGTATTTAATTGTACCTGTCAATTCACAATTATGTCATCCCGGTTGGAAAAAACATTACATCCATAGGTAAAAGCAAAATATTTATAAACATATTGGCAATTTTTTGTAATAAGCCCAAAATATGTGACTCAAACATGGCATACATGTATAAATGTATTAAAAATAATAAAAAAAAATTATATATATATATATATATATATATATATATATAATGAAAATATAAAAAAAATTATATTCTGTATTCAATTACACATGTAAATGAAACAAAAATTTGCATACTAAGAAAATGAAGTGCAGATTTGAACAAAGTACAAAGTATAGAGTGTACAAAAGCTTGTCACTGGGGCTGTACCTCTTTTAGGTACAATACAGTACCTTTCAGTGTTCTTTTATGTAGTCATGTTTTTGTACTAGTTAATGTACTTGGAACCATAAGGGGCTAAAATGTATCATTACCATTAGCTTTATATATACCACCCCAGTGACAAACCATTTTGTACCCTGTGGTGACTAAAGTGTACCAGAATTATTAACACAAATATTCATAATGGGCGGCACGGTGGCGCAGCAGGGACCTGGATTCCCGCTCCGGGTGACTGCCTGTGAGGAGTTGGTGTGTCCTCCCCGTGTCCACGTGGGTTTCCTCCGGGTGCTCCGGTTTTCTCCCACAGTCCAAAAACACACGTTGGTAGGTGAATTGGCGACCTTCCATAATCAACAGTGTACGAAACAATTACTTATGTAAAAAGGCAGAATAAAAAATATAGCAATTTTTAAATTAATAAAAATCCACCTGAAGAGGAAATACGCAAAACTGACATTTTAATATATACATTAAATTTTACCTTTTTTTTTTATCTGTTTAACCCAATACATTTAATTAATAAAAATATGACAGTGGAAGGAAAATTATTGCTTGTGTTTTCAGTACACATCTTCTGTTAGAATGAAACTTGAAAATAGTGTACTGGCAGTCATATACCACAGGTTATACTGTACATGTCCACGCACAGGCCAATGTGTTGTTTGAGTTTGGCAAAGGTAAACTTTCTATGCAGAAATTGTGTGCATTGGTTCAGTGGAGGCATGAAAGGTTTAGTACAGGAGGTTGATCACTCGAGTCACACTCTGCAACTCCATGTTTAAAATGCATTTTTGGAGAAATGTCATGATGTTTTCAGGTGTGCAGGGTATTGAATTTTGAAGTCGTGATACATACAGGTGTTTGTGAAGAAGGCCTCATCTACTGCACTATGACAGCAAACCTCAACTCAGCTTTCACCACACTCTTGCTTCCTCTGGAAACACCAGTTTCCCAGTCCTGATCTTTCAGCTGAATTATCAAATATAATGTTGTAGGTTCACCCTACAGAAAAACAGAAATAGACTTGGCATGACACACTAAGACATAATACTGCCTTTCCGTTGACTGTGACTATTTCAGTTGGTGTGGCAACAGTTTACTTTATCATACTTAATGAGGAGGTCAGAGTTGTAAGTCAAGAAAAAGAAATTTATTCTTGAAGTCAATGCCTATACATCATGAAGAAAAATGCTTTAATAATGATCCCATACCTATTAACTATTAATTTATATTGGTGCCCCCCTCTGGAGTTTGGTGTTTTCTTACTGTGTCTGTATGTTTCCTCTGTGTGCTCCTGGTTTCCTCCCATGATCCAAACACACATTGGCAGGTGAATTGGCTACTCAGAAGCGTCCATTGTGTGAGTGCGTAAGTGAAATTGTGGGTGTGTGGTGCGTAAGTGAAATTGTGGGTGTGTGGTGCCCTGTGAAGGACTAGTGCCCTGTCTAGGGTGTGTTCCCACCTTGTGCAGAGTGACTCCAGGTAGTATGTAAATATTTTGTACCCACCACAACCTTGAACTGGACAAGCAGACAATGAATGAATACATGAATTAATGAAAGCACAGAAGCCACATTGATGCAATAATTGTTAAATTATTATTTAGGTCAAATGTTTAAATCAAACCTGTAAGCTTTGAAGTTCTCTCTCATCTCAACGTCAGTGTGGCGATGTGTATTTTATAGAGTACAGCTGTAAATCCATTGCTGAACTGGTGAATTTTGTTCACTGTTAGAGTATGGATTCCATCAACCTCATCAGACAACTGTAAAAACAAAGCAGAACACAATAGATGAAAGCTTTATTATAATGATCCAATAAATTATATCAAAAAAGACAATAGTGTAGCGCAAATAAGATAGAATAAGGAAACGATATTAGACAAATATTAATATAATAGAATATTAATAATGGTCTTACAGTAAAAAAGTAATATAAATCTAGTATTATATTATTGTCAGGACAGAACAGAAAGCTGACAGTCGCGGAACACAGTAAATAGTTCTTTTAATGACGTTATCCAAAAGAGTAATCACAAGGCAGGCAAAGTTCAAAAAACAGGAGCAAACAGTACCTCAGAGGATGGGCAAAAACCGTAGCAAAAAAAAAGGCAGAGTTCAAAAACCAAAGAATACAAACAATACCAAAAGGGACAAGGCAGGAGACGTAAACCGGGAAAACAGGCAGGAAGTAGGCAACAAGAAATCGTCAGACAGATTACAAGAGAACGCGTTGTATACTGGGGTGAACCAAAGCAATACTCGGCAGAGAACAGTTCACTGAAATGGGTTTAAATAAGGAGACAAACAGGTGTGTGTAATTAGAATTCTGGCGAGGGAGACCGGTGGGTAGTCATGTGACTGACGGGTGCATTCTGGGAATTGGAGTCCTGAGATGTAGGCGTGACAGTACCCCCCCGAAGGCACCTGGAGGAGGCCTGGAACGAGGACGGCCACGACGACGACCACCCAGCGGAACAGAGTTACCGGAGCTAGGGACGACTGCACATGCGGAGGGCTGAGATTGACGTGGGTTTCTGGATCGAGACATAGAAAGGGACGGAGCGGGATTGGAGATTGATCCTCGAGGGCGACCTCTGGAACGGGGAGCCGGCTTCTCAGGATGGCGAGAGTGAAACGCCAACACGAGACTCGGATCATAGATGTCCTTTGCAGGTACCCATGAACGCTCCTCTGGACCGTACCCTTCCCAATCAATTAGATACTGAAGCATTCCTCCACATCTACGTGAATCCAGCACCTCTCGCACGGCATATGTGGAAGAGTCCCCAAAATCCACCGCCGCGGGCGGAACGTCGTCGGGCTGCAGCTCATTCAAAGGACCTGGAACCACAGGTTTGAGGAGAGACACATGAAAGGAATTAGCAATACGATATTGTGCAGGTAACTCCAACTTATAAGTAACTTCATTAATTTTACCAGAAATACGAAAAGGACCAATGTACTTGGGCAGGAGCTTCCTGCACCTCCCCTCAAACCTGATATCCTTAGTAGCCAACCACACCCTCTCCCCAATCTGGAATGACGGAGAATTCGATCTGTTCTTATCAGCCTGTTCCTTATATCGGGAAAGGGCCTCTGTGATGTGTTGATTAGTCTCTTCCCACACCTCCTCACTGCATCTCATCCATGAGTCAACTGATGGAATTCCTGATGTTGCTGCAGTCCAGGGTGCCAACGGGGGTTGATAACCTAAAATACACTGGAAGGGGGTGAGGCCTGTAGTCGAGTTCACCAAGGAGTTTTGTGCTATTTCAGCCCACACCAAGTACTGGGACCAGTCTTGTGGATTCTCATGACAATACATACGTAAGAATTTTCCCAGTTCCTGATTGACCCTTTCACACTGGCCATTGCTCTGGGGATGATATCCAGAGGTGAGACTAACATTTACTCCTAAATGTTCAAAGAAGGCTTTCCAGACATGTGACATAAACTGGGGACCTCGATCGGATAAAATATCTTCGGGAATTCCATAATGACGGAAAATATGTGTATAAATAGCTTTAGCTGTATCCAGGGCCGTGGGTAATGAGGGAAACGGTATGAACTTAACTCCTCTAGAGAATCGATCAATTACTGTGAGTACTGTAGTACTTCCTTCAGATTGGGGTAAGTCCGTGACAAAATCAAGTGCTAAGTGCGACCAGGGACATTCTGGAACCGGTAGAGGCATTAATTTACCTGCCGGAAGAGTTTTGGGTGTCTTAGACTGGGCACAGACTGAACAAGATGCTACAAACTCATGCACATCCGCTCTTAATGTCCCCCACCAATAACGTGCTAGAATAAGCTGTGTAGTGCGTCTCTCTCCGGGGTGACCTGATGACAGTGACGAATGGGCCCAGGTAATCAACCTATTTCGAAATTCAGGTGGTACATATGTTTTACCTTCAGGACAGGCTTCAGATACCCCTTTAGACCTATTTTCCTGTGCAATAAGTTCGTCTAATTCCCATCTGATGGCAGACACCGAAACGGAAGGAGGTAGTATAAAATCAGTTGCTTCTTCACCTTTCTCCCTTAGTTCATTCTGATTTAAACGAGAGAGCGCGTCAGCTTTAAGGTTACGACTACCTGGATGAAATGTGATGGAAAACCGGAACCGAGAGAAAAACAGTGACCACCTGGCTTGCTGAGAATTCATTCGTTTTGCAGTACGGAGATATTCTAGATTCTTGTGGTCTGTTAGAACTGTGAAAGGATGTAGAGAACCCTCTAGCCAGTGCCTCCATTCCTCCAGAGCTAATTTTACCGCTAGAAGTTCTCTATCTCCGATGCCATAGTTTCGTTCAGCAGGTGATAATTTATGTGAAAAAAAGGCAATAGTGTGTAACTTAGGAAGTTCTCCACTACGTTAAGATAATATCGCCCCTACACCCGTCTCCGATGCGTCAACCTCTACCACGAAGGGGAGTTCGGGATTTGGATGTTTTAATATGGGAGCAGTAGTGAAAGCTGTCTTGAGACGTTCAAAAGCTCCTTGGGCCTGAGCAGACCAACACAACCGATGGGGACTACCCTTCAGTAAAGCAGTAAGTGGGGCTGCAATAGAACTAAAGTTCCTAATAAATCATCTGTAGAAATTTGCAAATCCTAAAAAGCGTTGAAGATTTTTAACGTTAGTCGGGACTGGCCAGTTCACAACCGCCTCAACCTTTCGGTCGTCCATGACTATACCCGACACACTGATAACATATCCCAAAAACGAAATGGTCTGCTGGTGGAATTCACATTTTTCCCCCTTGACATAAAGGTTATTCTCCTTTAAACGCTGAAGCACCTGACTGACTTGTTTTATGTGTGTTTTGACATCTGGGGAGTAAATCAAAATGTCATCAATGTATGCGATTACAAATTTTCCCAACATATCCCTGAAAATGTCATTAATGAACTCTTGGAACACTGATGGAGCATTTGCCAGCCCATAGCTCATCACTAAATACTCATAGTGACCCTTGGTAGTGCTAAAAGCAGTTTTCCACTCGTCCCCCTCCTTAATTCGAACAAGATTGTAGGCACTACGAAGGTCCAACTTGGAGAAAATTGTAGCACCTCTAAGTTGCTCTAATGCGACCGGAATAAGGGGTAGGGGGTATACAAATTTTTTAGTTATATCGTTCACATTTACATTTACATTTATGCATTTGGCAGACGCTTTTATCCAAAGCGACTTACAAAAGAAGATCTAACATTCGAACTACAGCACAAATTATACAAAATACCTTACATTAAGTGCAATATGCCAGGAAGTAATAAGTGCATTAAAGAAAGACATTCAGTGCAAAAGATACTCTCGGAAGAGCTGGGTTTTCAATGATTTCTTGAATGAAGAGAGGGTTTCTGTTGCTCTGATAGTGCTTGGAAGCTCGTTCCACCAGCGTGGTACCAGAGATGAGAATAGCCTCAACTGACCTGTACGGGGGGTTGGTCGTGTTAGTAGGCGCTCCTTTGAGGAACGGAGAGGGCTGGCGCTAACGTATGGTTTTAAGAGTCTATTGAGGTAGATGGGAGCAGAACCAGTGAATACTCTGAAGGCCATCATTAGTGATTTGAATTTGATGCGAGCAGCTAAGGGTAGCCAATGCAGCTCAACTAATAGGGGCGTGACATGTGCTCTTTTTGGTTGGTTGAAGACCAGGCGTGCTGCCGCATTCTGGATCATCTGTAGTGGTCTCACAGCACAGGCCGGAAGACCTGTCAGGAGGGCGTTGCAATAGTCTAGACGGGAGATTACTAACGTCTGAACGGGGAGCTGTGTTGTATGTTGAGTTAGGTATGGCCTAATCTTCCTTATGTTGAATAGGGAGAAGCGGCACGATCGAGCTACAGCGGTAACGTGATCTGCGAAGGTCAGCTGGTCATCAACCATGACACCTAGGTTTCTTACAACCTTGGTGGGAGACACTGATAGGGACCCTAGCTTGATGCTGATGTTGTGGAGAATAGCTTGCTTGGCTGGGAGGACCAGTAGTTCAGTTTTGGATAAATTCAATTGGAGGTGATGTTCCTTCATCCATGTAGATATGTCAGAGAGACAGTCAGAGATTTGAGTTGCCACTGAAGTGTCTCCTGGAGGAAAGGATAAATAGAGCTGTGTGTCATCTGCATAGCAGTGATAGGAGAAGCCGTGCGAATGTATGATTGGGCCTAGAGAGGTAGTGTACAAGGCAAAGAGGAGGGGTCCCAGCACCGAGCCTTGGGGCACACCTGTGGTGAGGTGGTGTCGCGCTGATGTTTGTCCAAGCCATGACACACTGAAGGATCGTCCAGTGAGATAAGACTCAAACCAGGAGAGTGCATTGTTCTTGAAGCCTATGTCAGTGAGTTTGTTTAGTAAGATGTGGTGGTTGACCGTATCAAATGCTGCTGATAGGTCGAGCAGAATGAGAACTGAGGATTGACCTGTTACTTTTGCATCTTTAAGAGCTTCCATTACTGACAGAAGTGCAGTTTCCGTCGAGTGGCCGCTCTTGAAGCCGGATTGGTTCGAGTCAAGAAGGTTATGTTGGGAGAGGAGTATGTTGCCTGCTTAAAGACAGCTCTTTCAATGATTTTAGACAGGAAGGGGAGGAGAGAGACTGGTCGGTAGTTCTCTACTATAGAAGGAGCAAGAGCAGGTTTTTTGAGTAGAGGTCTTACTTGAGCTTGCTTGAAGGTGTTTGGAAATGTTCCAGAGGTTAGTGAGGAATTGATTACATGAGTGGCTGCGGACACAATGGACGGGGCTATGGTTTGCAGTAGGGTGGTAGGAATGGGATCCATTGGACAGGATGTGGGACGGCCACCTCTAAGAAGATTTGATACCTCGTCTTCTGTGAGAGGAGTGAAAGAAGGGAAGGAAGCAGTAGGTTTAGGAGGATTCGAAGGGGGAGCCGGAGGCTGTGTAGAGGGGTCAGAAAACCGGCTGCTGATTGCAGCAACTTTGCTGGTGAAGAAGTCAGCAAATGCATCAGCGGTGAGGTTGGTTGCAGAGGGTGGAGGTGGAGGGTTCAGCAGAGACTTGAAGGTTGAAAACAGCTTCCGGGTGTCAGTTCAGGGCACGATAGTCTATACAAGGTCTTAACCCACCATCCTTCTTCTTGACAAAGAAGAACCCTGATGCTATCGGAGACTTTGATGGACGTATAAACCCTTGTGTTAGAGCTTCCTCTACATACTCCTCCATGACTCTTTCCTCTTCCAAATTCAAAGGATAAATACGTGATTTAGGTAAGGTGGCGCCCTCTACAAGTTCAATCGCACAGTCATATGGCCTGTGTGGAGGTAATTTTGTAGCTTTAGTTTTACTGAAGACTTCCAAGTATTGGGAATATACGGGAGGAATCTTCATTGATATAGTTGACTCTGGGCTCTCCACGGAAGTGGAATGTATAGAAATGTGATTAAGGGCTAAACCGTTTGTTTGACAGAAGGAGGACCAGGACGTGATTTCGCGTTGACTCCATGAGATAACAGGGTTATGAGTTTCTAACCATGGTAGTCCCAAAATAATCTGAAAATCCGCCTTGGATAATACCAGTAACGAAAGCCACTCGTGATGCAGGAAACTTGTTTGGAACCAAACAGGAACTGTCTCTTGTGAAATAGTATCTCCTCCAATGGGAAGGCCATCAAAAGCTCGGACTTGGATTTGTTTGCACAACTGTTTCGTCTTGACATTCAGCCGGGTAACGAGGGATTGTTGAATGAAGTTTCCTTCGGCTCCAGAATCTATTAACGCTGGAACGACAAGAGAAGTTCCTTGGCAGTACACTTTGACAGGTATGAGAAAGGATTTTGATATTAACCCTTTTGTGGGTACACTCACCAAGTTAGCATGTGAAGTCCTTCCCAGGTCTTGAGTCAGGACTCGCGGAGGACAGCGTGTACAATCACGACGAATATGATCAGATCCTCCACAGTATATACATAATCCACCGTGGAGACGACGAAGGCGTTCCTCTAGAGAAAGCCGCATAGTATCACATTGCATAGGATCCGAAGGAAGACTAGGACTGGGTGCTTGACTTTGTACCAGGCGGAAAGGAAAACCAGGAATGGATTGACGCTTGACAACGTCTTGTCTTTTACACGGTGTCCGGGGACGTTTCTGCAGGAGTTGGTCTAGGCGGATGGATAAAGAAATTAACTGATCCAATGTTAATCCGTCATCTCGACAAGCCAGTTCTGTGAGTATTTCTGGATTAAGACCATTCCGAAAAACATTAATGAGTGCAGTTTCATTCCAACCACTCCCAGCAGCAATAGTCCGAAACTCTAACGCATAAGCGGCTGCCGTTCGAGCTCCTTGCTTAAGTGTGAGAAGGATCTCACCACAAGAACGTCCCTCCGTAGCATGGTCAAATACTTCATGGAAAGTAGTGACAAATTCGGGATATGTGTTATTGACTATATTGTCCCAAATAGCGGTGGCCCACTCAAGTGCTTTACCAGACAGACGGGAGACCAAAAAAGCGATTTTTGCCTGATCATTACTGGGAGGAGAATTCTCAAAAAATATGGAACATTACAATAAAAATCCGCTACATTTAGCCGGATCACCTTCAAAAATTTCCGATTTACTGACAGGATAACGAGAATTCGAACTGACAGACGCTGTAGGAGGACTGGGGGTAGGGCTAGGAGCAGGAATACGAGCTATAAGGGTGTTCACACTCTCCAACACTTGTTTCAGTTGGAGCTGTTGGCTGTTGAGCGAGAGAGTCAACAGATTGAGTCACACTAGCCAACATTTGCTGGTGTTGACCTAGCATCTGGCCCTGACTAGTTATAGCCGTTCGAACGGCATCTGTGTCCGCTGTCTGCATGTTGGCCGAGTATTCTGTCAGGACAGAACAGAAAGCTGACAGTCGCGGAACACAGTAAATAGTTCTTTTAATGACGTCCTGACTGGTGCATTCTGGGAATTGGAGTCCTGAGACGTAGGCGTGACAATTATAGTATTATATTATAATATTGTAATAATATTATAGGGCGGCACGGTGGTGCAGCAGGTAGTGTCGCAGTCACACAGCTCCAGGGGCCTGGAGGTTGTGGGTTCGATCCCAGCTCCGGGTGACTGTCTGTGAGGAGTTGGTGTGTTCTCCCCGTGTCCGTGTGGGTTTCCTCCGGGTGCTCCAGTTTCCTCCCACAGTCCAAAAACACACGTTGGTAGGTGGATTGGCGACTCAAAATTGTCCATAGGTGTGAGTGTGCGTGAATGTGTGTGTGTGTGTGTGTCTGTGTTGTCCTGTGAAGGACTGGCGCCCCCCTCCAGGGTGTATTCCCGCCTTGCGCCCATTGATTCCAGGTAGGCTCTGGACCCACCGTGACCCTGAATTGGATATGCGGTTACAGATAATGAATGAATGAATAATATTATACATATTATATATAATATTTTCAGAATTATAAAAGATACAATAATACTTATATGATGTTGGTTCACTTGCTACCAGCACTGGGCATTTGGTGACAATGCTGTTGATGCACCTGTTGACTTCCTTGCCTGATAAAATTACTGAAACCTTCAGATCTCTGCAACGTTGAAAATTGGCACACTTTCTAGCTTTTGCTTGAGTGACATATGCAAGGTGTGCTGGAGGATGGACAGTATTGACTCAAAACATGTATGCTTTCATTAATAATCAGGTCACAGCTTATAAGTTTTAAAATATTATTACTAATTCTACAATATAATAAAATACATACTTGCATTAGTGTTCCCCACAACATTTATATTTCACAGTTAAACCTTTGGGAACATGAACATACTCCAAGTTAGTTGGATACCTGAGTGGGAAAAAAATTGTCAGTCTAACAAAATATTGTATCATATGTAAATGTTTTGGTGCACCTCACCTAATAAAATTATATGTATTAATTTTCTAAGTAAAAGTAATAACAGAGTACAATACATCAATTTTTTACACACAACTTCAGGTAAGGGTCCGTTCATCTGATGATTTTCACATATTTGGAAAAGCACAAACGTGGCCTGCGCAAATGTTATTGTATGATTTTACTTTCCAGCCAGCACTTTTGATATTTGGTTAACATTCGCATTATTAGCAAGGTGGCTTGCATGTAACTGCAACGCAGACCTGCTGAAATAAATGTCAAAAACATTACTGTTAATAATGTAATATTACTTTGATTTTTTTTTTATACAGAATGGGTTAACACTAGAACTACCAGGGTTTTCATATACCCCCTTTTTCTACCAGAGGCTGCCAAATGGCAGTGCTGGGCTAATTTGCAACCCATTAGGCCACCTTTTGTTATGTACATTAAGCCACTACTAGGTGCTAAAACGGGGGGGGGGGGGGGGGGGGGGTGGGTGATAGTGTGAACTGTGTTGACTGACAAAGCTCTGAGAGTCACAGCAGGCAAAGACTTTCAGGAGTTTAGTTCAGGGCAACAGTCTCAACAAATAAAAAATATTTTGGTACTTTGGCAGTTTTCTCAGCTGCTGATAATAAAAATTATTATTATAATCTTTCAAAAATATAATGAAATAGTACTTGTTTATTTAGAATACACACAATAAAAAATTTTTTAAGCTTTTTAGTTTATATTTGTTGATCTAGTGCAGTGTTATTTGATGTGAAACCTACAAAAACCTTGAGAAATAAAAATAAAAAAATCAGTTAAGTAAAAATTGCTCAAAAATAGTATTTAAATTTAATTTGAGTCATATTTACTTGTCAAGAAAAACACTTTGCCAATGGGATGAGATATTTTGACTTAAAACAAGAAAAAATGTCCTGATTATATTCTTTTACTTGGGTTTTAAAAAGTTTAAGTAAAAATGTCCTTTTTACAATTAGCTGAGGGTTGTTTTTGTGTAAATGTATGTAAAAATATCTTTACCTATTGGCAGTTTTTCAAAAGACAAAAACTACTTAAAATAAGGTTACAACATATCAGAGCTATTTTGACTAATCAATATGCCACTTTTTGCACTGTGAAAACAATCCTACATTAGCACAAAGGAGGCAGTTTTTCAAAAGGCAAATTTACTTAAAATAATGGCTAAAAAATCTGAACTTTAGCTATTTTGACAAATCATCAGTGAAAAAACAATCCAAAATTAGTACAAAGGAGGCAGACTTGAGGTGTTTTGAAAATTTGTTCAAATGTCTTTGTGTCAGTTTTAGAATAAAGAGAAAGATGACTGCAGACACTGGAAAACTTGTTAACGTGTGTAAACTTTATATAATAAACTGCACCAAAGTAAATAGCCTATCTGGCTACATGCTGAGTGAAATAAAATAGAATAAACCTCTCACACTATAATATTACAAATATACACGATGGAGGGAACTGAGATGGGTTCTATATTTATTTTAAAAATGTTGTTGTTGCAGCCATTAGATCGAACAATGCCAGTACCAGGTAACAGTGAACAGGGACGGGTATGGTGGGTGATAACGTGAATGATGACGATAACGATTATGTATGTATCCACCTCCATGTGGATAAAAAGCCACGTCACCACATATTTCACTTACTCTGTTGACCGAGAAGCAAAGATGGCGAAGGTTTACAGTGCACAGCAGGCTTTGGACATGACCCTCAACCATGTCAACCCATGTGACTCCGATGGAGAAGAAATTACTATTGATCAGAGCGGTGACTCTGAAATCTCTTCTGGTAAGATTTCCTAAATTTTCTATGTTTGTTTGCCGGTTCTGGCTGTTGTGATTTTGGAAGAGACACACTGCAAAAAGTACAATCTTGAAGTTAAAATTGCTCAAGAATATTATTCTATTTTAATTTGAGTAATTTTGACTTGTATTCTGACTTAAAACAAGACAAAATGTCCTGATACGATTCTTTTACTTTGGGTTTTAAAAAGTTTAAGTAAAAATGTCTTTTTTACAACTAGCTGAGGGTTGTTTTTTTGTATAAATGTATTTAAAAATATCTTTACCTATAGGCAGTTTTTCAAAAGACAAAAACTACTTAAAATAAGGTTACAAAATATCAGAGCTATTTTGACTAATCAATATGCCACTTTTTGCATTGTGAAAACAATCCTACATTAGCACAAAGGAGGCATACTTCAGATGTTTTGGAATTATAATTCAAATACCATGTTTGTGTCAATTTCACATTATTTTAACCTTTCACTAATCAAATATCAAACATATGGTCCTGTAGATGAAGAGACTTCACCACCTTCAGGAAAGAATGGTCGCATGGAGACACACGAGTGGCTGACAGAGACGGCAAAAGACGGCACAGTGTGGCATGAAGAACATAGTTTATATTTCTGTATAGTTTACATTTCTATTTATGAATACTTTTGTTAACATATTGTTGCATGCTTATTTTATCTTTTATTACTTCCTTTATTACTATTTCATTGTACAGGGAAACCAAGCAAAATGTTTCTTTCCTGTTCATATACCAATAAAACTACCTTGAATCTAAATGTCTGGTAATGTTGACTTTTTTGGTGGGTGGGGGTTCACCAACTTGCTGCAGAGAAGTGTGTGGAGTGCAGTAGAGTGTCTCCTTTCAAATGTAAAGGAATCATTTACATAACACTGGAGGTGAGAAGAGCTGTTCACACCTGCCAAATGGCAGTTCTTTGGAATTTAAAGGTATAAATGCCAAATGGCAGCGGTTTGGTAGTTCTAGTGTTAACTATTATCCACCTCTACTCCTTCACTTGTCTTCACTGAGATGCTAACCTAGCATAGCTGTTGCTTTGCTAGAGCTCTTTAGTTTCACTCATTCTGGTAAAGTATAAGTATTTAAAGTTTTATTAAGATTAAATATCACTTACCTCTGAATATACGAGCCTCCTCCGCTGTTTTTGTAATGCCTGCTTCCACAAACCGTTGAAAAATCATCCACTGAAACTTATTTTGACGCTGTATTCAAACTCAGAGTAACCGTTATCTGAAGGGGAGGGGCTCTCTCTCTCAAACACACACATATTCTCTCTCTCTCTCTCTCTCTCTAACTGATTTAAAACGCATTCCGGACGTCCACTGACAATATTTTGTCCCAATATAACAGACACATTTTGGACGTCCACTGACGTTAACTGGTCCTGAAGTAACTGACTTGTTTAAAACGCATTTTGGACGTCCACTGATGTTATCAGTTCGTCCCAATATAACTGACTTGTTTCAATGCATTTCGGACGTCCATTGACGTTATGAATTGGTCCCGAAATTACTAACCTGTTTTCAACGCATTTCGGACGTCCATTGATGTTGTCAATTGGTCCCGAAATAACTGACTTGTTTTCAATGCATTTCGGATGTCCATTGAAGTTGTCAATTGGTCCCGAAATAACTGACTTGTTTTTAACGCATTTCGGAGGTCCATTGACGTTATCAATTGGTCCCGAAATAACTGACCTGTTTTCAATGCATTTCGGACGTCCATTGACGTTGTCAATTAGTCCCGAAATAACGGACTTGTTTTCAACGCATTTCGGATGTCCATTGACGTTGTCAGTTGGTCCTGAAATAACTGACTTGTTTTCAAATAATTTTGGACATCCACTGACGTTTAAAATATGTCCTTGACGGACCGACTACTTTTAGACCTTTTTTGAACGTCCAGTGACGTTCCTTGTTTACTGGGTAACAAAGGCGCATGCAGTGGAGGGCGGATTAAACGGTAAAACTATGAAGAATTACAATATATCACATAGTGCTTGATTCACGTGTTCAAATAATGGAGTATTACCTGTAGGAGAACATGGTAATCCACAAAACACGCTGTTACAACCTTTATTCCAACTGTATTCTAGTTTTTAATTCCATATTATTTGAGGTGGAACGCAGCCGCAACTATGTGTTATTATCTTAATCTCCTAAGTATGTAGAGACCGTGCTGACCAAGTTTTCATATCCACGACCCATTTTTTAAATGTTTTTTTCTTTGTGAATCTATACAAACAGCAGCGCAAACAATAACCGCAGAGACTTGTACATCCATATTTGTCTGTCTCCTAGGAAATGCGAGTTAGTTGTGTGTCGTGTAGTCTGAAATACCCATTCTGTTTACAATCTGTTCCGACTTAAATTCGAGCTGCATCTACCGGCGCGCATGCACGTCAATATCTTCATGGGGTGTGTCCCGAAAAGTGCCCTGTGTACTACCTGTAGGGAATACTGAGTAATGGATCATTTCAAACACATGGTATTGGCGCTCTCTGTAACCGAAACTGATACTGTGTTTAAGTGCCAGTATCGGTGCTGATACCGATTCGGTATTGGTGCAACATTACATTTGAGTTTAGTGATCTTTCATTGAGTAACCCGAACTTTAGATCTGAGGTGTTGCTGATATCATCTGAATATGATTTAATACTTAGGATGTTTGATTAGGTTGTTGAAATGGACAGAGTTTTTCTACGTTTAACTGTCTCATTACAGTTGAACCTAGGTGACTCCTCAAGGCAGTTCACAGCCGGTCAGTTTAGTCTGTGTGTAGCCTGGTCCCGGCTCTGGGTTGTGAGCAGCTGTTTATGCTACTCTGCTGACTAACTAAAAAGACTGTGCTATGCTGCAAGAAAGTAAGGCAGCACCCTCCTGCGTGCGGTGGATACCTTCCCAATCTATTAGACCAGGCTTGCCCTCGAAATGTAACCAATTATTCATGAAGCCTACTTATCCAACAGTTTAACGCCTAAGTCTGCATAAATCTATGGATGGTTAGTAAGAGGTATGGACAGAAATAACAGAAAAACCAGGGCAAGCAAAACAGCTTCTTCCAAACAAACTGAGCCAACATGTAACAGGAAGGCCAAACAGAAGACTAAGAAAGCGTTTGGGAAACAATCGCAAAGATGGGATTTTTAAGGTGAGGTCATTCTTAAAGTTGTTCCAAAAACGCTAAGATCAATCGTTATTTGGAAATGCACCCTTCATTGATAACAGTCTTGTATGTAATGCAATTCCTAATGTAATGTAGAGTAACTTCTCGCTCTTTAATTTTCTGGCTTTAAGAAATTTTGCCTGCCTTCATGTAATGATAAATTTAAACAAAAATCTGTGCAAATGTACTCATAAAAAATCTGTATTAGTCAGTTGTGTGCATTGTGTGGGTTATAGGGACAAATGAAACTTTCAGGTTTGTAAAATAAACAGCAGAAAATGAAAGGCTTGTGAATCGCAGAAATTAACGGTTGAACCCTCATGTTCCTTTTGCTCACATTTATTTATACATTCTTTGTGTAGCACCGGTCAACTAGGTATGGCGCTTTCTGACCTTTGAAGTACAGGGTTAAAGGGGCCAATGCTGTACACACAACAACAGATGTACTTCAGTCTAACTTCAAAACTACAAAATGCCATTATACTATAAAATAGACAATGAGTGTGAAACAAGTCATCTGTATGTTAGGGTTGATTGCTATATAAATGATTGGTTCTTATCCAATTTGCCTTACAGGTAATCTAATGCCTGAAATCTTATGCTCTGATTTCTTCTCTGGGGATGGCTGCGGTAAATATATACTCTTTACCCAATTCGTGTCACTTACCGTTGCCACTTCACTCATTATTTCTGCATAAACTTAACAAAATTGTCTTATTTTTACTCTAACAGAAATCCTGGCAGCCTGGTACACAGTGTGTTGCTAAGTCTGATCACACCAAGCCCAAAGCCAATGAAATAGCCTTTCTGAAAGGAGACATCCTCACAATCTTGGAATTGGAAAAGGTAAAAATGCTTGTGATTTTGTTTCATGTTTTTGTTTGAAACAAAAATAATTAATATTTTTGTAGCCTGGTACTGAGCAAGCCTTAAAGAGCCCCAAGATTCCTGACATTTATAACTAAAATTCTGTTTCATGATGCCAGAGGAAGGCTTTGTCTTGTGGATAAATCCATACTAACACAAATGCCACTAACAATAAGCAGAAGTTGACAGGACTGAAGCATTCAGGCTTGTAGACTAAGGCCCCATTCATACAGATGCAACTTTTTTTTTTTAAATGAAGATTTGTGTCTCCCGTCCACATGAAAGTTGCGTTTTAGGTAACTAAAAGAGAAGGTTTTTTTTTTTTAATTAAAAAGAGATTTTTATAAAATACCCTTGTCACTAGAAACACTAATGTCACAAAGTGTACTAGTCTATCTACAATAACTGCACTAGACTTTAGTTTCCCAAATAATAAGAATAAAGTTAAAAGATAAAAAATAAAAATTGGAAATATAATGCATTATTAAGGGCTAGATTCAATAATCTCATGATTGTGTAGTGCAAAATACAGGGAGTATGGAGTGGGGTTTTTTTGTTTGTTTGTTACGTATTTTGATGTCTTTAATAGGTACTATTGCCTCCTACTGGACTTATTTTTATATTTATGATTTTCATATTTATCAGGATGGTGATATTTTCAGAAACGGAGAGAGGAAAATCTGTTTTAATACGAATCCGTGTGGATGGGCCTAAGCCACATTCATGCTGTAGAATGTAGAGAAAGTAGACAAGGATGACTATGTAGCTGCTGAACAGATGTCAGAAAGCCGTACCCAGCGAAAGGTGGCCCAATGATCAAAAATACTTGAGTGCCAGACCACCCCCTTAAGCCACAGTAATAACCTGGGACACCAAAGGGCGAGCCAGGGAGCTCTGTACTTGCAGTACAGCATCCAAACAAGACATAAACATGTCACTGTGTCAGACACATACTGTTTTATGTCTGGCATCAGGAGTGTCCAAGAAGTCTGACAACTTATTAGATTATTTGATAAACAATAGCAATATCATATTTGGCAAGATGGAAGGATTAGGATATAGGATGACGCCAGCCAAATGCCATAATAAGGTAGGGTGAACTGAAAGCGCAAGAATATCCCCAGACCTTTTGATCCATGTTGTGTGTCCATATTGGTTTGGTATGAACCACCTTAAGCTGGACGTAGATTGAATCTCCCTCATGACTGCTGCATACAGAGTTATGTTATGGCCCATGGACTGTTCTCTGATCCGCTCCCTCAGCTTTAGCCGTGCGGAGCTATGCCTTGACTCAAGCCTGTGCTCCCTTTGCTTTATCTGTCTGAGGCCATGTTAGCACAGCACATGCTCCTGTTTTGTGCTGCTCTCACTTTGGGCTCACATCTCTCCAATTCTCTTTACCTTATGTAAGTAACTACAGAGCACATTAGGACTCGTTATGTGCTTGCACTCACCCTGAGCTCATACTTGATGTAAGGCTAGCTCAAAATATAGGCAATTTAAACTACAAACTTTTAAATTCTAGGCTCTAAAACTCTTTTTTTAAAGCATACTCTAGGCCTTCTGTCATTTTTCAACTCATTGTCCAGAAAGTTGTTCACAACATTCAGGTTCTCACTGACTGCATTTTTAGGTTGTTTTTTTTGTTTTTTTAAGTCTGAAGACTTTGCCAGCCATTTCATAATTAGAAGACTCTCATTTTGTTGTGATCTAAGACAGTTCTTACATGGCTTTAAGTTATGTTTGGGCCTCTGTCCTAATGAATGTGTGATGGGCCAAGTATTTAAAGAACTTCCAAACTTCACTAATCCACTCCTGGTCCTGCATGGCCAAGGCAAGCCTTTTTTCTTTATTTTCTTTATTTTGCCCGATCAATGGGTTTTTTACTGCCACTTACCTGGTCAAACCTGGCTAAAAGCTAAAGTCCTCATATTACTCTGGAAACTGAGACTTACTTCAACTAGCATGACATTTGTATCTAGCATGCAAAGTTGACTCTTTTTTGGTTCTGTTGTGGCTTTGAGTTGTCAGACCTCTTCCTGTCAGAGTTTCCTCCAGTTTCCAGGCGCTTTTTGTAGGAAGCTGTACTCACTGAAATGCTGATTCCTTTGCAGTTTCTCTAAATGAGGGAGCTATACTTTTAAGAATCTTATTTGTCTGTTGTCCTGTTGTCCTTTGTTAATACATTTTCATATATATATATATATATATATATATATATATATATATATATAGTGTACAAATACAGCCCTATATTGTGTAGTAAAAAATTATATTTTCAAACAATGCTTTTTTTTTTTTAAATACAGACCAGTACAACAAAAAAGACATTGTTTTTATATTATGTGAAATTTTGTAAATGAAATTTATGCATAATAAATTGTAATAGTCAAGAATTGTAATGAATACAGCCAGATGGGCTTGCAAGTATTTCAAAATATTGTCTGCAAGGGTGCATTTGTGTCAGTGTATGTAACTTTACATCAACATATTTGCAGAAATGCTGCCAATTTCTCAATGGCACACAAGGCACAGATAAATCAATAACAGAATTACCTAGAACAGAACCTTAAACAAATACACTGAAAGTACGTAAAATAAAACTCACACAGAGGCCAAGCAGAAGATTATCAGGACCAAGACAAAGAACAACCAAGAATTAAAAATTTAAACAGAGACAGACACAATTAAGCAGATACTAGAACAGACTTGGAAGAAACTAGACTAAGATTAAGGCTAAGACAACTAAATAGAAAAATCATAAACCTAAACCTAAGACTGTAAATAACAGAAGAAAACAATGCTAGAACAAGAAAATCATAAACTACAAAATACCAAACAATGTCTGAGAGTAACATGAAACAGAATTAGTTAACTAGAATATAAACAAACAAAAAATCCTAACCTAAGAAGTATGAAGTAAAATTCAAGACAAAGTTAGAAACTGAGACATAAGGTACCAAAAGGTAGAGAACAAACCAGTATTAACACAAGAGACCAAACAAAAAAAAACAAAAAAAATTTGAATGACAGACAACAGTGAGATTGTGGACGAGGCTTAAAACCTTCATAAAAAAGGATAACCTGTGAAAGTCACATGATGGAAGAGGCATAGCCAAGACAAAAATAGCAGGGTAATAGCTTCTGTCAGAGGCAGAGAAGCCAGATGTAGCCAGGGCGCATAATAGCTTTGATAACAGCTTTTGGTTAAAAGCTAGTAACATTAGCCAGCTGCTATAATCAAAGTAGATTTTACACTGTTTGTATATTTCAGACTTGGATCTGTTTGTTTGTTATTCACTGCATATTAATAGTACGGTATATAAAACGCAAGCTAAGTAGGTAACAGTAGTACCAGAATCTTCTACTCTTCAGGTCTCTATGAATCCCCACTAAGTTTGCTTATATGTCTTATGAATTTTGCACATTTTTAGCTGGTTTTGTTGAGTCTGAGAAAATATAATGATCATAGTAGTAAACTTACTGTTGCTTTGTCAAATTAAATGTGTGTATGAATAGGGTACTGTAATGATTAGGGTTGCAGTGATCCAATATTACTGGAGCACATCCAGTATATCCACTGCATGTGGCTAAGGACCTACAGACTGTGCTGCTGTGTTGACCCAATGGTCCGTTTATATCTACCAACATGGTCAAACTGCTACTATTTACAATGACAGCCAATCTTGGGACACATTTAAACCCTGTGGCTCGGTGCTACACACGCTATTCACTTTCGTTTTATTGTATTCTTTTGTGTTGTTTTGTACTCTTTGTATTGCTCTGTTCATTGTAGTGTGTATTATATTGTAAGCACTTTAGGTTTTTGAAATGTGCTATATAAATGAAATGTGTTATTAATTGTTTGCTTGATAACAAGGTCTTTGTTTATTCTAAGGATCACTTGCTAGATTTTATTTTGGATTTTTGTTTACACTAAATACTTTAAAATAAGATTGATTACTGTTTGTGTTTGACAAAGGGAAGCTACTTATTTTCATTTTTGGCTGATCCATTTATTTTAATCTATTATTTATTTATTTATTTGAATGCTGTGCCAAGCTCCTGCACGTGTTCATTTTAGTGACAACTAAAGAGCATTGCAGTACATTATCTGTTAATTTGTTATATGTTTTTTGAATGTTTAAGTCATGTTTATGCCTCAAGTCTCTCCCAGAAGGTGAGGTGTATGGTTTATTTATTCAACAATGGTATTGAGTATCAACCAATATGCACTGTATATTTATTGGTATTGGAAATTAAAAAGTCGGATCGGTGCATCCCTTGTCATGATGTGTGTTTGGGGGGTGTCAAGGAATGAGGAGCAGCGTTTTTATTGATCAAGAGGGAGGTGAACAGAGTGGACAACATGGGAACTAAAACAGAGGAGCTAATCAAAGAAATAAAGCAGTGGGCTACCCATAATCATTAGGGTAGGAGGGGGTGCCAGTCCTTCACAGGGCAAGACACACACACTCCTACGGACACTTTTGAGTCACCACCCCACCTACGTGTGTTTTGTATCATGAGAAGAAACCAGAGCAGCCGGAGGAATCCTACACAGACACGGGGAGAACACCCCACAGACAGTCACCCAGAGTGGAACTTGAACCCACAATCTCCAGGTCCCTGGAGCTGTGTAACTGTGACACTAACAGCTGTGCCACCGTGCTGACCTTGTTTTATGTTATTTATAAAGTTTAACAAAAAAACAATTGTTGCAAAATATTTTATCTGATTTATATACGTAATATTTTCCTGACTGATATTTTTATGGTAAATTTACCTGCAGTTTTCAACATCTCAACACTGTTGTAATGGGACAGCTATCTGGATAAAGAGTTGTTGACTGATTGTGAAGAACCCAAAAGCAAATAGATTAACTTAAATATGTGTTGGGGCTTGTGACTACCAGGGAAACAGAAGAGGATAACAGATATAAACGAAAAGGAGAGTTTCTAAAAAAAAAAAAAAAAAAAAAAAAAGTACAGGAGAAAGCAAATCAGTGAGACAAAAAGTCCCAATAGGAAAATGCTCTCCAGACTCCTGGAGGAAAGGAAGAAAAGGGCTTGTGAGTAGAATTAACTCCAAGGGTTGAAAATAGAAAAGAAGATCAAAAGACTCCTTTTGGAGAGAAATACCAAATTACCAGCAAAGTCTGGCTTCTACAAACTCAAGACTCTGCACTGAAGACACAGACTGAAGGCTTAATAAAGGGTAAGCCCCAGCTGTTGTCAATCGGGCTGATTAACGTGGTTTCTGAGATGTGGTCGCCCCCTGTTGGTGTGAGGCCCACGGCGCGAGCGGCCCCTTACAGGACCCCCCTCCCTTGGAGGGACGGCTCCGGAAGTACCCAGACCAGCTGCCCGATTGCGCTGAAAGGTCCGAATGAGATCTGGATACAGAATACGATTTGCAGGGACCCAAGAACGTTCCTTGGGACCATATCCTTCCCAGTCAACCAGGTATTAGACTCGACCCTGTACTCTGCAGGAGTATATCCAATATCTTGTTGACCGTATAGGCCAGGGAGCCATTCACCAGGCATAGAGGAAGTGGCACGGTACATGAAGGTCCCATAGTGCAGAGATAGGGTTTCAAGCGGGAGACATGGAAGGTAGGGTTGATTTTAAGGGAAGACGGCAATTGCAACATATAAGGGGCCAGATTAATACGCCAAACCACTTTGAATGGTCCGATGTATCGAGGTGCCAGTTTCTTGTTAGGAACCCTGAGCGGTAAATCTTTGGTTGCCAACAGCACATGCTGACCCAGACGAAAGGAAGGTCCCAGTCTCCGTCTATGATTTGCCACACTCTTACGTGCAAACTGGCACTCGAATGGGGATATACCCAGAGATGAGTGCCAGAGAGTGTTGTGGGCATATTCTGCCCACAATAAGTGATTTGCCCAAGATGCAGGGTTAGTGGATGTTAAACACCGCTGGGTTCGTTCCAGGTCCTGGTTAACCCTTTCAGTTTGACCGTTAAATTGAGGATGATACCCAGACGACAAGCTAACAGAAGCCCCCAGAGAAGAGCAGAAGGCTTTCCAGAACTGACAGGAAAATTGGGGACCTCTATCTGACACTAGGTCCTCAGGTCAGGTCATCCCATGGTAACGTACCACATTTTGGAGGATCAGCTGGGCAGTTTCATGGGCTGAGGGGAGTTTAAGCAGAGGGATAATTTGGGCCGCTTTGGAAAAATCGATCCACAACAACTAGTATAACGGTGTACCCCCTAGAATTAGGTAGACCCCTTATGAAGTCCAGGGATAAGTGGGACCAGGGACGATGTGGGATAGGATGAGGATGGAGCAATCCTGATGGTTTGACCCTGGGTTCCTTATTGTGAGCACGTGTCGCATTCAGCTACAAACTGACGGACGTCTCTTGCCATGTTGGGCCACCAAAATTGTCTTTGCAGGAATTGCAATGTGCGTGTGCTTCCTGGATGTCCTGAGACAGGGCTGGTATGTCCCCAAAGCATAACTTGACCTCGAACTGCAGAGGGTACATATAGTTTGCTTGCAGGACCTCCACCTGGATCAGATTCATTTTGTAGGGCAGTTTCTATCACTCCCAACGTAGTGGCGCAATGATGCGATCAGCAGGGAGAATAGCAGTGTGAGGCAAAACAGAGGTTTCTTCCCACTGTCTTGAGAGGGCGTCTGGTTTGACGTTCTTAGATCCTGGACTGTAGGACAGGGTGAAGACAAAATGATTAAAAAACAAGGCCCACCGAGCTTGCCTGGGATTCAGACGTTTGGCCCCCTGGAGATATGAAAGGTTTTTATGATCAGTCCAGACTAAAAACGGATGTTTGGCCCCCTCCAGCCAGTGTCTCCAGCCTTAAAGTGCCATTTTGATGGCCAAAAGTTCTGTTCCCTACATCATAATTTTTTTTTCTGTGGGTCTTAGACGGTGAGAAAAGAAGGCGCAGGGGTGGAGTTTGTTGTTTGAACCCGAGCGTTGTGACAAGACAGTGCCCACCCCTGTGTCAGAGGCATCAACTTCTGCTACAGAGGGGAGATTAGGATCCGGAAGACTGGGGCAGTTATTAGTCTGTAATTAATCTCCTCAAATGCTTTCTGGGCTTCATCGGTCCACCTAAAGGGACCTGTTCTCTTATGAGTCAAAGCCGTAAGTGCAGCGGCCACTGAACCAAAGTTTATGACTAACCAACGGCAGAAGTTAGCAAAGCCCAGAAAGCGTTGGCATCGGTAGTTGGTGATACGTAACCGGATCGCAGGGTAGATAGGCAGCTGTAAAGAATGTGAGAAGAGATTGGCATGCGTTGAGGTAGATGATGAGGTTCAGTTCTTCTTAATCCTTTAAGAAGCAGAGTGACTTGGTGATGATTAGTAAATGGATGGGGAGAGCCGTAAATCAGTTTAAAGAAAGAAATTAATAGCGGCTGTATAGCTTTTTAAAGTGGATGAACGAATAGAAAATTGAGAGCTAGTGAATGAGAGGAATGCTGTGAAAGAGTGTAGATCAGAAGGAGGGAACGGTATAGAGTGTATATGATGGAAGCGTCGAAAGCACTGCCATCCAGTCCAGTAAGTAGACAAGGTGTTTGGTGCCAGAGATTTCAGGATTAAATCCTGGGATCTTAGAGTCAGATTGCTGAGTGTGTGGGAAGATGGAAGATGAGGTCCGAAAATGGTGGAACGGGAGTAGGATGCAGGTCGGACTGTGGAGCCAATAGCTTGAACTTCTGAAATTGGAAACGAGACAGAGAGTCAGCAATAGGGTTAATGTGACCAGGAATGTAAACAGCTTTTAATAGAAATTGATGGACGACTGAGTGCCAAGTGAGGCGGCGGACGAATGGCATGAGACTGAGCGAACTGGAGCGTCCTTTATTAATAATATGAACGACTGATTCATTATCTGAATGGAGAAGGATAACTCGGCCGGTCCATTCATGTCCCCAAAGAACTGCAGCAATGACAGCCGGAAAGAGTTCGCGGAGCGCAATGGAGTCACCACAGTCTAGCGCTAGACGGGTGAATTGATCAGGCCAGGAGGATGCGAACCAGTGTCCCTTGTAAAAACCTCCACACCCCACGGACGGGGCTGCGTCGATGAACAAATCAACGTCCTCTGGGTTAGCTAGTGCGTCATTGTAAAAGAAAGAGATGCCATTCCATCTGCGGAGGAGGAGCAACCAGAATTGTAGCTCTGAAGCGCAGGCTTGGTCCAGGGATATTAACTGAGAGAGAGAAGAGGCTGAAGAGGCTAGGTGCAGCAAATGAGAGATGAAGGAACGACCTTGTGGGACAACACTCATCGCGAAATTAAGATGCCCTAAAAGGGAGAGGAGTTGTCGTTTGGTGACACGTCGAAGAGAAAGAAATTCAGAGAGGAATTCAGTAATGCGGGCCAGCTTGTCGTGTGGGAGTGAAGCACGAAAAGAAACTGAATCCAGAAAGATGCCCAAAAACTCAAGTGAGGTGGCGGGGCCGATGGTTTTCTCGGAAGACAAAGGAATGCCCTGGCGATGGAAAGCAGCAGTGAGAGAAGTGATGCAGCGGGCCGGAGGGGAGGACGGCGAGTCAAGGACCAAGAAATCATCCAGGAGGTGTACCACATACGGGACATCATAGACGTTAAGGAGGATCCATGAAAGAGCCTCGGCGAGTGTGTCAAAAATCTTGGGGCTGCTCTTACAGCCGAAGGTCAGTCGAACTGCGAAGTAGAACTGTCCCCGCCATTTCACCCCAAACAGGTGCCAGAAGTCAGGATGGAGGGGAATGATTTTGAAGGCGGAGACCACGTCCGCTTTAGCCAGCCAAGTGCCGCGGCCAAGGAGCTTAATCAGTGATATGGCATCGTCGACCCGAGCATAGCAGAGGGAAAATTCCGAGCTGGGCACGAGACTGTTTATTGAAGGCACAGAAGAACCGCGCGGGGCTGATAAGTCGATGACGAGCCGCTTCTTACCAGAATATTTTTGAGTGGCAACGCCGATGGGGTTAATTCGGAAAGTAGAAAATGGGGGGGGAAGAATAGCACGAGGTTGACTTGCAAAACCTGCGGAGAGAGAATCGGCATGATGAAGAACGGGATACTGCAAGCCCGTGAGAGGTAGGGGTTGGGATGATAAGGGTAGGGGTTGGGATGATAAGGGAAGGGGTTGGGATGATAAGGGAAGGGGTTGGGATGAAGAGGGAAGGGGTTGGGATGAAGAGGGAAGGGGTTGGGATGATAAGGAAAAAACAGGGTAGGTGGAAGAAGTAGTAGCAGGGAGAGAGAGAGCAGGATCAGAGAGAGGAGAGATCAGAAGCACGTAAAAGGGGGGACAAACGAGAAAAAATAGAAGTCGGGGCAGGGTCGGGCCCAGTAGTGCAGACAGGAGCCAGATTAGTGGCACCAGCAGGGGGCACTGAGTCGGGGAGGGAGGCCCTCGCGGGGCGTCCTCGGCGCCGCGTCGCAGGTGCAATGACGTCATGGCGCGATGGCGTAGGTTGAGCGGGAAAGACCTCATCCTCCGGGGTAGGAGCCGAAAACAGGGAAAAAAGGGTCCTCTTGTTGGCTGAACGAGGGAAGGGGATACCACGGTCTCGCAGCGCTCTCTGGAGGCCCGCCACGGTCCAATCGGAGATGGACGGAGAAGCGGGAGAAGCCGGATCAGGCCGTACTCGTCCGGCGGTGAAGGAGGGCTGCCGAGCGCGCAGGTCGCGGCGATGAGGTCGCTGGGGAGGAGGAGAAATCGGAGAGGAGCGGCGTCCGCGTGCAGGACCCGTGAGTGTGGAGCGAGAATGGCGAGAGCGTGCGGAGGAGCTTGGAGCAGCTGAAGTGGCAGGTGAGGCAGGCACGACGACTGCCGAATGCAGTCTCCTAGTGCTGATGACTGGGGTGGCGTTGGGCGATCGAGTAGGGGAAGGAGAGAAGAGCTCGTGGTCAGAGGCGAGCAGGTCGAGATCCATGGTTGTTGGCAATTCAGTGACGCAAGCAGGAAGCGCAAGACTAGCGACTTGATTGTCACGGAGATTACGTGAGGTTGAAGGGTATAAATAGGCCTGGGGGGAGGAGCGTGGGCGTGGCCCAACTCCCAAAATTCTGTTATAGTATAACTTCAATTATTGGCTATGACAGCTTCACAAATTTTTGTAGAGAGGGTATTCTGTGTATTCCGTGTATTCCGTGACCCACCAGAGGCCGGCACAATAGAGCAAGGGTAACATTGGCAGAAAGTGTTTTTATTAAAACGAATAGAACCAAATATGCCTTTTGTACTCTGTGGCTACTTTGATAGCCCTTGGATAGCAAAAATAGGCAAATCCTTGAAAGACACTTGAGTGATGCTTACTGCCATTGCTGAGAGAGCAGATTTAAACTCCATGTACTTATGGAGCTGTAGGTGAACTATTACTGTTTTAAAGTTAAAGATGCTGAAAAACAAGGTTTGCACCGTTTGGTACTGACAGTTTTGAGACTTTTTTTTTTTTCATTGAAGTCATTGATGGCATAAGGACTTTTTTATTTTTCTTTGTGAATGTCTTTAAAAAATTTCAGCTGCAATACAGTATTTTTTATATACTAAATTCAAGGAGAGCAGGTCTGATAGCATTATAGTTTATGCACTTTCTTTTTGAAAGTTTTGGGAATTTCAGCTTTTAAAATAATTAGCCTGTGAATTCTAAATTATTAATACATTAGCTGTTTTGTTATATTTTTGGTGTTTATATTTGTACTAATGGCACTGCTGCTTTTACGGTACCCATTTTTATAAAGAATGTAATACGTAATTTGTTATGAACAATGCATATATTTTTTTTAGGCAGAGCAGGCCTACTCGCCATCAATATTTTGCTATAGTTAATAAGTAATTCAGGTAAATAAAGATGTTGTTGTTTGTTAAATCTGTGTGTGTGCATTTGTCTTTCAAATATTAATAATATTCCATGATTAATTATTAAAAATTTCATTTTGTGTAAGTGTATGTAATGACTTAAATAATTCAAGGGAACTGAAGAAAAAGCATTTACATTTTACACCCTTTACATTTTAGTCAAAAAATACTACACTAAAAACAATTCAGATGACTATGATTAAAACTAAATGACATTTTAGTCAAGACTATGACTAAAACAATCAAAATGTGCTCTCAAGATTAACACTGCTATGGAGCAAGAATAGAGCAATATCCTCTATTGTTTTTGAATTTTTTGGAGTTCTCTCTGTTGTCTAAAAAACGACAGATGTCTTTTCTCTCAGAGAGAGAGAGAGGCTAGCATGTTTAGGTCCTTTTGCTTGTGTATATATAAATTCTGTGATTCATTCTGCATTTAATCCCATGCCTCCTTCCTTGCTTCCACCATAACACTTTTACATTCCATATACCTGTAATTTTTTAAAGACTAAATCTGTTACTATATGAAAACATCTATAATTATATTTTGACTCAAATGACAGTTTGAGATATGTAATTACATTTTCAGATCTAGAATTATAATTAAAGAATATCTCATTCCAATCCACTTGTCAAAATGACATTCAGATATATTTCAGATATAGACATTAGTGTGCATAAAACGTTATGCACTTTATTTGCATAAAGTTAGTCTGCTCAAATTTTCCACTGCATGGCAAAACTGCTCTTGACACAGAGTGACCCTACATGCACTGCATGTGCTTGCAGCAGCTCTCTCCACTGAAATGAATAGGTTCCAGTAAGTGGAAAGAAGATACAGGGGTGCTTTCCTAGGCAGGGATTAAGCCTAGTCTTGCACTATATCCTCCTTTCAATGGAAAGTCACAATTCATAATGCTGTGTAATCCAGGACAATGCTTAATCATTGTCGAGAAAACCTCCACATGAAGTACATGTTTGCTATGTATTTCTACATAAATGATTGGTTCCCAGCAATGTCCAGTGCACTCACTCTCATATATATGACACCTAAGCGGACACACAAGTGGTGTGAGGAAAAACTTTCAAATAATTGGACAAGGCCCTTGTGTTTTCTTTAGACAATTCACAACACATTTGTGTTGTGCTAAGGACAATACATTTCATGTTATTTTTAAACTGCTAAGACTTAATGTTAAAAACACAAAACGGGGGCTAAACACTGGAAAATAATTTAAAGCACAGCATAAAGTGGCTAAACAAAGAGCTAAGGAACTAGACACAGAATAAGTTAGCAAAACATAGAATCTGAATGTTAAACATGGAACTAAAGACAAGAAGGACATGTGACACTAGAAACACGAGGGAAGGGTCATCACATGACCAGAGTGAACAAGAGGGTAGAAAGATCACATGACTAGGGGAACACAGAAAGGAATCAAAAACAAAACAACACAATAAAACAAAGTAGAGTAATACCTTGACTTACGAGTTTAATTGGTTCTATGACCGAGCTCATAACTCAGTTTGCTCATATATGATGATGGCATGGTGGCGCATCAGGTAGCATCGCAGTCACACAGCTCCAGGGACTGTCTGTGAGGAGTTTGTTGTGCTCTCCCCATGTCCACGTGAGTTTCCTCTGGGTTTCCTTCCACAGTCCAAAAACATACGTTTGTAGGTGGATTGGTGACTCAAAAGTGTCCATAAATGTGAGTATATGTGTTGCCCTGTGAAGAACTGGCACGGGTGTGTTCCTGCCTTGCGCCCAGTGATTCCGGGTAGGCTCCGGACCCACCGTGACCCTGAACTGGATAAGCAATTACAGGCAATGAATGAATAAATAATCTGTTACAGCCTCCCCAAAAAGCACACCCATTTTCAACTTTTTGTTGTGTTTTTAAATAAGAATAAAAATGTACATTGTAAATAACGTATATATAAAATAATAAGAGAGAATGTAAAGAAATAAACTGGTTCTGTTAAGTGTATTTACCTTGATCAGATGAAGATGCTGGTGGAGGTCGAGGAGGTTGGAGAGGTTTTTCTTTTTGAGTTCTATCGCTTAACTTACTCACTACACACCTAATGCTACAATGCTACAAAAAAAAAATAAAAAAAAAATAGTGATACAACAGAGATGCTTGTATGGCAATATAACCAAGTGAACTGAACACTCGCTGGGCTACCTAGTGCCAGATGGTGTAAGCTCACTTGCTTGTAACTCAGATATCGGCTCGCATCATAAAACGAGCAACGGCTTATATCTTTGAAAAGTTGATTCATTTGTAAGTCAAGGTTTCACCGTACATGTTACTTTTACATTGTTTAAGTGAATTTGTGGTCAAAGTCCCATTGTGAAAAACTAGACATATATTTATACCTGCATGAAGTGAGTAAAACACTGTGTACCCCTTTCGTTTGTGCTAAGAGTAGGTACAGTTAGAAAAAATGTCACTGTTGAGATACCTTTTGCTGTCACTGTGCTTATATCCTCAGGGGTACATTTTCTGTACCTTTAGTTAGGGAACAATTATAGTTTATCCTGTCATAATTGTAGGTTTAAAATTGTGTTGATGTCATATGCCATTTACTCTCCAGGACTTTTGTTTTATTTTTCGTAGTTCAAAAATGAAACATTATAAATTTTCACTTCTACTTCGAGAGAAGTGAATGTATTATAACTTTATCGAACATAACTGGAGTTTAAAACTACTGCTGTACTTTTAGATTGTTAATGTACCCGTGTAACAGTGTAAACACTGTTTGTACCTTTAGTGACAATAATGTACCGGTGCTGTACCTTTTTTCTGACTGTACAGTTTTAACACAAAATGTTGTCATAAAATACTTTGTGCCAACAGTTATTTTGCACTTATTGTAAAAATAATTAACCAGTGGAAAAATAATCAAACTATTATAATGTGTAACACAAATAGGTCTATTATTTCACATATTAGATGTAGACTGTGTATAACCTTGTTTACTCTCTTACCTACAATCTATTTTTTAACAGGGAAATGACAACATCAGGGCCAAACACAATAGAACAGGAAAAGAAGGTTTGATTTCTGCTTCTAAAGTACGAGAGAGGGAGGCACTACGTGTTGATCCTAAACTCAGCCTCATGCCGTAAGTCTGATCTAAATGGTGTATTTTTGTGTGTGCGTGTATGTTTCTGTGTGTAGGTGAAGATAGTTTCCTGTGAATGTTGTAGTCTTTTGTATTATTTAGCCCACCCAGTGTGGTTAGTTGGGGGAAGTGTGAAGTTTGCAAGGTCATTGCCAAGGCTTCAGCTTTGTGGTGCAAGTGTGTGCACTGAGAGCATCACAAATCACATGTTTGGTTTGCATGGCTACAACTCTCGTCAAACAGTTGCAAACAGGTACTTGTTTCCAGGTGCTCATGCACAGTGAAATGCCATGAATCTAAAAGCATTGTTCTTTGCTGCTTGAGTGTTTGTACTAAAGGAAGGTAATAAAAAGAAATTAAAAGGTGAACCTGATGACATTTTGTGTTACATACATACAGAACAGTGACAGGGCATTGTGCCTCGATCCAGTGTGTTTGGGATTCTTCTGTGTGAAAGCAAACTTACCCCAGAAATCAGTTCTAGATGCAGACTAATGTATTTGGGACAAGTGTGAAAATACACTTCTATTTGATAACTTCATGTGGAATGTGTATGATTGTGGGGAACTGCAGTTCTTTCTGGTTTGTTTACATTTAGAAGCTAAATCGGTTCTTACCTAAATAATCTGGATCAGCAATAAGACAATATTACCCACCGATGAAGCTGGAATAAAGCAATATTCTGCCTTGAGCAGATAGAGTGGAAGCCTAGAGAGTCAGTTCTTTCAGAGACCTTCTTCTGTGGCGTCAAGCGTTTCTGAGAGGAGTGAGTTGCCTTTGTTGAAGATGAATCCTGAAGTGCTGGAACTGAAGATCTGAACTCCAGCTTGAACTGAACTTCGAACTCCAAACTGAACTTAACTCCAAAAAAACGCACTTACTGAGAATTCATTTTGTGCACAAGGCTTTTTCAATTATTCCTTTGCTGACCTCCCAGGGGAGGAGCCTTTGCTCTGATTGGACCCTGAGGGTTCGGTAGAGCTGCTGGTGATTGGCAAAGAGGTCCAGGGTGGAGCTCAGTCCTAAGAGCCTGCCCAGGGATCTGGCATGGGTCAGGACAAAGATTCAAACAGATAGTGTCCTGATAATTTGCTTATAAAAAGATATGGAAATAAAGTGTTTCCTGATGGATTATACCATGGTGTGTTACATATAGCATATAAACATACCAGTTTGAACACAAATACAAATTAACCAAAAGGTAGATTCTGGGGGTACCAGAAGCTCAAAACAAGTGTCAATAGCAACAGCAAAATATATTTAACACTGGCAGAGAGGATTTGGCAAATTTTTCATGGGCTCAACCCACATATTCAGTGCTACTTGTTATCCCACAAATGCTTGTTCCTTACAAATTTGGCACCTTATCTGATTAACATGACCTTACTGAGTTAATACGAGCATTTTACACCAGGACACACTCTAAAATGTACAGGGCAGAGTGCCTTCACGACTAGGATTAAGAAAGGCTAAGATATTTTTTAAGATGATTTTGAATTTTATGTTAGCAACATATTCCAAAAAAGCTGGGACCGGGGTATGTGTACACTATGATGCATCATTTCTGTTAACAACATGCTCTGAACAATTGGCAGCTGAGAAGACCAATTGCTGTAGTTTTGAAAGTGAGGTTTTCCCATTCTTGTGCATATTTCCCATTCTTGCTTGTTATTGTATTTCAGTTGCTCAACAGCTTGGGGTTTCCATTATAGTGTTTTTCTTTTTATAATGAACCAGTTCTTTTCAATGGGTGACAGGTCTGGATTCGTTTATCACCCAGACTCTTTAACTAAGCAGCCATGTCATTGAAACTCATGCAGAATGTGGATTACTGAAATAAGCCAGGTCTTCCCAGAAAAAAGACATAAAAACTGTATATATTTTTCAGCATTAAAAGTACCTTCACATATGTGCAAATTACCCATGCCATGTGCAATAATTTATCCCCATACCATCATGGATGTTTTTGTATTATTTTTAGTTTTTCATTCATCCATTCATTAATTGTCTGTAACCACTTATCCAGTTCAGGGTCACAGAGTGTCTGGAGCGTACCCGGAATCACTGGCCACAAGGCGGGAGCACACCCTAGAGGGGGCACCCGTCCTTTGCCACTCACACATTCACTCACACCTATGGATATTTTGAGTATCCAATGCAGCTACCAATGTGGTTTTGGACCATGGGAGGAAACCAGAGCACTCAGATGGAACCCTAGTGGACATGGGGAGAACACACCAAACTCCTCACATACAGTCACGTGGAAAGAGGCTCAAATTTGCAACCCCAGGACTTTGGAACTGTGTGACAGCAACAATACCTGTTGCACCACCGTGCTTCCCCTATTTGGAATTAAATATACTTTAAATCATTAGCACATTATTGTATTGATTTTATTTTGTATCCTAAAGTGTCCCATATTTTTGAAATTGGGTTTTGTAGCAGAAAAAAATATATATTTATTTATTTATTTGTTTTGTGTTTCATTTCAGCTGGTTCCACGGTAAGATATCTGGCCCAGAGGCTGTTGGTAAGCTGCAGCCAATGGAGGATGGCCTGTTTCTTGTGCGTGAGTCCATTCGGCACCCAGGTGACTATGTGCTGTGTGTCAGCTTTAACCAAGAGGTCATTCATTATCATGTCATCTACCAGGACTCCAAACTAACCATTGACAAGACGCAGTACTTTTACAACCTCATCGACATGGTGGAGGTGAGAATATCCTGAGGGTGCTAAAAGTATTTCAAGAGCCTAAACCATAGTGTCAGTGTTAGTGTGTGTTCACAGGGTGTCTACCTTACTTATGCAGATCATGCTTGAATCATTTCCTGTGGTCTGTATTTTCCATGGATTATGACATGTTGACCGGATCTTTCATACACTGTCATAAATTGAGGCTCTGTCACACAATATTGTTTGGACTGCTCTGTGTTTTACTATGATAGCTTGGCAGGAGAACAGACAAAGTTGTCAATATATCCTCACTGTCCAATCATAAACATGTATCCCCAAAATACAAAATATACAGGAGAATATAAACTTCTTAATTTTCAATAGAAGTCAATGTAAATAGATTTTAATCCAAGTAATGTTGGAGCATTTGTATTGGTCCATTCATCTTGAACTTTTGCACATTATGAAGTGTAAATTTTGCACATTATTAAGTTCATCATGAAATTTTGCTCATTATTAAGTGCAAGTAAGTATATTGTAGTATATAATTAAGCCCCCCCCCCCCACATAATTTCTTTGCAGTGTATCGTTTCCCACCCATAAGCTTGAAAAGCATTATATTGATATTCATCATATTCTTATGTTTTACAGCACACATACATACACTTATATCTCCGTCACACTCTTCTCTCTCCCCCTCACTCCTCACTTACTCTTCATTTTTCTTTCTCCCTCAGACTCAATAGTTTTTTATGATGCTCTCAAGATTTCCAAACATGCTTGCCCCACACGCACACACACAAACACGTTGTGTGTATTGTGATGAACTTGTAATAATTAAACTATAATGTGTAGTCTGGGAAAATGTAACACAACTGTGAACAAGAGTGTATCATTTTTAACTGTCATTGTTTAACATTTGTTTAGTCCCTGAAACACACATCCTGTCATTTCATGGAAACACTGAAATACCTAGTGGTAAATGCAGAAGATACATACATTGTACGTTTTTTTTTGCGTTTTTTGTTTGTTTGTTTTTTGTTTCAGTAATATTTTGTTATAAAGTTTTTCACTTAGCAATGCACAACATATTTTTACTCTGCACAATGCCTGTCTAGCATCTGCATTTGCTGATTACACAGCCATTATATTATGTGTGCAGAATGTGAATTGGGTCCTGTCAGACCAAATACATACAGACGTCTCTGAGAAAGATATTGTCTAAAAAATAGCAGCATGCATTGCCTTAGTAGCTAACCTAGTAAGATGAAAGAATTAGCCTAAACTTCATCATGGCCATAGAATGCATATTCCACGTTATACAGTTCATACAGATGCCTTAAATCCAGATGTCTACCAGTTTACAGCTTTTTCTTACCAAATGTTATGATGCCTGCCATTTTACACACAACCAACACAATGCATTTCTGCTGCCAATGTTCTTAAATTACAACTGCTACCAGTGAAAGAGCAGATGCAAGGGAACGTGTTCGCCTTGCACCCTTTCAAGACACTAAACATGTGTGAACTAAATTAAGCATGAACTCATAGGAGAAGTTGTCAAAGGCTGATTATATATATATATATATATATATATATAAGATAGATTTACTGCTTTCTTTTATATGCTTTTCAAATGTTAAATTCTCTTACTTGGGTAATGAAGAATATTTTAGAAAATGCTGACCGATGGTGGAGGTTTAGAGGCTGGTTGGCCAGCAGAATATTTTGGTGTTCACTTTATGACAATAACATTGTAACAGGACCTATTCCTTTTTTCAGTTCTATTCTAAGAGTAAAGGAGCTATTGCTACCACACTGCAGAAACCAAGACAGAAAGAGGGCACAAAATCAGCATCACTGCAACTGTACAAAAGTAACTGAACTTGTTAGTTTCACTCCAAACAAGATCATTTTATCATTTGTGTACTATTAAATTATTCATATTTATTCATTTGTCTTTCCTTTTTACTCTCTCAGCAGGATGGTTATTAGACCTCTCTAGCCTAACTCTAGGAGAGACAATAGGAGTGGGCGAATTTGGAGGTCAGTTCACATTCTCACAATTTAAATGTAGATATTTACTTGTTGACTTTTTAGCTATATATAGGGAAGAGTGGTTTCCACCAAATTATGCATGTATAGGATAAAACCTTGTGTTTATATAACAATATTTTACCATCATATAAAACAATATTTTGTGTCACAACTCCATGACAAATGGACCAGTAGAAACCCTATAAAATGACTTGCTGTCACACTGAAAATTAAAAAAAAAATTTTTTAATTAGTTGTGTATGTACTTTCCTATACCTGACACTATATGTTATGGTAGTTTTTAATAAACTTTTAATCCCAAGAATATTTTTTACATTTATATTTATTTTACATATATTTTATTTGACAAAAGCGGCACGGTGGCGCAGCAGGTAGTGTCGCAGTCACACAGCTCCAGGGGCCTGGAGGTTGTGGGTTCAATTCCCGCTCCGGGTGACTGTCTGTGAGGAGTTGGTGTGTTCTCCCCGTGTCCACGTGGGTTTCCTCCGGGTGCTCCGGTTTCCTCCCACAGTCCAAAAACACATGTTGGTAGGTGGATTGGTGACTCAAAAGTGTCCGTGTGAGTTAATGTGTGTCTGTGATGCCCTGTGAAGGACTGGCGCCCCCTCCAGGGTGTATTCCTGCCTTGCGCCCAATGATTCCAGGTAGGCTCTGGACCCACCGTGACCCTGAACTGGATAAGCAGTTACAGATAATGAATGAATGAATATTTGACAAAAGTATTTTGACAATAATTTAAAATATTATGAAAGGTACCCTGCTATTTTAGGTTTAACACTTCTCTACTTATATTGACCAATTTTTTGTAAAAAAATTTCTCCTTTAAAAATTTCCTGTAAATTTGTTACCTCTGGTTACTACCACTACAAATTTAAATGAGTATTTTTTCTGTCCACAGTCTCATGCCATTTCTTTCTCCTTATCTTTAGCGGTGTATGAAGGCGAATATATGGGCAGGAGGGTTGCTGTGAAGAACATAAAGTGTGATGTCACCTCTCAAGCTTTCTTGGATGAAACATTAGTCATGACGTGAGTGCCTGCCCAAATCTAAATATAAAAAACCTCTACCCTGACTTTCTATACATTTACTGTGATAGTTTTATCTTCTGTGTCATTTCCAGAAAACTCCAGCATAAAAATTTGGTGCAGTTGATTGGAGTGCTTCTACATAATGGCTTATACATCGTTACAGAATTTATGGCAAAGGTATGGCCTGCTTAGGCCTTGACAAGTTTTTTTCAAGCTGTATAACATTTTATAAAGTGTAGGTACTGAATTTGTCTACAATTTAGCTGAATTTAGCCTCATTTCCTCATTTTTTAATAGTAAAATGCAAGATTAGTGCTTTGTAAATACTCTTGAACTTTTATTTCACTGACAAAAGTTAACAAATTTTGAATTTGATAACTGTAACACACTCAACTCAGGAAATCCAAAGAAATCTTAGTTCTTGTAGGGTGAGGCCAGAAAACAAAGGTGAATGTGTATTACTTTTAAGCCTTCATATGACATTGCATATACCATACATCAAATATATGCAGAAACACCAAATATTTGGGAAAATAGACTTCTCTATTTAATAGAGTTATTTGTGCCATAGACAAGGGACCATCCATATTGTTGTCAGCAAAATGTGCAACGCCAACATCACTTATTGTATGGGGTGCATCAGTGTCCATTGCATTTAATGAACTGTATATGTGTGAAGGATTATAGACATATATTAGGATTTTAGAGAGACATTTGCTATCATCAAGAAAATTTATTTTTTGAGAAAAATATTGTCACTGCTTAATTTAGTTGAATCCTGCTGAAACAAGATCCGGTACCCCTTATATTTGGAATGCATGTGTTCTGGAAGCTATTTACATGGATCCGGCTCCTATGTGTTCTTATGTATAAAAATATAAATCACATAAATTTGGGCCCTCACCAAAAAAAAGTGAGGGTAGAGACTAATAGCGTACTTTCAGACATTTATAAATAAATGTACTTCCCTCATTAGAAAAGCCAAAGCCGAATATTATCTGCATCAGTTTTCTTTTTTAAACCCTGTCAAATTCCTAAATACAGTTAAGCTACTCAAAAACAAATCAGAGCTCACTCCAACACAAATCTTGGTAAATAAGAAATTAATTTCTGATCAGAGAGAACCCTGTCAAACATTTAATAACCATTTTGTAACTGCTGGACATTAATTTGACAGTACAAATATAGAAGTCTCCCCAAATTAAATACATACTCCAACTGTTGTTAGCCATGGTCTCTAAATTGCACAAAGTCTCTCCTCATGTGGTTGCTAAAGCCGTAAGCATTATTAACATAAATGGCTCACGAGAAGATACGCTTGACCCCTCTTTCTTGAAGGTTGCCTCTCTGGTAATTTTAGAACACGTTACATACATTTTTAATTTCTCAGTTTTTTTTTTCCAAACAGAATTTCCAATATCTGGAAAACAGCACAAGTAACTCCAACATACAAAGAAGGTGACATTTTAGAGCTTGGTAATTTTAAATCAATAACAAAATTGTCTTGCTTAGCCAAATTTTTAGAATCGTTAGTGAATGATCCACTGAAGGCATTGCTTTGTGTAAAAGTTCTGTCTGAATATCAGTGTAGTTGAGTATAGACCGGACAACGAGATGAAATCAAAATGAAGAAAAAGAAAGTTTTGAATTAAAACTTTTCCATTCTGATCAGGACCTTCGTCTGGTCCCGAATCCAACATTCCACAGAATTGTGTGTGTGTCTGCGACCGGATTAACATTCCACAAACCGCAGGGAGTGCAAAGACCCTGCAGCCCCCACACACTCGCACGCACATGAAGATCTAACATCAAAGACGGGAGCGGGACACTTTCCAGCGACACCTGGCCCCCGGCCCCCTTCCTCTCTTCAGGAACTAAAAAGATAACAAGTTTATAATGCTTGTAAGAAACAGGAACCTCAAACAAGGAGAGGAGTTATACTGCCCCCCAGTTTATGACAATGGCACCTAAATGTCTCGTCCTTATCTCGAGCCCACTAAACAGACAGCCCCAGATGGCCAAACTGATTGAACTCGGGTTGACCTCTCGTTAACCATCCGCACCGGACGAACAGCATGGATCAACGGCATGGACCAACAGCGACCCCAAATGGACATTGGCGAAACTACGCCTCGCTCAGGGTCGCCTAAACAATAACGAAAATAAAATCAAAATTCTGATTAATATGCATGAACAATATGTGTTAATGTCACTCTCTGTGTCCTCAGATGAACGTCCACCTTCTAATGAAATGATGTGTGGTACTGTTTCTATCATGAAAGGAAGTTTCTGTCTCTGATTAGAAAAAACGGATTAAGGTTTTTCTAACATATCATCGTAAATGGGACGTAAACATGACGTACCCAAGATAAAATCTTATGTAAATGTTTGATATTAATAATCCAGTACACTCATTGTGGTATGTTACTAATATTAATAGGAAATTTAGATACGGGAAATCTTATTACTTATTGCTTAAATCTCTGATTCAGCCTTCCCCCTTTCCTGTCTCATGAAGTCGATCACGTGAGCCTCGGACTCGCCACCCAATCAAAGAAAAGACACCTCCCATTAGGGCGTGACCGCGCTGGCTTTGAAAAGAAGTTCAGCTCGGCACACAGATCAGTTGGGACAAAAAGTTAAGAGAACAACACAGTTCGCAACAGGAAAAAGAGAGCATGCAGTTCATCAAGTTCGCCCGTGCAGCTCAGAAGATCAGAAGCTCAACTCAGCTCAACCGCAGCTCAGAAGATCAGAAGCTCAACTCTTAACTTCGTTTCCGCTCTGAACGCCTGCACGCGTTCTCTTTGTTCATCTCTTCAAGCTCCAAACCTCTCCAAGCGAGACGCTTTCTACTCTCCACGCCGACGAACAAAACAAAGAAGAACCTTAAAAGACTTCACTAAAGCTCACAAGAGACGTCTTGAATTAGCTAGAGTATGAAGCCTTACTAACACGTCGGGTGATTTGAATATCTTCTTTTCTTTTAATCGTGTTTATGTTTTATCGCCCAATCTAAGTTTAATCTCACGACTGATCAAAGCAGGTGAACTTATTCGTGGCCAGAGTAAGAAACACCGCCGAGATAAAGAAAGTCGTAGAATAAGTAAGTTTATTGAATCGATTTTCAGTTCTGGATCTGCAGTAAGTAGTGAAACTTTTCGTCCAAAACGTCCATATGGTTGGACACTCTTAAGCTTAAGACAGTAAGCCAAAGAGAGGATCCTGCCGCCTGCGTCATCACGCTCCGAGTACGCCCGAGGCGACTCAACCGACGAAGAAAGACCTCCACGCTGACTCAGCCTGGAAACTTCCGCGGGAGAACCGCGAAACTAAATGAGACGCCTTCACTCCCTGGACCTCAGAGAGCCTCTGTACACAATGAGTGGTGAAAATCGACGAAAAGTAAGCTAAACCTACGCATCTCCAGAGCTGAATATTGAATCAAGTCTCTTGATAAATTTTTGTATTAATTAAACCTCAGTTAGCAACACTTTAGTCACAAGCCAGAGAGCCTAGCTTATCTTTAAAGTCGAATCGGCTTTCCCTGCGTTGATGCTGTGAGATTTCAAGATCACGCTATGTTAATTAAATATCATTCTCTTTGTTAATAAAACTTTCATTATTTGAAATTACAGTGTGTACAGTTTGTTCATTAAAATTCCTGAAAATCCTGAAGTACTCACTTAGCTTGACTATTATCCATTCTCAAACTAATTATTAATGTTTTAATTGCTTAAGCTAATTATAAACTTTAATTAATATCATTAAGTCAAATATCAGAGATCATAAGAGTTTGGATAAGGTCAACGCTATAAACACAATATATAAATATATATTTTAAATATATATTCACAGAGGTATCACGGTGTATGACCAACATACACTACATCAGTGTGGATTTGGAGAGAAGCACAGCACAATCTTGGCTACCACACTCATTCTAGACTATCTTTTAACTGCACCAATTTCAATGAAGTTGGGACGTTGTGTAAAATAAAAATAGAATACAGTGATTTGCAAATCGTTTTCAACCTATATTCAATTGAATACACTACAAGACAAGATATTTAATGTTCAAAAGGATAAACTCCATTGTTTTTTGCAAATATTCACTCACTTTGAATTTGAGGCCTGCAACACGTTCCAAAAGTTTACCACCAATTGTTGAAGCTTTGTAGGTCGAATTCTTTCCCATTCTTGGTTGATGTACAACTTCAGTTGCTGAACAGTCGTGGGTCTCTGTTGTCATATTTTGCGGCACACATTTTCAATGGGAGACAGGTCTGGACTGTAGGCAGGCCAGTCTAGTACCCGCACTCTTTTACTACGAAGCCATGCTGTTGTAACACGTGCAGAATGTGGCTTAGCATTGTCTTCCTGAAAAAAGCAGGGACTTCCCTGAAAAAGATGTTGCTTGGATGGCAGCATATGTTGCCCCAAAACTTGTATGTAAATTTCAGCATTAATGGTGCCTTCACAGATGTGCAAATTACCCATGCCATGGGCACTAACACACCCGCATACTAGCAGAGATACTGATACTGAATGATGAAATCCCTAAATTCCTTGCAATTGTACATTTAGAAACATTGTTCGTAAACCGTTGGACAATTTGCTCACGCAGTTGTTCACAAAGTGGTGAACCTCACCCCATCCTTCCTTATGAACGACTGAGCCCTTCAGGGATGCTCTCTTTATACCCATTCATGACACTCACCTGTTTCAGTTTTACCTGTTCACCTGTGGAATGTTCCAAACAGGTGTTTTTTGAGCATTCCTCAACTCTCAAAGTCTTTTGTTGCCCCTGCCCTAACTCTTTTAGAAGGTGTTGTAGGCCTCAAGTTCAAAATGTGTGAATATTTGCAAAAATATATATAGTTTATCAGTTTGAACATTAAATATCTTGTCTTTGTAGTGTATTCAGTTGAATATAGGTTGAAAAGAATTTGCAAATCGTTGTATTCTGTTCTTATTTATGTTTTACACAATGTCCCAACTTCATTGGAATTGGGGTTGTAGAAAAACATTGTGAGGCCACTTTTATTGATCTCTCTTTTGATAGAGTTCTCTACTCATTCATTCTCAACTTTTAAAAAGTTTATAAAACTTTTGTTTTGACCATAGTACTGTTGACTGGTTCAGCAATTACGTATTTAATAAACAGCAACGTGTTGTCCTGGGACAAAGATAATCAGAACTGCAACACATCAAAACAAAACTCTAGGGGATCCCCCAAGGGTCAATTCTAGGACCAACACTTTTTAATCTTTATATAAATAGTATTGGCATCTCCATTGTCGATTGCAAAATACATCTATTGACACTATTGGATAAACTGCAGTACTCTTTTAATGCCTTACAGTGTGCCCTTTTAAAACCCAAACTGGTTTTAAATGCTGAGAAAACTAAATTTATGCTGTTCTCCAGATCACCTATCATAGATTTTTAACACTTTAAAAATTACATCCCTGAAGCAATCTGACATGTGTAGAGTTAGTGATTATAAGTAGCAAGGTATATGGCTGGATGATGAATGTACTTTTAAACAAGCTTACAGATAAACTGAGGCAAAACTGAGGCTTCCTGTATTGAAATAAATCATGTTTTTACACACACAAGAAAAAAACTTGTTTAAGCATCACCGCTGTCTGCCCTGGATTATGGTGATGTGATTTACATGCATCTGCAGCTACATTTGAAACCATTGGGTGCTATATATCATTCGGCCTTAAAATTCATTCCTGGTGATTCCTACAGCACACATCATTGTTCATTATATAAAAAGGTTGGCTGGTCTTTGCTTGCTATACGCATAGAAAAACACTGGTTTCTTATTATCTTTCAAGCACTTTCCGGTTGTATACCATCGTATATCACAACAGTGCTCACTGAAAGTAACACAATTTACGCTGCCTGCCAGTGTTGTACTTTATTTTATTTTATTTCCTTTATTCTTATATTTTGATAATTTTTTCATTAATATTCATTATTTTGATATTTTTATTTATTACTTTCTGGTTTTACTATTTGTCTTACGTTTTTATATTCTTCTCTTTATTCATTTACAAGTTTAATTATTATCAGATTCTTATTTTGAGTTTAATTTCTAAATTGATCTTATTTATTTATTTTTATTTTGTCTTCTTATTATTATTATTACTATTATTTCTCTTACTATTTTCAAATATTACATTCTGTTTTTTTTACTGCTGTTTGCCTTAAGTTTTTATGTTTTTCTCTTATTTATTCATTTATGAGTTTTATTCTTATTATCAGATTTTTTATTGTTTAATTTCTATATTTATCTTATTTGTTTATACTTTATTTTGTCTTATTCTTGGTTTTTGTTTATTTAAATTTTCTCTCTTTTGCAATTTACTTGATTTTTTTTGTCATTTTGGTTACATTATTCATTCATTCATTCATTATGAAATTGTAACCGCTTATCCAATTCAGGGTTGTGGTGGGTCCAGAGCCTACCTGGAATCATTGGGCGCAAGGCAGGAATACACCCTGGAGGGGGCACCAGTCCTTGACAGGGCACCACACACACATTCACTCACACACTCACACTTTTGAGTCGCCAATCTACCTACCAACGTGTGTTTTTGGACTGTGGGAGGAAACCGGAGCACTCGGAGGAAACCCACGCGGACACGGGGAGAACACACCAACTCCTCACAGACAGTCACCCAAGAGCGGGAATTGAACCCACAACCTCCAGGTCCCTGGAGCTGTGTGACTGCGACACTACCTGCTGCGCCACCGTGCCACCCTTGGTTACATTATTTCTTTTATATTTTAAGTTCCCATATTAAAATTCATTACATTTGTTCTCAATCCCTTTATTGTAAGTTATGTAATGCTTGGCTAAATTTTAAATGAGGGGTTCCGTTGATGTACTTCTGAATGAAAATAAAAGTTTGATTTAAAATTTCTCAGCAGTTAAGAAGTTACAATTCCCGAGCAAACGCTACCTTGCTAGTATTCAGACCAATCAGAAAAGAGAGCTGAGATTTGAAATTTTTGAATTTTTGAGCGAGATTCCCAGCTGAAAAATGCAAACTGGAAAGTAGAAAATAATTTAAAATAACTAAAAGAACCCTAGATGTCTTAATGTATATTGTCACTTTCCAGTTAAAAACATGTATCTCTATTATTGGTGATGATTTTGTCACGGATCACGGGCGGACTGGCGGAGGCGGACGCACTCGCTAAAGCACAGTATTTTTTAATAAAGAAGGACAACAAAACAAAGATACTTTAACAGAACGATAACATACAGGGAAACAAGCAGGCTAAACTAAACACGGGAAGCTAAACAGGGCAAATGGGACTGACAGACTAAAGAGTTAACGAAGTAAAGATAAATGAAAGGAAACTACGACATGAAACAATGACTGAGAAAACAAACACGGAGAAGCTGTGGAGACAGACGGACAGACTAGAAAACACGACCGACATGAGAAAGGTGAAATGTACGACAAACAAGACGTGAAACAAGAGGGCTTAAATACAGACACAAATGAGACACACCTGGACAGATAACGAGGACGGGATAACACATGACACAGACGAGGAGGCGGAACAAAGGCGGGACGAGGGCGGTGACAAGGACATAAACAAACATAGCCATGTGCTCTCTCTCAGCACATGGCCGGAAAAACAGAGGTGACAAGACGAAGGCGTGACAGATGCCCCCCCCCTGAACTCGCAACTCCCGGGGCGCGTACACCTACACCCCCAGGAGCTGTCACAGGAGAGGGCACGGAAAACAAGACAGACTAAGACAGGACACCATGGGAGACAGGATTCAGGACAAGACGGGAACAGACACCGGAGCTGGGGACATGACAGGAGACCGAACAAAGGGAAAAGGAGACAGGACTTGAGACGGGACAGAGAGTTGAAACAAGGACTGGACTGGGGGCAAGACAGGTGATTGAACACTGGACGGACACGGGGACAGGACAGTAGACTGACAAAGTGGGGTGACCGGAGACGAAACAAGAGACTGGAGCAGACTGGACAGGACGGGAGTGGACACATGAGACTGGACAGGCGACTGGACAGGGTTTTTGACACTGGACGGGAACAGGGACTGGACAGGAGACGGGACAGGTGACTGAACGCGGGATTGATACGGTGACTTGACATGTTTGGGGACAGAGGACTGGACATGATTAACAGGGGACTGGACATGAGACGAGACATAGGGTTGAAATGGGGCCTGGACAGGACTAACAGGGGACTGGACACGTTTGGGGACAGAAGACTGGACATGGGTAGGTGACAGGACAGGGGACTGGACAGGACTTGGTAGGGGAACAGGGACCAGGACGTTCAGAGGGACAGACCCGAACACAGTAACAGGGACTGGGACAGAGACAAAGGCAGACAAGGGCACAGGGACCAGGACAGAGACAGGAACCAGGAGAGAGACAGACAAGGGAACCAATATAACTTGGGGGTGCCCAGGACTGGCAAATGTTTGTGGGGCAGTCTGAGAAGCCAGCCTGGGCACAACTCTAGGAATCTACAGACATGACCTATGACCTACGGACATGACCAGGAGCGGCCGGAGCCACAGTCACGGGGGCAGAAACGGCCGTAGCCACAGTCACGGGGGCAGAAACGGCCGTAGCCACAGTCACGGGGGCAGAAACGGCCGTAGCCACAGTCACGGGGGCAGAAACGGCCGTAGCCACAGTCACGGGGGCAGAAACGGCCGTAGCCACAGTCACGGGGGCAGAAACGGCCGTAGCCACAGTCACGGGGGCAGAAACGGCCGTAGCCACAGTCACGGGGGCAGAAACGGCCGTAGCCACAGTCACGGGGGCAGAAACGGCCGTAGCCACAGTCACGGGGGCAGAAACGGCCGTAGCCACAGACACGGGGGCAGAAACGGCCGTAGCCACAGACACGGGGGCAGAAACGGCCGTAGCCACAGACATGGGGGCTGAAACAGCCGTAGCCACAGTCACGGGGACAGGAGCGGCTGAGGGAGCCGTCATTCCGAAGACAGGAGACCCTGCGACGACGTCCACGGAGGCAGAGGGATCTGCGACGTCGTCCACGGAGACATGAGAAACTGTGACGGCGTCCACGGAGGCAGAGGAATCTGCGATGTCGTCCACGGAGACCGGAGAAACTGTGACGACGTCCACGGAGGCAGAGGAATCTGCGACGTCGTCCACGAAGACACGAGAGGCGGGCGTCGCGCTCACGAAGACAGGAGAGGCGCGCGCCGCGCTCACGAAGACAGAAGCGGCTGGAAACGCCGCTTTTACGAGGACAGGAGTTTGTGCTGCTCGCCGGGCTCGCGCTGAAGCTGTAAAGAGTTTAGGGGGTTTCACAGGCGCACACTTTAAATCCCTCAGAGGTGCGCCCCTGTTAGCCCCAACTCCGTCGTCCTGACGTTGGAGGCTAAAAGCCCCTACCCTTAACCCCCCCCCAAAAATTTCCCCGGAACTGAGGGGGTACTCGACCATCGAGGGGGTGACTCCAGCACGCTTTTTCCGCCGACTCCTACGACTCGCGCTGGCGTAATCACTCGATTCACGAGCTGCCTCCTCCTGTAGGCGTTGATTAACGCTGGCGTGTATCTGCCGGAGCCGGCTATTCCATATCGCAGCCCTGTCGAACATACTCTCTGTGCTAGCTGCGTCCTGGTGGTTGTACATTCTGTCACGGATCACGGGTGGACTGGCGGAGGCGGATGCACTCGCTAAAGCACAGTATTTTTTAATAAAGAAGGACAACAAAACAAAGATACTTTAACAGAACGATAACATACAGGGAAACAAGCAGGCTAAACTAAACACGGGAAGCTAAACAAGGCAAATGGGACTGACAGACTAAAGAGTTAACAAAGTAAAGATAAATGAAAGGAAACTACGACATGAAACAACGACTGAGAAAACAAACACGGAGAAGCTGTGGAGACAGACGGACAGACTAGAAAACACGACCGACATGAGAAAGGTGAAATGTACGACAAACAAGACGTGAAACAAGAGGGCTTAAATACAGACACAAATGAGACACACCTGGACAGATAACGAGGACGGGATAACACATGACACGGACGAGGAGGCGGAACAAAGGCGGGACGAGGGCGGAGACAAGGACATAAACAAACATAGACATGTGCTCTCTCTCAGCACATGGCCGGAAAAACAGAGGTGACAAGACGAAGGCGTGACAGATTTGTTGACTACATCTTTTGAATGCAACAGCTGTCCTTCAAATGATTTAAGAATTTCATAAAGAATTAACCAATAGCAATGCTCAAAAACTACTTGGAATAAAATCTTTTTACATTACTTCCATTGAAGGTTAAGAAGGTTTTTATCTTCTCCTATAAAGTTACTATTATAGAAGATTCATGTTTTTAATTAGACAGCGACTATATAGAATTACAAGAGAAACCTGGGCAGTATTGTGTTTTATTTTTATTTTTTTATTAAATTTGTATTGTGTTATTCTCCTTGGATAGTTAGAGTTATTAGTTTACTGAAGCACAGTATACCCAGAACGGTGCTGTAAACCAAAGCGTACACTATAAATAGCTAAAGCTTTTCAATTTACCATTTAACAGAACTAAATATGAATACAGCATATCTGAATCCAAACCTCATTAAATTAAACTAAACAGAATTTAAAAGAATTAAAAATATTCTAATACAAACTACATCTAAAATTAGACTTAAAACTAAACTAATTAAAACAAGGTTAAACTTAGACAGAAAGCAGGAATTTTAATCAAAAGGGAAAGTCTTTAATGGGAAATTGTATGTTTATATATGTGTATTTTAGTTTTTAGCAGTAAAGCCACTTATTTCACTTTTAATATTTTGTTTCCTTGAATGCTTATATATACCAGAGAGAGAATATGAGCCCCTTTTTGTAACATCAATTTGACAGGTCATTTGGACCAATCAGAGCGTGCCACGTCATTATATCAGATGTATGTAACAAGGGAGGGTTGGGTGTAGGGGGTTGTAAAACTGGGTGGGCGTCCTATACTAGATTGTGTATATTCATTTTTGAAGGGAAAGATACAATAAACTAATGATTGTCTTTTAAACCAGAAACAATTTTTTATCACTAAAACACTATTAATCATTTTATGAATTTGGACTCATATAATTTTATGATATATATATATATATATATATATATATATATATATATATATATATATATAAAACAATTATATATTATATAACAATTATATATACAATTATATTTGTATGTGTAGCAAGGGATGGTGGAGGGGGTGTTTGCGTGTGTGTGTGTGAATGATATGTGTGTGTGTGTGTCACACCTCAGTGATAAGAACCCCTCTTCAAAAAACCTATACCACTAAAACACTATTAAACATTTGTAGTTGGACTCAGATAATTATATATATAATTTAATGATTGTATTTGGGTAAATCATTTAATATTATTGTTTTTAGAACAGCTTGTGATATCTGTTTTAACTAGAGTCTTGAAATCTATCCTCCCCTCCTGAACACATTTGCAGATCGTAAAATGCTACACATTATTACTACATATCAATAAAAGGAGTTAATAGTAAATTAAAATAAAAGATTTAAAACAAAATTATACAAGTATTTTTTTTTTAAAAGGTATGGTATCTATTCAACACATATGCTTGTGTTTGTGTGTGTGTGTATAAGTAATTGTATGGGGCTAATGTTGTTATCCACTGCTTGTGGACGTGTGTCTGTTTACGTGACAAAATGTTTGTTATCTATATATATAAGTATATGTTTACGTGAGTGATCAATGAATGCTTCTTATTGATTAGGGAGAAAGGGGCGGGAGTTCAGGGTAAAATGCACTTACGTGACAAATGTTTGTTATCTATATATATAAGTATATGTGTACATGAGTGATCAATGAATGCTTCTTATTGATTACGCAGAAAGGGAGGGGAATTCCAGGTAAAATACATGTTTATGATCGATTAAGGAGAAAGGCAGAAATTCCAGGTAAAATGCACAATTACGATTCGACGAAGAAAGGCGGGACTTCCGGTTAAATAGACGCTTCTGATTGGCTGAGAGGGCGGGACTTCCTTCCTTCGGCTCCATCCAGTACATTATAATGATTTGGATTGGCTTTTGTGATCTAGAGCTAATCTTTCAATTTCATTTGCTGACCTTTCCAATGCTTTTGTGTGTCTAGTGCCGAAGATCATCAGATTCTCACATAAATGTTCAAACATTTAATCTAACGTGATCCCTTGTCTGAAAATAAGGCAGAAATAATCCACTCTCACTGGTATATTTAACTTATGAGGGTTTGCGCTGTATTTCAGGGTAATCTGGGAAATTACCTGCGGACACGTGGACGCTCACTTATCACTATAGTCCACCTCCTCCGCTACGCACTGTAAGATGTAACACATACAACACACATCCCATACACACATTTTACAGCACAGCATGTGGTTCTAAAGCCAGTAATGTATAGGACATCCTCAGAGATAGTCAGTATACAAAGATTTTGTCAAGTTACGTTTTGTTAATTTCTGAAAATAGTTTCATGCATTAGCATTGACATAAGAAGTAGTTCCTATTAGAGAAATTGATATTTACCTTCAAATGCACTATAATTTGCTGTGCAGATTTGTCTGAAGTTATGTCATTGAACTTTCCAGAGAAGTGTGTGAAGGCATGGAGTATCTGGAGTGTAAAAAACTTGTTCACAGAGATCTGGCTGCCCGTAACATCCTCATATCTGAAGATAATGTGGCCAAGGTTAGTGATTTTGGACTGGCCAAGGATAACTTGCAGACTTCTGACAATGCAAAATTACCCATCAAGTGGACCGCACCAGAGGGCATGAAATACAAGGTGAATAAAACCAGCTTTACATTTTTAAGTGTATGTGGGCTGTTTTACTGCCAACAGAAGTCACTTAGGTGGTTTAGTAGTACTGTTATAGTATTATGGTGTTACTGATGTGACTTAATTTTTATATGTATGCAGCTAGCTATTTCCATTCAAAGTAATTTGTATTACAAAAAAAAAAGAATTTAATGGTTCAAACACTTTGGCAATGTAGGCTATGGAAAAAAATAATTTTCAATAATATTTAATGATTCTTAACTTAACTTTTACTAGGGTTTCTGAAACCTACCCTTAAAATGTATGCATTTAATCGTAAAATTAAGTATTATGTACATTATGTCCATTAAGTAGATAAGTAAACAAAATACAAATACAACTGTATTGCAGAGAGTTATACCTAGACTGAGGAGGAGAGTGTTTTTAAAAGCAGTGCTGCCTATTTTTAACATCTCTTCCAGAGAGAGATGTAAACAAAAAGCTACAGATTTTCTCTGTGGAAAAATGCTCAGAAAGCTAAACGTCTTAGAGATGCATGATAGCTTACATAATATTTACAATAGAGAAATAAAGAAGTAAGAATAATGATAAAGCAATGTTTTATTTTAATTAGGTTTTTATCTGAAGTATGTATAAACGGAAAAGATAATTATGACGGTGATGATGATTATCTAAAGTCTAAATAGTGCTGAAAGTCAATTCAGTTGAAATAAGCAGCTAGCAGATTAGTTGCTGATTATTTGCAGTACAAGGTAATAATATTCATTATTCTATAGAAAGTTGGAGCACTGCCCCTGTTGGTTTGTTTGAATTAACTGTGGTAATCTCTCTGATGTTTAGAAGTTTTCTACACGGTCAGATGTTTGGAGTTATGGTGTACTTTTGTGGGAGATTTTCTCTTATGGTATGCAGCCCTATCCCAAGATGGTGAGTTGGTTGAGAGAAACATTTTTGTACCATTCTCTGATTTTGTCCTCTTATTCAGTTACCACCCTTTCACTCATTAAGGAGAACTCTCTAGTTTTGTATTTTGGAATTCATAGGATAAGAGTGATCAATCAGGTTCTGAGCCATGATATGGGACCTCATGGCAATTTTATTCACAATGAATCCTGCTGTCAGATTAGAAGCAAATTTGACAAAAACTGCATAAACCTATAATACTGATGGATGTGCACTATTATATTATATATATCAAATTAAGAATATTTAAGTTATACTGAAGTTAGTAGTATTGTAGTATTTCGAACTCTTATTGGTATAGTGTTACTGCCCAAGCTAGGAGAGAAACCCAAGCAGGGAATGAAGTTAACATGTTCGTAATAACAGTAATAACAGTTCAACACAATACAACAAGATACAGGGTTTTACACTGTTATGAATTTAAAACTTGATTTAAATCTCATCCTTTTCACTGGTTAGTGATCTTATAGCACATGACAATAAACTACAATAAGAACAAGAACAAAATATTTCAAAAATTTCAACATCCACACTGCATTAAAATATATCTTGTGAAATGAAATCATATATATATATATATATAATTAGAATATAATTATTTAGAGAATTTCATATATTTAAGTGTCACGCCCTCATCTTGTCATGTCTGTTTTCCCCGGTCATGTGCTCTTTTAGCACATGGCTATGTTTGTTATTATTCTAGTCCCGCCTCCTCGTCTGTCATTTGTTAACCTGTCCCCTCGTTATCTGTCCAGGTGTGTCTCATTTGTGTCAAGCATTTAAGCCCTCTTGTCTCACGTCCTGTTTGTCGAACATTTCTCCTTTGTCCTATGTCTAGTCAATCGTGTTATGCTAGTCGGTCTGTCTGTCTCCTCAGTTTCTCCTTTCACCCTTGTTTTGTCGTGGTCTCAGTCGTGTTGGTTCACCTTTGTTATATGTCAAGTCGGTCGTGTTATCTGTCTGTCTCCGAAGTTTCCCCCGTCGTCGTTTCATTTCCTTGGTCGTTGTTTCGCTTTGTTGTCTGTCTGTCCCGTTTGCCCTGAGTATTTCGTAGTGTCCAGTTTAGCCTGTTTTCCTTATGTTAAAAGTCTCTGTTGTGTTATTTTCCGTTAATAAACGTTTACTGTGTTTTAGCGAATGCGTCCGCCCTCAGTCAGTCCGCTCCGTGATCCTGACATTAAGTCATTTTATCTACTATACATTTATATTACTAATGATATAAAATGTGGCTTTATTGAAATGCTTTTTTAAACCATCAAATAACTACCAGTGGACTAAGAACTTTATAAAAACAAATCACTTAAACCAAGTCACAATATCTAGAGCAAGATAATACAGTAAACCCTCACTACTTTGCGGTTCATCTTTCGCGGATTCGCTACTCAGCGTTTATTTTCAAAGGGGCTTATGGCTGCTATATCACGGATATTGAGGGAAAATCTAGGAAAACCGTGGAAGATGAATAGCCAAAATATTTCATTAATATTTACATGTATTAGACTAGGCTTGTAGGTGACAAAATATATAATTTACAAGTATTTCTTACGTACAGTACATGTATTGTTCATGTCCACATCCAAGTGAAATTTACTTATGCTAAATCACAGCTTAGGAATTACTCTATTAAAGAAACTGGTAGGATATCACATGTAGTTCCAGCTGAAAAACATTATAGAATGACTGTTTAATGCAAAGGGTAGGTTGTTAACAGTACAGGCAGGGTTTTAAAAGTCCAAAAACTAATTAAATACATAAAAAATTATTTTCTCTACTTCGTGGAAATTTACGGATCACTGTATAGCATTCTTACAGCATTCTCTGAATGAGAAATATAATATATCTTGAATAGAACCAAGCATATCACTTCTGTCTTCAGGTCACTACACTGGCTGCCAATTAAACACATGACTGATTTTACAGTGCTATTAATTGTTTATAAATCAATAAACTGCCTCAGACAAAAATATATTTCAGATCTGCTAGAAGTGAACCCAGTAGGCACCTCAGATCACTCAGGCCTCGTCAGCTAGTGGTGCCCCGGGTCAGAACCACACAGTGGGAGGCAGCTTTTAGTTACTATGCTCCCTGCACCTGGAACAGGCTCCTAGAAGACATCAGATTTGGCCCAGATATTACAATCTTTAAATCGAGACTAAAGACCTTCCTGTTTTCTTGTGCATTTGAGTAGAATTAGAATTAGAATGAATTAGAAATGTATTTATTTATTTTTAGTTATATTTTGCGGCACGGTGGCGCCGCAGGTAGTGTCGCAGTCACACAGAGGTTGTGGGTTCGATTCCCACTCCGGGTGACTGTCTGTGAGGAGTTGGTGTGTTCTCCCCGTGTCCGCATGGGTTTCCTCCGGGTGCTCCGGTTTCCTCCCACAGTCCAAAAACACACGTTGCAGGTGGATTGGCGACTCAAAAGTGTCCGTAGGTGTGAGTGTGTGAGTGAATGTGTGTGTGTCTGTGTTGCCCTGTGAAGGACTGGCGTCCCCTCCAGGGTGTATTCCCGCCTTGCGCCCGATGATTCCAGGTAGGCTCTGGACCCCCCGCGACCCTAAATTGGATAAGCGGTTACAGATAATGGAAGGATGGATGGATGGATGGATGGATAGTTATATTTTAATAACTGTCCTTTTTATTACTCTGTTTTATTGTCTTGAATAGCTTTTTAATAATTTTTATTTTTATTATATATTCTGTTTTAATTCTATTTTACTTTTTTCTTTACATTTTTCTTTTTTAATGCTGTAATTTTCCTGTTTTGCTCTGTAAAGCGCTTTGAATTGCCATTGTGTACAAAAGGAGCTCTACTAATAAACTTGTCTTGCTTTGCCTTGCCTTGAATAGATTTAAGATGTCTTTGGTCAGTGTATTGTGAATGATTCAGCATGTAATTCTTTTTCTTTCTTCTACTGCAGTCCCTGAAGGATGTGAAAGAGCAGGTGGAGAAAGGCTATCGCATGGAGGCTCCTGAGAAATGCCCACCTGAAATTTATTCCCTAATGAGAACCTGCTGGGAGCTAGATCCCAAGATGAGGCCATCATTCCACAAACTTCGAGAGAATTTACAAACCGAACTGAACAAATGAGATCAGTTTCATAAGCCTGCGCAACTATAGTCATATGTAAATATTTGTAACATGTTTAATCTCTGTGAAAATAATATAACAAATCCTGAAAAATCAGTGAGAAATAATAGGATATGGCATGTTTTCTTCCCCCTGCCCCCACATGATATTAAGTTGATCAAATAAAACAATTTTAACATATAAAATAAAATGGACCATAAAAACGTGCCAATTTTTTCTTTATTTTTCCCCCACATATTAAGTTCAGAAAAAAATGCATAAAATTTGAATTGTGTTCTCTGAATCAGATGCACTTATTTTTATATCTAATTTGAGCAGCATTTCTCTTCATTTTTTGCATAAAATGCAATTTTATATTTATCAAAATATCACAATATCCTGGAAAGTTCTAGAGTCCTCTCTCATGACCCCGAATGTCACCTGCAGACTCCAATTGCAAAATCACAAATATGACGTAGTCCATTTAACAGAAGACACAGGTCTTCAGGCAAATGAAATTTAAGGCTTTAAATTGACATATTGTAAATGTTATACTTTAGAAGTTAGTTTAGAAGTTAGAAGAGGCTGCAGCTATGTTGATATTCTCTATAACGGCACAACCATGGTGTTATAATTGCGCTCTTAAAAATAAAGGTGCTACAAAGAGGTTTTTTAAGCAATGCCATAGAAGAACCCCTTTTGGTTTCACAAAGAACCATGTCTGTTTTAGTGATGTGAGTGTGAAAAACATTTTTGAAGTTTAAAAATCCATCAATCTTCTGGTACTTTATGGAACCAAAAGTGGTTCTTCTATGGTTCCTCTTTAAGAATTTTGCAGCAGTTTTTTTATATATATTGTGCTTTAATACAATAATTAGGTAACAGTAATAAGCAAAAACAGAATCTGATATTTTTGCTAGTAGGCAACTATACATCTTTCTGCAAATTAGCTTGCTAATTTGTGTAGGTAAATATTACAGCAGGCAGCTACATTTGCATCTAATAAAATGAAAATTTCATCAAACAGTTAATTTATTTCAGTAATTCAATTAAAAGGGTTCATATTGATACAAAAAGAGTGATCTGTTTTAAGCATTTATTTATTTTAATGTTGAGGATTATGGCTTACAGCCAGAAAAAACCCAAAAGGCATTATCTCAGAAAATTTGAATATTATATAAGACTAATATAAAAAAATATTTTTAATATAGAAATGTTGGCCTACTGAAAAGTATGTACAGTATATATGCACTCAAAACATGGTCAGGGCTCCTACGAGCACCCCCCTTTTCTATTAAATGGCCCAGGAACTGTGGTGCAGGTGGATCACCTTGAACAAACGTGACATTAAGAGGAGTCTGATTTTCACCCCCCTTATTAAATTGGTCAGAAGTGCAAGTCTGAATTGCAGGGGTCCTTGGGACATGCTCAGTTTCACCTGAGGTGTCTGAGGAGAGGTCAGCTGTCTGACGTTCCTCTTTACACAGGTGCGAAAACACCTGTCCAGCGGTTACTGGAATTTCTGTGCTAATTGCAGATACCTCAGACTCATTTGCATCATCTGAGCTTTCGCACTGGTGCCAGTTCTCATCCCTGTTCTCATTAGTCGAGTTAGGACAGGGGCTTTTGTCTAGGGTTTTGTCACGTGTGTGAGAGTTTTGGGGGCATCCGTGGTCCAACATATTTTCCTTGGGTGCTGGATTCTCATGCCTACTGGCTGGGAATTTATTCTGAGGGTGCCCTGACATTAACTGATTAACACAGGGGTTTGAGTGATTTGGGTTTCACCTGACCAGTGAGGACTGGAGTGAGGAGAACTCCTATTGGATTGTAAAGGTTTATTATTCCCCTGATTTTCTGTAAGCCTGTAAGATGAAGCGGGTTTTGGATACCATGATTCAGCCGTAGGGGTTTCGTCTAGCTCCATGGGGGAAGGCTGAATGTAACAGCTAAAATTTTGTGGCATTTCTGGCTGTTGATTTAAAGTTTGTTGGTCTTTTAAAAAGCCTTTGAGTGCTAAGTCATGCAGCTGTTTGCTACACAAGGTGCGTGGACATGCTGCAACCCCTAGATAATAACTAGTGTTGGGATGGAGATTTAGGACAGTGTTTTGAAATCCAACTCTTCTTCAATTCCCGGTTCATTTCGGGGCCCGAAATAAGCTTGTCTAAGGTGGTGATAGTGCTGATGGGGTGACTCCTGCCTTTGTTTTCTAACTTGCAGTGCTGTCATCAGTCCTGCCTGTTACAGCTGATTGGAGAACTCCTTCTCCAAAGTGTCACAGAGCACATCATATTGTCTCCTGACATAGTTAGGTTACCGTTCAATGAAACTACTGACTTCCCTGCTGGGTGTCATTCTGATTAGGCAGATTCTGTCATCTACCGTGGCTCCGGGGAACTTTTGCAAAAAGAAATCTATGTCTTTTAGGTTTGAATAGATTTCATTTGGGCCATCTGGCTTTGGCACGAAACATGTTATGTGGTGCGTGATTCTGTCCAAGTCCCTGTAGGAGGGAGTCTGGTAATGTGCTGGGGGCACATAGCTAAACTGAGAGAACCTATGTTTGGTTGTGCTTGGGAGGACTCTGTTAGCCTCCAGTGGTGCTGTGTTTGCATGCAGTAAAAAAATATTTAAAAAATGTCATTAAATGATCAGGCTCTTTGCGAGCATTTCTGCTGTTCTCCATTTCTGGGCTCATCATTTGTGTTTTCACTGCTTCTAATTCTATGTCCTGTAAAGTGTGTTTAAGTTTTTCTATTGGTAGTGTAGCCATTTGGCTGGCTACCTTTATTAAGGCCTCGCCTTTAGGTTTCTCCATTAAATGGAGGGCCATTAATTGTGACATAAAATTCGCAATGTAAGAGGGCTCAGCGCTGTGGATCATGGCTGTATATTCTAACACTGTGGCTCCTGTTGAGCTTGCTAATTACAAATACACCTCAGTCAGGGGGTCTTACCACTGATGCTTGGTGACTGTGTTGTGTGTCAGATTAGACGCACGGCGGCAGCCTAATAATTTCACGAATAAAATGCCTGTTCACACTAATCATTAAATCAAAACAACAATGAAATGACAATCATCACTCACATTCGAGGCTTAATTTAGGAACAGGTCCTAGTTATGAATTTGGGAGGAACCAGTTGTGAGGCCCGTATCTCTTAAACAGGCCACTCTTATCGCTGAAGCACAAGGCTGCGCTTAACTTATTGGTGTGCGGTTTTCTTGTACACGAATCATAACTTCTGATCACGATTATTAATCAGAGCCCCACGTTGGGTGCCAAAATTAATTATTATTTTATTAATAATTCATTATTTAATTCATTTTGCTAAGCTCCATGTTTGGGAGCCATTAAATAATATGTATTGTCTTTACCTATCTAATTTTCAGCTTAGGCAAGAAGGCCTTCACATATTATACAGCAGAATTAGCTAGAATAAACTATTATTAATAAATTATTCTCATTGACCCGCTGTGGGTTCTTGACTCTGAAATGGAATCTGAACTGGAAGTTATAATTCCATACAAGAAAGGTGCACACTCAAACAAATAACCAAGAATTGGTTTTTATCACACAACAGGTTTAATTGTAATATCAAATAATGAATATTAATTAGACATTCATATAATGAAATGGATTACACGATTCATGAGGGAACAGGGAGATTAATATATGAGGGAACTAAGAAAGGCTATTGTTTTTATCCCAGCAAACTTTCAGTACCAACCCATGAGCCATGAGAGACATGAAACCATGTGACCTTACGTATCCGGAGATGGACAGGGAGCATATCGCTGACGGTGCCTTCCGGCACGACTTCCTGGAGAATTGCAGAATTGTAGGTTGCAGCCGCGGGTGTTCCTTTTCTCCCAAGGCTTTCAGATGCAGCTGTCGGAGCTGGTGGCATTCTGAAGGTCTCTGTGGGGATTCTTCGTCAACGTTGATCTGCCGCCTTGTGAGAGACAGTCCAAGCAGGTCTCTCCTGGGGCCTCATCTCAGAAGATCTCAGAAGTGTGTGTGGCCCTCTTCTTCGCTGTTGCTGGTCTGGAGGGGTTGTGTCCTTTTTAGGGTCAGAGATCTAAGGTTACATTTATGCTCTGGGTGTAGCGTATAAATTTTGCTATGGTTAAAGTATAGCTTTTCTTAATCTATAATTTCTATCTGGACAACATTAATATAGAAAAATTGGTTCTCTCTGGACCACGAGGGGCCCAAGACTGTTGAAGAGAGCCATGAGAGCACAGGAGAGCTCTCAGATTACCCTATCTGAGAATCATTGTCTGCTGGAAGCAGGAGATAGACGTTCTTCAGAAAAACTGAAAATTCTCGAAGAGTGTGTCTCAGAGGAGTGTTAAAAAGAGTGTGCCCTAAGTGTGGTGTGTGACTGGTATTTACCAGAATTTAGAAAACCCGCCTTTGATACCAATTAGATAAGATTGGAGCCTCTCTTGCTCCTGATTGGCTGCATTCTGTACCTTGGTAGTGACACCACATACAATTTATGACCCATGACAAAGACAAATGCTTAAAGAGACCATCTTCTTTGAATGAATCTCCAAGATTTTGAATCATAATTTTGCAATATAAAAGATTAGATGTTAAAAGTAGTATCATTAAGACAATGTTCTACATAATTATTAACCAACTACACACATAGTATGTGGTTACCTTGGTTCTACACAAATTCATATAATCAAAAATTACTTTAAACATAGGTAAATTAATCCCACCCATTTTGATTGTCCAAATGGAAATAATTTCAAACAGTTGTGCACTTATGTAACTTGTTTTCCATGTAAGAACTTTGGGATGTTTGAGTCTTTTAGAGTTAACCGTCTTTAAAAAGGTGTAAGAGGACATGGAATAAAGGTGGGTCTGTGTGTCTCTCTGCATTCTTTTCTTGACCCTGGGGGTCCTTAAGTCATAAAAAAGGGTCTTTGGAGGGGGTTTTACGAGCCTGCTCTGGAGGTTTATCTCACCTTCCACCTGCTTGTGTGGAGATGTCTCTGAAACGAGCTAAAGTTTGGGTACTTAAAATTAAAACTCTCAAAAAGTCACAATTTCTTATTAGGAATTAATACACATTCATCATATCATACTACAGTAGAGTACTGAATCATACTTAGGGACCGTTTTAAAGGCATAGAAAACCTTTTGTGTTGATTATTCTCATTTTCTGAGATAATGTTTTTTGGGTTTTCATTAGCTGTAAGCCATAATCATCAACATTTAAAGAAATAAATACATGAAATATATCACTCTGATTGTAATGAATATATATAATGAGTTTCACTTTTTGAATTGAATTACTGAAATAAATTAACTTTTTGATGACATTCTAATTTGAGATGCACCTGTTTTTGTACGTGTCACGTCCTGTGTTTGTTTTCCTAGCCATGTGCTCATTTAGCATATGGCTCTGTTTATTCTTCCTGTCTCCACCCTAGTCCCACCTTAGCTCCGCCCTCTCGTCAGAGTCTCCGTTGTAGTCCTGCCCTCTCGTTATTGTCCCCAGGTGTTCCTTGTTAGTGCTCTGTGTATATATAGTCCCTTTGTTTCAGCGTTCCCTTGTCGGTTCTTGTGTGTGTAGATGTGTTTCTTTGTCTGCTGTCTTACACATTACCACCAGTTCACAGTTATGTTCCTGTTCTAGTTATGTTCCACTGAATTCTTGTTTGTTTTCTTGCTTCCCTGCTCCTGTTTGTTTTTGGTTTGTTGTTTGCCTTGGTTTTGTTTAAATAAATCTTCCTTGCGTGTACGTCCACCTCCTCATCCTCCTTCAACTGTTATAGTACGCACATCTCTATAACAGTTTAAATCCACCCAATGCCAGAGGCATCGGCTGATCTTTTTAAACTCCCCTTCAATGGAATGAAAACTAAAATGTGCCATTATTTTTCTGTAGCAGTGAACCCACACACATATACAGACACACACATGCGGTAGTGTGGTGGGCAGTCATATCTGGCACCTAGGGAGCAGTTGGGGGTTGGGTGTCTTGCTTAAGGGCACCTCAGCTATGGATTGAAGGAGGAGGATAGTGCTGTCCATCCACTCTCAAAGTCCCCAATTTTCCTAATTCATTTTTTTCCTAATTTATTCATTCACCGTCTGTAACCACTTATCTATGTCTGAGTCATGGTCACACCTATAGACACTTTTGTGTAGCCAATTCACTTACCAGTGTTTTTGGACTGTGGGAGGAAACCCAGGCAGACACTGAGAAAACACAACTCCTCAAAGAACCCACAAGCCCAGGACCTTGGAACTGAGTGACTGCCACACTAACTTGTTGCATTGAACTGATCATGCCCTGCCTCAGTAACCTAAATAAAAAAACTGCCTTCTTTTTTTTTAATTTATTATTATTCATAAATCATTGACTATGTAATTTGTTGATGTCTTTCTCATAGATTAAAATAATTCAAACAGTATGTTTTTATGTAGATTTATTTATTTGTTTATTTTTTTCAGTGGTAAGATAATTTGTATGACTTGATGACTTGTAGTGATCTTATGCATGCTGCATGTGGGTGATCTGGCAACCCGTTTGGCTGTTTCTGTACCCGTTTGGAAGCTGTTTTGATCGCTCGGGTTTTCCTGTTTACTTGTTTCCACTGTTATTTCTATATTTATATCTGTTTTATAACCTACTAACCATCCATAGATCTATCTTTTAGATTGTTTCCGCAGGAATATTCATTACAGAGGCACTAAAACTGCCACCGGACCCTGGAGTAACGTTCTTGGTGTAAGTTACTAAAATCAACTAAAAGCGGTAAGTACCTGCAATTCCATGGCTACTACTGGCTGTTTTGCCTGCTCAGGGTGTGGCATGTTTAGTTTAACCCCCTTTTCCACCTCTAGCGATAAAGATAGTGGTTGTGTTTGTACTAAGTGTCAGCTAGTTAGCTCTCTGGTGGACAAAGTGGACCAGCTAGAAGTGCGCATCCGGAGCTTATTATTAAGGGATAAACAGCGAGATTCAGTGTTAGCAACTCCGGGTGCCTTAGGGAGAGTTAGCACCCCCACGACTCCAGCGTTAGAGCCCTCACAGCGGGGTGAATGGGTGACGTCTCAGCGTCATAGCCGGAAAGCTAAGGCTGATGCTAACGCTGAGGCCAAAGCTAGCCGACCGGGACACCACGCTCCTCCGATTCGCGTGTCAAACAGGTTTGCCCCGCTCAGCGAAGCACCCGCTGAGGAGCCTGTTAAGAGTGCTCTGGTTATAGGAGACTCTATTGTTCGACACGTGAAATTAGCTACTCCTTTAGGGGTGCCGGCCGTAACAGTTAGCTGTTTATTGGGAGCCAGAGCGCCGGATATTAGTGGCAACCTTAGACTGTTAGCTAATAGGAGATATTCGAGGGTAGTCATTCATGTAGGGGCCAATGATATTCGTCTGCAGCAGTCTGAGGTAACTAAGGGTAATATTACAGAGGTGATTAAACTGGCCCAGACGATGTCTGATGCCGTAATCTGCTCTGGCCCCATACCAATGCGGCGTGGCGACGAAGCTTACAGCAGACTTTGGGCGTTAAACTGCTGGATGTCCAAGTGGTGTTCCGAAAATCAAGTGCGCTTTATAGACAATTGGTTACGTTTTGAGGGCAAGCCTGGTCTTATAGGTAGGGATGGTATCCACCCCATGCGGGAGGGTGCTGCCTTACTTTCTTGCAGCATAGCACATAGTCTTTTAGTTAGTCAGCAGAGTAGTGTAGACAGCTGATGACAATCCAGAGCCGGGACCAGGCCGCAGACAGATAGGCTAAACCAACCGTCTGCGAACTGTCTTGAGGCGTCACCCAGGTTCAACTGTATTGAGACTGTGTCTTTCCCCCGAACTAAATGTAAAAGTAGAAAAACAAAATCAGCCTGTTTCAGCAACCTAATCAATTTTAAATCATACACAACACCTAGCAGCAACACCTCAGAACTAAAATTTGGGTTACTCAACATAAGATCACTAAACTCAAAAGCACTCATGGTAAATGATATTATAAGTGATCATAAATTCAATGTTTTCTGTCTCACGGAAACGTGGGTTAGACCAAATGAATATTTAGCACTAAATGAAGCCACCCCCCTAGGCTATAATTATGCACATAGCCCAAGAATATCAGGAACAAAGGAAGTGGAGTATGTGTAATTTACCAAAATACCCTAGAAATTAGTCTTAAACAATGTGACACCTTCTCTTCTTTTGAGGTACTCTCCACTATTATTACAAATCCGGTCACAAAAAAGGACACATTTTTATTATGCAACATTTACAGACCACCAGGACCTTACTTAGAATTTCTGAAAGAATTCAACGATTTTGCTACAAACCTAGCGGTGTGCAATCATAAAGTTATAATTGTAGGAGATTTCAATATCCATTTTGAGAAGGAAAGTGACCCACTAAAAAAGGCATTTACCTCAATCTTAGACTCTATTGGTATTACTCAAAATGTAACAGGGCCTACACACTACTGCAGCCACACTTTAGACACTAGGTCTTAACATTGACAAAATTAACATCTTACCGCAATCCTCAGCAATCTCCGATCATTACTTAATTTCATATGAGCTACGTTTTAGCCATAATATATGTAAGAACCCTCGCTATTCTACAAGGCGTATAATAAAACCATCTACCGCCCTACAATTTATAGAAAACCTACCAGAACTATCGACCCCAGTTCCAACTCCATCAGACCCAATGGACCTAGATGTACTAACTGATTACCTAGAAAATACCTGTCGATCTACTTTAGAAAAGGTAGCACCACTTAAACATAAAAGTATAAGACAGAAAAAGCTCGCACCATGGTATAATGATAAGACCCGTACTTTAAAACAAACATTACGAAAACTAGAGCGGAAATGGCGATCAACCAAGCTTGAAGTGTTCCATTCTACTTTGAAGGACAGCCTTATAGAGTATAGAAATGCCCTCACTAAAGCTCGCTCAGCATATCTGGCCTCGCTGATCTCCAATAATAAAAATAATCCGAGAGCACTGTTTAGTGTGTTTTCTAGAATTACAAAAAATCAAGCAGGTTCTGAACAACTAATTCCAGCAACACTCACCAGTAAAGATTTTATGGACTTTTTTAATAATAAAATTGAGAATATTAAGGGCGGCTCGGTGGCGCAGCAGGTAGTGTCGCAGTCACACAGCTCCAGGGGCCTGGAGGTTGTGGGTTCGATCCCGCTCCGGGTGACTGTCTGTGAGGAGTTGGTGTGTTCTCCTCGTGTCCGCGTGGGTTTCCTCCGGGTGCTCCGGTTTCCTCCCACAATCCAAAAACACACGTTGCAGGTGGATTGGCGACTCGAAAGTGTCCGTAGGTGTGAATGTGTGTGTGTCTGTGTTGCCCTGTGAAGGACTCGCGTCCCCTCCAGGGTGTATTCCCGCCTTGCGCCCAATGATTCCAGGTAGGCTCTGGACCCCCCGCGACCCTAAATTGGATAAGCGGTTACAGATAATGGATGGATGGATGGATTGAGAATATTAGACAACAAACTCAAGCCACAGGATCAAATCCATCCTGGCTGCCACCCGATGTGAATGATATAAAACATAATATAACTGTAAAAGAAAGACTTGAAACCTTTTACCCACTCCCACAATTAGAACTAGAGAAGATTATCACCTCCGCAAACTGTACAACTTGCACACTTGAGGCAATTCCCACAAAGTTGCTCAAAGAAGTACTACCAGCTATTATTGATCCTTTTTTAACTATAGTAAACTCATCCCTTAGTCTGGGCCATGTACCCAAAGCTTTTAAACTAGCAGTTATTAAACCTATGATCAAGAAACCAAATCTTGATGCTAGTACACTGTCTAATTACAGGCCTATTTCTAATTTGCCATTTCTGTCCAAGATCTTAGAAAGAGCTGTGGCCCAACAACTTAGTTCATATCTACATAAGAATCATATATATGAAAAATTCCAATCTGGATTCAGGCAACATCATAGTACAGAGACAGCTCTAGTCAAGATAACAAATGATCTTCTTCTTGCCTCTGATCAAGGCCACGTATCCCTGTTGGTGCTTCTTGACCTAAGTGCAGCCTTCGATACAATAGACCACAATATTCTCATAGAAAGGTTAGAAAACATGGTTGGAATCACAGGGACAGCCCTATTATGGTTCAAATCTTACTTAACGGAACATTATCAATTCGTAAAAGTAAACAATCTAAATTCAAATTATTCTAAAGTAAGATTTGGAATTCCACAAGGCTCTATTTTAGGAACATTATTATTTACATTATACATGTTACCGCTAGGCACAGTTATAAGAAACCATGACATTAACTTTCACTGTTACGCAGACGACACACAATTGTATATTTCAGCCACGCCCGATGACAAACACAGATTAAAGAAAATAGAGGACTGTGTAAAAGACGTGAAAGGCTGGATGTTGCGTAACTTCCTCCTTCTAAACAGCAACAAAACAGAGGTCCTGCTTTTGGGTCCAAAAGTGGCAAGAAATAAATTATCAGATTTAATTTTAAATCTAGCTGAATTTCCAGTTTCCTGGTTCAGCAGCAAAAAATCTTGGTGTCATAATTGACCCAGAATTATCACTTGATCAACACATAGGTAGTATTACTAGGACAGCTTTTTTACATCTTCACAATATTGCTAAGATTAGAAATGCCTTATCCCTTCAGGATGCAGAAACATTAGTACATGCCTTTATTACTTCAAGGCTTGACTACTGTAACGCACTACTGTCAGGATGCACCAGCAGCAATTTAAGAAAACTTCAACTAGTTCAAAATGCTGCAGCTAGGGTCCTCACTAAAACTAGAAAATTTGAACATATCAGCCCAGTTTTATCATCACTTCATTGGCTGCCTGTTAAATTCCGCATTGACTACAAAATTTTGTTATTAACATATAAAGCTCTACATGGGCTTTCTCCTGAATATCTTCAAGATACAATTTCCTATTATGAGCCTCCACGTTCACTCAGATCACAGAATACTGGATTTTTAATTGTTCCCAGAATTCAGAAGGCCTCAGCTGGGGGAAGAGCCTTTTCTTATAAAGCCCCCAGACTCTGGAATGATCTTTTTAATTCTTATTTCATTTTCTGAAATGAAAAGATAAAAAAATTAAATCAAGGCATCATTTTTATCAGTGAACATTCAAGATACAATTCACCCCATTTTGTTTCTTTTTTGCTATTATGAATATGATGTGCCTGGCTAAAAATGAGGAATCCATAATTAATTAATCAAAAATCCCTTCCTGGATCGGGGCCTTGTCGTGGCGGAAGGGCTTGTGTGGTATAATGCCTTCCTGGGCTATGTCGTCGGGAGCTGTTAGCTCCCAGTATGTTCTCCCATTGCGAACAGGTCTTGAGTGAAGGTCCAGACAAACATGATCCAAGAAGCATCCCTGTAAGTACTACAGTTACAACTAAGTGTACCCTGCCTGGAAGAGAGTTTCCGGAACCTTGTGGCCAGGTAGTACACGTGACCCGTGTAGGCTCAGCTTGAAAAAGCAACGTGGGAAGATCATGTGGGCTCACCACCCGCAAGATCCAAAATAGGGGTGCGGTGCAATGCCCATTTGGCACAGAGCAGGGGCGTCAATATGCGGATACCTTTTATAGAGATTGATTCACCACCCAATAAGTTGTTTCATTAATCATAGATTTATTGTATCAAAAATAGGTCTTCCTTCTGGCTCAAGCTGCGGTGTTCAGAGTCTCTGTTCCTCAGTGCAAGTAGGGAGAGTCTAACCTTGAGTGCTGGGTCCTGTGATCTTTTATACAAACCTGATTACGCCCCTCTTTAACAGAGACAAACTAGTGTTTTTTGATTATGTGTGTGCATGAATAAACAATGAAATGTGCCTATCTCAGCATGCTTGCAGAGTTACACTTTAGTTATTTTATTTTCTAACAATTCCCCCTTTGGGCGCACCCTGAAAATCAGAGATCTGAAAAGAAATCTTACAGTGGAATGAGTCATCAAAATCATGCTACCCTTTATGCGTCAAAAAGTCATTTAGAACTTATATGTGATATATGTGAATAATACAAAATGTGTAGTGCAAAATAAAAACGACGAAAAATCTGAAAAATAATAAGCATTGTATAAAAGTTAACTTTGAGTCTGAGACTCTCCAGCCGTTCAGCTTCCAGACTTCCCGCTTAATGATAGAGCACGGACCATCCCATGTAGCCTTCAAGCCCGACATCTCAATCCAGCCTTCCATCCATCAGCCTCCTTGCTTTTGAACCTCAGAACTCCTATTTCCTGAGCATCATTTGAAATATATATATATATATATATATATATATCACCTGATTTTAGACTAATATAAATATATATTATATATATAATATAATATATAATAGAACTAGACTAATATAATGTGTATGTGCTGTTGTACTACATAGGAAAGGCATAAGAATGTAAACACTTCTTCTATTCTTGCTTCTCAGGGTCCCCATTTCCATCGTGCCAATCCCTGGAAACTTAGGCAGAAGAGTTTTGATAGACAGGACAAACAAACACTTAACACAGATTAGGCCCAGTACTCCTCATCCTCCTCATCTCCCACATCTAACTCAGCTTCAGGGTTAGGCCCATCAGCCATCATCAGGAGCACAGTTTCCTGGGCGTCTCCAGCTGCCACCACTTTTGAATCGCAGTATTAATAAACTTGACCATAAGGGCCTTAATACATGGCACACAACAACATATACCAACTACCATAATAGCCAATCCTACACAGACTGCCATTGCCAAATGAGTGATCATTCCTTTCCAAGAGCCAATTTCATCCATTTAGTGAAAGAGTTTTCAATTCCATAGTTCTCTTTCCATCCCTTAGAGAGTGCCCTCCAAGGCTCTGGAAACTATACCATCCGGAGCAATACTGTTAGGTATGAAGGTGAAGCAGGCACCTATCATGTAACAGACACTTCCTTTATCTGTCAACAACATGTCAAGTGCCATTCTTTTTTGAATGGTCATTAGCAAGGTTTTATCCAATTCATCTCTAAGGCTTGGGACGGCACGGTGGCGCAGCAGGTAGTGTCGCAGTCACACAGCTCCAGGGGCTTGGAGGTTGTGCGTTCGATTCCCGGGTGACTGTCTGTGAGGAGTTGGTGTGTTCTCCCTGTGTCCACGTGACTTTCCTCCAGGTGCTCCAGTTTTCTTCCACAGTCCAGAAACACACGTTGGTAGGTGGATTGGCAACTCAAAAGTGTCCGTAAGTGTGAGTGTGAATGTGTGTGTGTGCGTATGTGTTGCCCTGTGAAGGACAGGCGCCCCCTCCAGGGTGTATTCCTGCCTTGCACCCAATGATTCCAGGTAGGCTCTGGACCCACTGCGACCCTGAACTGGATAAGCGGTTACAGATAAAGAATGAATGAATGAATGAATCTCTAAGGCCTTCTACTGCTTGTAAAATGAAGTTCACAAAACGCTGTTGATTATATTACAAATAATTCTTCCAATCTAAATTTTTGTTTATAGAAAAGAGAAAGAGACTTTTGCAGTATTATGCAATTGTAGTGAAGATTAATAGGTTATTAATTTTTAATTAAAAAATTATACTTTTTGGGACTTAATATGCCGAAAGTTAACTTAATATGCCAAAAGACCTCTCTTTACTCTCAATCACTATCCTTGCACAGCCCAGATGGAGAGAAGAGTCACCCAGAGAAGAGTTGTAAAACCTCACTCCAGGACGGTTTATGACCCAAGGTCACACAGGGTCAAGAGAAGAATCTTTGCAAAATGCAGAGAGACACACAGACCCACCTTGATTTCATGTCCTCTTACACAGTTAAAGGACCAAAAGGAACAAATTGTATATGGGTACAACTGTGTGAAATTAATTCCATTTGGAAAATCAAAATGGGTGGAATCAATTTACATGTGTTTAAAGTTACATGTTTTACATGTTTTACATGTTTTACATGTTTTACATGTAAAACATGTTTTACATGTTTTATATTAAATTATGTAGGAACCAAGGTAGCCACATACTGTGTGTGTTATTTGGATAAGAATTATGTAAAACATGTTTTTTTCTGAATAATATTGCTTTGTGTTAACATATAATGTCTTATATTGCAAAAGTATGATTCAGAATTCTGGGATATTCATTCAACAGGGATTGTCTTCAAGCATAATTTTTTTGTGATGTCACTACCAAGGT